>NC_064409.1:51203957-51526040 GCF_023375975.1 Astyanax mexicanus
CTTTGATATGGTGTATCAGCCAACATATCACTCGCATAATGTGAATCTGGCAATAGTTCTTCACATTGTCTCAACGAAAAAAAAACAATGAATGAACCAATAGAAATGCTTTAAAATGACTCTTTCTACTCTAATTCCAAGTTCAGGATTTTGCAGCAGTGATATGTTTGTGTGATGTATTGTTGTATTGAAACAGCTTTTTTTCACATTTTTCTGTTTTATGAGACACATTTATTATTTTCTTGGCTTGCACATTAAATGTATAAATTGTTGCCTCCTATAACCCATTTCAGTTGGTTCTCGTGAATGGATAATTGATTTTTTAGGCCCAGCCAACCCTTCTCTGCCTTTCTTTGAGAGGTCACACGTAGCCTGCAGCGAATAACACCCAGCTTTCTGACAGCCACATTGATCTACAATGTACACTAGCTCTGGTGAGCAGCCAGCCCCAGTAAATATATATCAGTTCAGTTGCTGTCAGAAATGTTGTAATCATCCGCAATGCTCAGTAGCAATGGCATAACATTAAGCATTTATTACAGCCCTTGCTGTATTGTGAATCTTATGTCAATCAGTTTAGCAAAAAAATATTTGTTGAGTGAAATCACGTGAACAAATCCTCCATAAGTCATTTTCAAAGCCCAATTCCCCAATGTTGATGTGCCGAATTTAACATATTGAAAGAATAAAACAGTGCATAAAACATATATTAACAAAATGTATTAATTTAAACAAATAAAGAGTAAATGAGCACTGGCATGTCCAGAATTATGTTTTTTACAGTGTATGGTTACCTATTTTCCCTACAAAAATGCAAACAAAACATGTCAGTTGACCAGGACTTTAGTACATGACTGTAATCTGTAATAATGTTTAATGATTACTGTATTTATAAGTATCTGCTTTTAAATATTACTGTACACCAGGAGGTCATTTGAACCCAGCCGTGTCACTGGCCATGGTCATACTGGGAAAACTGAAGATCTGGAAGTTCCCTATTTATGTTATCGCTCAGTTCCTGGGTGCCTTTGCTGGAGCTGCTGGAGTTTTTGGGCTGTATTATGGTGAGTGGGGTTAGGGTATCTAATACTCCCATTTACCTCAGGATTTCAGTTACCACAACTTGTTTGACAAGCTTTGTTTTATGGTGAATCTAACCAAAACACAGAATATTTTATTTTTATGTTCCAGGTTAGCACTGTTAGCAGTACCATTATGAACTCCAGAAAACAGAGTGCAAACAAAATGCAACACAATCCTTACCTACTAGGAGATATCTGCACCAGTAGTATATGTTTTATCTTGGTGGTACATTTTGTTCTGTCAGTTGTTAATGTATTTCTTTATAACAAACAACATACGTATGCTGACTGAAGCTCAGAAAAACCCTTGGCCTTATTTAGCCAACAAGTTATTTCTGATATAAATAAAGGCATCTAGCACCCAGCGTATCAGTGCTGTTACTAAAAGTTGCCCATTTTTGTTGATACATGATACAAAATGAAGGTCATCCAGGGTGGCCTTACATATGGATACAATTAGTACAAATTGCAATAAGCATTATTGTTTCCACAGATGCCTTCATGGATTTTACCAGTGGGATACTGTCAGTGACTGGCATCAATGCTACAGGTCACATTTTTGCCTCCTATCCTGGAAGACATCTTACTGTACTTGGAGGATTCATTGACCAGGTGACTTTATCTGTATTTCACAAACAATTAAGAGCACTGTTTACAGATCACTTCTTACACATTACTTATTTTACCAGTAATATGGATGACCAAAAAAGCCTTCTGTGCTTTTATTCTACGCATAGTGATAGAGAACTGTGGGGAAAAACAAATTATTTTATTAAGGAGTAAAGTAAAATGTGTTATGGTACCTCTGAAGAAGATTATAGTTAATGTAGTGTAGTTCTTTTTGTCGCTTACATGAAATAAAGGGGCAGATTATTGAATATTTTATATAGAAAAGAGAATGTTTTCCAAATACATTTTGGATGTTGGATACACAGGTGAATTTTTTGCTATTTATAGGTATATGTTTCAGTAAAATAAACATTGTTGTTTTATTTTATAAACTACGGACAACGTTTCTCCCAAATTCCAAATAAAAATATTGTTGTTTAGAGCATTTATTTGCAGAAAATGAGAAATGGCTGAAGTAACAAAAAAGATGCAGAGCTTTCAGACCTCAAATAATGCAAAGAAAACAAGTTCATATTCATAAAGAGTTCAGAAATCAATATTTGGTGGAATAATCCTGGTTATTAATCACAGTTTTCATGCATCTTGGCATGTTCTCCTCCACCAGTCTTACACAGCAGTTCAGCTTGGTTTGATGGCTTGTGATCATCCATCTTCCTCTATATTCTAGATTATATTCTAGAGGTTTTCAGTTTGGTAAAATCAAAGAAACTCATTACTTATCATAGTAGTCCTCGGTACCAGGTCCCAGTCCTAGGTACTATATTTCAGGATTTCCAGTTTTTTACTGAACAGCAACACATCCCTTAGGAACCCTAGTCATTGGCCTAATCATCGTGGGCTTTAGGTTCTCAGTGGGATGTTTTGTTGTCCAGTGGATCAAACATCTAAGCTGTTTATTGCCCCCTAAAAACAAGGGGAATGTGACACTGTCTCTATCAGTACAGACTGGTTAGCCCATTAACTTCAGACTGCTCCTCAGTTCAGGATAGCAAACATTTTGTTCTGTTTTTTTAGTGAACTTGGCTAATGTGTATCGATTGGCTTCTTTACACTCTGTATTCACATCCACCAATTAGCTGATTTTAGGCCCCAGTAACCTACTTTCTGCCTGTTCTTACCCAAACAGTCATGTAATTGTCTTAAATTGACCATGGAAGTGTACACTAGGTTATTAGGTTACACAAGTGTTAGTGTAACAGATACTGGCTGAACTACATATATAGTTATATTCTTCATTAGATAAATAAATAATACTACGGTAAATGTTTACATTCAGAGGTATCGATACCAGTGATGACCATTTAATCCAATGAATGAAACCAAACTAAAAATGTATTTTGCCTTTGCAGGTGTTTGGAACAGGAATGCTGGTGCTGTGCATCCTGGCCATAACCGATGGCAAGAATATAGGAGCCCCTAAAGGTGTGGAGCCTCTAGCCATTGGTCTCATCATCCTGGGCATTAGTGTCTCAATGGGGATGAACTGTGGATACCCACTGAACCCTGCCAGGGATTTGGGGCCTAGACTCTTTACCGCTGTGGCTGGCTGGGGCATGGAGGTGTTCAGGTGAGGCTCTCAGTTCTAGCTGATGAGTGAATGTAATGTCCAGCAGTCAACAATCTCTCACCTAGAGGTACACTACACTACCTAGTCTTTGAGAGTCTTTTTATGGGACAGCAGGGAAGCAGAACTGAGTGTCTAAATAGACTATACCTGTTATCATTTATCTATTATAAGGCACAACTGTTTGCTGAGATTCAATTCAGGACACATTCTTTTTTGGATTTCAATTAAAATATATTTCATAGTATACCATAGTATTGCTAAAATACCCTATATGCAATGTGAATATGAACAGAGCTTTGCTGAAGTCAGCACAAGACTTGACTAATCAGATTTTGTAACTCGTATTCATTCAGGATTTTTTCTCTGAACCCTCACTGTATAAGGTTTTATATAGCTGTGGCTTACATATGACTGTACTGCCTGCACTGATTTACCATCTGCCCTGCCCTTTAGGGAAACACAGAGGTTTCTTTAAATACAAACCTATAATTTCCTTCTAATGGAACATACAGCCACACAGTCAGGGCCTGGCCTCGACACACACTGGGCTTTATTGCCAACAGTCTTAGAAATATTGTATACTGTACTTTTTTACACTGGACTCTTTTTGTGTGATAACATAATGTTATTATTTTTTTCCACTGATTTAATGGCTGGTTTTAATGGCTTATTGTTTATTACTGTTTCACCCTTGTGCATGCAGCGAATGAAATCTAAAACATGAAGTTTTAAGCTACAAGAAAACAAAGACATTCTATGGCTTAGACCATGAAATCAGTATTCAAATCATGATTAATATTATACATTTCAGTAATTCAGTGAATAATCTTCACAATGTCAGTTTTGTAAGTGTTTCTCAAAAACATTCTTTGTCTCCTAAGTTACGAGAGAGTTTTAAGTAGTTATTTGTTGAAAAAGGCACCACCAGTCGAAAACTAAACTATCCATTTACACATTTTTCTCAATAACACAAAAGCAATAAAAAACTAAATTGAAAAAAACAAATAACTATTTAAATTCATATTTAATAACATTTGACTACCAATTCCTACATATACCATATAAAATCTATAAATATGCACATAACGATTCATGCGTCAGTCCAGAAGTACGGCAAACTGGCTGTGTGCAAATGGAATTTTTCCTATGGTGAAATGTCTTCTTATTGGGCCTTATTTGTTGCAGTTTCATTTCTCTTACAAAAAAAAATAATTTACTAACTTACTGCTAGTACAAAAATATTTTTTTGATTCATTGTTTAATTAAAATGTATATATCAACAGTTTTGTACTTATACAGTTAAATTAATTGTTTTACATTCAAAATTTAACTAAGTGCCTTCTCTTAGGTCTTTTGTTATCCACTTCACCGTGATACATACAACTGAAGTCTTTGTGATACGAAAACATACTTACTACATAGTTATATGTACAGCAGGTGCTAATGCAGTTCAAAGAGTCAATGTGTCAGTGATTTTTTTAAAGGAAAATTAGCTGCCTCTTCCTAAATACACTTATCACATATCTTCATGTATTCTTCTCTGCAGCACTGCAGATTACTGGTGGTGGATCCCAGTGGCCGGACCATTGATAGGGGGAATCACAGGAGCTGTTGTCTACTTTCTCCTGATAGAGCTCCATCACTCTGACCACTCAGAGAAAGCCCACGAGGAGCCTGAGGAAGAGGAGGAAGACGATGAAGAGGAAGAGGACAGCAGCCTGAAGGACAAATATGAAATGATCACCATGAGCTAAAAAGATAAAAAATTACTTTGGACTGATAAAAAGTATGAAGAGCATTTTGCATTATTGTGCATAGGAAACAGGCCGTCAGTATGGGTTTCGCGCCACTTGCTTCAACTGTCTTTCGCTCTCTCTCTCTCAGACATTTGTTTGTTGTCAGGAAATAAACTATGACAGGGATTACAATTAAGTAGCCTGTTATTAAATAGATCATGAATTTTTCCTGGGCAGAAAACATGAAACAAATCCCCTTTTGGCGTTACATTTATGAGCTTGGCTGGAGCAAAGCATCATGAAAAAAAACCAAAATCTTCCTTATGCCTGGATTGTGCTCTTCCATTTGAAAAAATTCAACAAGTATGCAAGGCTACAATGTATAAATCCTACAAAGATAATGTGCCAACAGAGCAATATTTTAGTGGGAAACTTAGGCTGTTTACTTATTATTAATACAATGTTGTGTATTTGACCTTAATGTGATGTTTTTATGTATTGTATTTTTAATAGAGCACTTTGTAGAATAATTCTTGTTTTAAAAAGTTAATACATAAGTGTTTATAACAAAAAAAGAAAAGAATATTGATGATATTTAATAATGGTTTAGGATGTGTCGCAGTGACAAGAGGTAAAGGCTCATTACAGTTTGTATTTCTGTTTATATAGAGAATACATACTTTTGTAATGAAGCTTCTCCTGTTTAAATATTTATGTAATTTTACTGAAATAAACATCAGAACTTTTGCAGTGAATGTTTTTGCTTATATACAGGTATGTACATGTTTAGACACTAACACAAACCTGAGGATAGGAATTTTGTTGTTTAACAGCTAAACCACAAACTGAGCTTATTAAACCTAATAATGAAAGAGTGGGGCCACAGAAAACTATAGGCAGTGTATGTTGCTTTAAGATCGCAATGTATTGTTCTACATTAATGCGCATCAGATCTTTTCATCTTTAGTCCGGAGCACATGGCATCCATTTCTTAGAAAAAAGACTACTGAGTTGCTTGACCTCAATACCTGTTTCCACTGTATAATGGTCTCAGAAGTCTCAGAGCCCATAAAAAAATTGACCAGACAAAACAATAAATATCATGGGTTAGGAAATGTCAGAAACACTGGATTTTATTCGCCTTTTTACATACTCTCCCAACTTTTGTATTTGGTAGACCATTTACTAAAAAAACAGAATAATGTAGCATAGGCAAACATTTAATTTTGGCTATACTACTCTGAAAGGTCTTGTAACCAAGTTCACACTGACTTAGTAAATCTGTCAAATTACAGGTGTGTCACTGTGGTAAACCTGGTTACAGAGTAATACTTAATATAGTACAGATGATTTGTTGAGTAAAATAGCTTTCTTAGCAACAATTTAAATGGCACCTACTGCACAAATTAGGGCCTGCACTTTCTAGAGGGGGTTTGACTACAACTAAAACGGACATGACACCTGTAGGAGAACACTATACAGCACTGTATGTCATTACAGTATCCAGAAGGGCACCCATAGATGGACACTCATTGAGACATATTTTCAAAATGTCTTCATCTAGAGGGCACATCATATTTTATTGCGAGAAGGGGCACCCTATTGGGACTCTTTTCCTACAAGGAGGGACGCCAGTAAGGCACTTTGTTTCTTTTTTTGCCACTCTAGAAGGCATTTTATATATGCTTTTTCAACCACAGGGGCACCACAGGAGCATTTGCTCCCCTGCTTCCCTTACATCTGCCAGTGCTCCTTGTTTGTTCCAGGTTTATGGGGTATTTTGTTTGTTTGTTTTGGGCTGGCAGAACAGATGGCGAGAACAGAGTATAAAGGTCATGCAGATGTTGCAGAAGTGGCTACAGTTGTGCAAGAAGGGAGTCAAGGACAACAGCCTGAAAGGTGGCAAATGATCTAGATTCTTAGAAAAGTCATGGGATCACCCTCCCAAGGATGACTTCAAGAAATATTCCACTATTCCAGTACTGTTAGTTTAGATCCCCATTGGGCCATCCATGGGTAGGATGTTTTGATGCCCCCTTTCACGATTTAGTTCCGGTACTGGATATGATTTGTGGTTGTTTCCTTGGGTCATATTAAGAGCTTAGCCAACCACTTTGATGACACTCCTTTGTTCAGTGCAATTCATTAAAGGAGTTTATCCTCAAATGCTTTTCTAGCCCATGGTGCCTATTTTTGGCTTCCTTTTTTCCCAATTTAGCCAGTGATGCCACAATACAAGAGTGGTAAAGACTAGCATCACTTTGCCTCCTCTGATACATGTGAAGTCAACCACCGTCTCTTTTCAAACTGCTGCTGATGCAGCATTGCTGAGCCAGCGTTTGACGCCTTGTGCTGATCGACATCACCCCAGAAGTAATGAGGGGAAAGGCCAATTGCGTTCTCTCAGGGCTCCGGCAGCTGATGGCAAACAGCATGGCCGGGATTCAAACCAGGGATCTTCCGATCATGGTGGCAGCGCTTTAGTATTTTTGGCTTCCTTGCCAGATCTAATTGAAGCAGTGGTACCCAAAGGTAGATTATCAGATTTGGTCACAACCACTATAAATGTGCAAATTCTGGGCTTAGATTTATCTGTAGGAGTTGGCTGAGATTTAACAGGAATTCATGCTTCTGTTATTTGACAAGTTCACCCATTATTAAACTGAATTTCTTTCTCTCATGCCATCACTGCACGTGATCACAGGTTCTTCTTCATGATCCATTTCTCGAAGAAGATTATTTCAAATTACTTTTTGTCTATTCATGGTCTTGTGTAGTTGGACAGCAGTGCTCCTGATCAGGAACTACTTATAATGCAATAAGCCTATCTAGTTTTCATGGCCACAGCTGAGGATGTCCCATTCACTTCCGTGCTGATGGTTGAGGGCATTGACGCTGGTTTTCCTCTTTGTGACCTCCTCCCTTTTTTATTCTGTGTTTTCCTCTCCACTGCCAGTGCATATCTGATTTTTGGCATACCTACATGATGTCCTGTTTAATTTTTATAGTCTAGAGAGCGGCAACACATGAAATGCATTTTTTAATCCGATCAAACCACTTACAACTATGCTGTTACTACTGCCCCACTTAGCCAGTCATCTGAATGCAGTAACTAAAATGGCTGTCGATTCAAGATGTTGATTTGAGTTGGATCCAAGGGCATGTTTAGGAACCGCTGTCTTCACCAGTGAATTGTTTTAAATGTGATTATAATTGGATTTGTAGAGATGTGTCTCAATTTGGTTGTTTTGGACACACAAATCTGATTTTAAAATATTGTTTGCTTCACTGACTGATCAAATTTGAAGCTACTGACACCTATGTTGTTACTACAGCAACCCATGCAGATAGGTTTTTGGTTTCCAGATCAGATTTATCTGCAAATGAAACATAGGAAAAAGGTTTCTAGTGTAGTGGTCTTCAACCTTCTTCCTGGACAACTACCTTCCTGCAAGATGTTGACTCAAACCAAATGACTTAGTTTAGCCGGTCATCTGAATGCAGTAACTAAAATGGCTGTTGATTTAAGATGTTGATTTGTGTTGGATCCAATAGCATGTTTGGGAACCGCTGACCTCTTGTATATGTTTCACTGTTTGTTTTATTTCCCATCCCGTTTTTATGTCCAGCTGTCTTGGTCCATCTCTGTAGGTCTGCAGGGGAGGCTCCATATTGGGATTTTTATTGGGATCTTTTGTTCCAGCTCACAGTTATTCCCAATGCTTGTGTTTTGACCCAGTGTATATAGCAAAGGGTTCTTTTTGTAAAAGTACATTAGCCTTAAATTCTAAAGGCGTTTTCACACTAGCCTTTTTTTTTTGGACGTGGAAACTGTATGTTTGGTCAAGACTGAAAGCTTTGGTCTGTTGTTCCCATTTTCAGGATAATTTCTCTTGCTCCATACCTTTGGGCCCTCAAGACAGGCTCTATCTCAGGATTTTCTTTGGAATCACTTCTTGAAATAGTCCAGCCCCACCTTAGGCCTCAGCATACTTCTTGCGGATACGCAAGAAGCTTGACTTTAGTGAACAGTGTAATGTAATTACAGAGACAATAAACAACCACAGATGTGCATAAGATTTACTTGGCATGTTTTGCACAGTGCAACTGGGTGAATTTCGTGGATAAAGACACTACACAGCAAAGCCTGTGAATGGATGACACTTTGTATTTTCACATGTTGCCATAACTAAAACCGTGAGAATTGTAATCCAGTAGCCAGGAACTTTATAAAATAAAATAAAAAAATTAAAATGTCACAGCACCAAATACAGTTGTGGGGTGTACATTACAGGCAAAACAAAACCACAAAAAGTATCCATGCTTATAAGTGTGTAAATGCATTTTTGACATTTTTAAATCTTGCAGACTTATTTCCATCCCACTTTTCTTGTTGTTCTTGGATGACCCTATTATATATGACACTTTTTATGTTGAACCAGTTTCTTGTGAAGTACATTTTCCTAGAATTTACAAAGCCTTGTCTTCTGTTGATTTTGTTGCTAGTCCTTTCTTGTTAATCTTTGTAAAATGTTTCACCAGCCTTTTTTTTTGTTATGATTTAAAAAAAAAAGCCTGCATTTTTATTGCATATCTATGTTTTGATCCCCATCTCAGATTTCAACTCTTGCATATGCGTCAACTCCCTCATAACAAGAACTTCAACCACACTTCTAGCTCCTAACTATACTTTTCCCACACTACTGGTGGAGATCCTCCTATCCAAAGACATTCAATTACTTTGTCTCTTTTCAAACTGCTGCTGATGCAGCATTGCTGAGCCAGTGTTTGACGCCTTGTGCTGCTCGACATCACCCCAGAAGTAATGAGGGGAAAGGCCAATTGCGTTCTCTCAGGGCTCCGGCAGCTGATGGCAAACAGCATGGCCGGGATTCAAACCAGGGATCTTCCGATCATGGTGGCAGCCCTTTAGTATTTTTGGCTTCCTTGCCAGATCTAGTTGAAGCAGTGGTACTCAAAGGTAGATTATCAGATTTGGTCACAACCACTATAAATGTGCAAATTCTGGGCTTAGATTTATCTGTAGGAGTTGGCTGAGATTTAACAGGAATTCATGCTTCTGTTATTTGACAAGTTCACCCATTATTAAACTGAATTTCTTTCTCTCATGCCATCACTGCACGTGATCACAGGTTCTTCTTCATGATCCATTTCTCGAAGAAGATTATTTCAAATTACTTTTTGTCTATTCATGGTCTTGTGTAGTTGGACAGCAGTGCTCCTGATCAGGAACTACTTATAATGCAATAAGCCTATCTAGTTTTCATGGCCACAGCTGAGGATGTCCCATTCACTTCCGTGCTGATGGTTGAGGGCATTGACGCTTGTTTTCCTCTTTGTGACCTCCTCCCTTTTTTATTCTGTGTTTTCCTCTCCACTGCCAGTGCATATCTGATTTTTGGCATACCTACATGATGTCCTGTTTAATTTTTATAGTCTAGAGAGCGGCAACACATGAAATGCATTTTTTAATCCGATCAAACCACTTACAACTATGTTGTTACTACTGCCCCACTTAGCCAGTCATCTGAATGCAGTAACTAAAATGGCTGTCGATTCAAGATGTTGATTTGAGTTGGATCCAAGGGCATGTTTAGGAACCGCTGTCTTCACCAGTGAATTGTTTTAAATGTGATTATAATTGGATTTGTAGAGATGTGTCTCAGTTTGGTTGTTTTGGACACACAAATCTGATTTTAAAATATTGTTTGCTTCACTGACTGATCAAATTTGAAGCTACTGACACCTATGTTGTTACTACAGCAACCCATGCAGATAGGTTTTTGGTTTCCAGATCAGATTTATCTGCAAATTAAACATAGGAAAAAGGTTTCTAGTGTAGTGGTCTTCAACCTTCTTCCTGGACAACTACCTTCCTGCAAGATGTTGACTCAAACCAAATGACTTAGTTTAGCCGGTCATCTGAATGCAGTAACTAAAATGGCTGTTGATTTAAGACGTTGATTTGTGTTGGATCCAATAGCATGTTTGGGAACCGCTGACCTCTTGTATATGTTTCACTGTTTGTTTTATTTCCCATCCCGTTTTTATGTCCAGCTGTCTTGGTCCATCTCTGTAGGTCTGCAGGGGAGGCTCCATATTGGGATTTTTATTGGGATCTTTTGTTCCAGCTCACAGTTATTCCCAATGCCTGTGTTTTGACCCAGTGTATATAGCAATGGGTTCTTTTTGTAAAAGTACATTAGCCTTAAATTCTAAAGGCATTTTCACACTAGCCTTTTTTTTGGACGTGGAAACTGTATGTTTGGTCAAGACTGAAAGCTTTGGTCTGTTGTTCCCATTTTCAGGATAATTTCTCTTGCTCCATACCTTTGGGCCCTCAAGACAGGCTCTATCTCAGGATTTTCTTTGGAATCACTTCTTGAAATAGTCCAGCCCCACCTTAGGCCTCAGCATACTTCTTGCGGATACGCAAGAAGCTTGACTTTAGTGAACAGTGTAATGTAATTCCAGAGACAATAAACAACCACAGATGTGCATAAGATTTACTTGGCATGTTTTGCACAGTGCAACTGGGTGAATTTCGTGGATAAAGACACTACACAGCAAAGCCTGTGAATGGATGACACTTTGTATTTTCACATGTTGCCATAACTAAAACCGTGAGAATTGTAATCCAGTAGCCAGGAACTTTATAAAATAAAATAAAAAAAATAAAATGTCACAGCACCAAATACAGTTGTGGGGTGTACATTACAGGCAAAACAAATGCATTTTTAAATCTTGCAGACTTATTTCCATCCCATTTTTCTTGTTGTTCTTGGATGACCCTATTATATATGACACTTTTTATGTTGAACCAGTTTCTTGTGAAGTACATTTTCTTAGAATTTACAAAGCCTTGTCTTCTGTTGATTTTGTTGCTAGTCCTTTCTTGTTAATCTTTGTAAAATGTTTCACCAGCCTTTTTTTTTGTTATGATTTAAAAAAAAAAGCCTGCATTTTTATTGCATATCTATGTTTTGATCCCCATCTCAGATTTCAACTCTTGCATATGCGTCAACTCCCTCATAACAAGAACTTCAACCACACTTCTAGCTCCTAACTATACTTTTCCCACACTACTGGTGGAGATCCTCCTATCCAAAGACATTCAATTACTTTTTCCAGGTGTGGGTACTGCAAGCTTTCCTTTCTTCTACATCTGGTGTAGTGACACACCGGTTCACCATCTATTAAACTCATAACTTAATCTCAACTGCCTACTGCAGTCACAGATGCCTTCCAATGATTCAGTTGTCTTAGTGTACTTAAATGGGTCTACCCATCGAGATTACTTTCTTATGAACATACGTTAAATATTTATTGGTTCTTTCATCTTAATCTTGAAGCAGTTCTTGCTGCTCAGTGCTGAGTCTCTCATCTTCCTTAAACTAAGGGATTCAGAAACTGGATTCTTTTCAAAATAGAGTGTGTGTGAGGTCAGGATAACAACAGCAGCTGAGGAAAGAGTTTAATGCGGTGTTCTCCTTACCCTGGAAGTCAGATGTCGTATCTGGAAATGGTGTCACACCCGTGTTGACTGTGTTCCAGATAAACATTCCAATAATTTTATGCAATTTCAAAACATTTCTAATTTTAGCTAAAGACTTTAAAGTTCACCACAAGAGGTTTGACAGTCCTTTACTAATGTTTTCATTGTTAGCACTGTCTCATGTTAGCATCTTAGCAATATACTAGTTAATAACAATGCAGTTAATGCTGTCCCAGATAGCAAGGTACTCGTACATAATTATTTTCTGATCAGAATCATTAATTTGGTTGAGGCTGAAATTGAGGCAGCCAATAAATTATATATACCTACAGTACCAGTCAAAAGTTTGGGAGCACCTTAAATTCACTGATTTTTCATTTTTTTTTTTTTTTTCTGCATGGTAGATTAACACTAAAGTTATCCAAACTATAAAGAAAAACATGGAATTATTTAGGAAACAAAAAATGTTTATATATAATATCTTTCAAAGTTGGCTCCTCTTGCCTAGATGACAGTTTTGCCCATCTTGGCTGGATTATCTCAGTCAGCTTTATAAGGTAGAGTCACCTGGAATGGTTTTCAGTTAACAGCTGTGCTAAACTTATTAATTACTTGCCCTTTTAATGTGTTTGAGAGCATCAGTTGTGTTGTAAAGAGGTATACTAGTATACAGTGAATAGCCCTATTTTAAATAAAGAAATAAAGAAAAAATATTTTAAGAAATGAAGGTCAGTCAATCTGAAAAATGTCAAGAGCTTTGAAAGTATTCCCAACATTGAATAAGAAGGTGAGTCCAAACATTTGACTGGCAGTGTACATTGAGTTAAGGCATTGACCAGTTAGCACTATTTTATCATTATCACACTTAATTAATGCCAATGTTAAACCACAAAAAATGATAACATATGCCTGTGACTTTCTATAACTTTCATAAATGCAAGAAGTACAATATTTAAAGGAAGGTTTCACTGGGAGGAGACTGGCTCAGCTATGTACAAACACACATCTTGCTCACATATCTTTACTCCTAAAGTAAAATTCTTGTTAGAAATCAGCTTGAATGAAGCAAAGAGATTATTGAGCTAATTTTATTGTCAGTTTTCTTCACCTGAACATCTTATACAGGTTATATTACAATAAATTACAACAAATCATCTGTAATTAAGCTCTCACTTCAGTATTATTTGACAGTCACAGTGCTCCATGTTCAGTATGTAGCCTCCTTCACAGCTGAGCATGAAATGATGTGTCAGTTTCCACAGACAGTCTGCAGTCTCTGAGGTAAAAAGAAAATGTACCACATAATGTGTTTAAGTAGCTACCTGGAATATACTGGGCTCTAACTGTATATTAATTGTTCTAAAGGGTTAACTAAAATAGAAAAAGCTTGGCTGAGACTAAAAATGTTAACCTAGCTAGCTAGGGTTAGCTGCCAAGCATTAGCTAACCAGCTAACCTAGATACATCCTCAGTGTTTACATGACTTTTTAGCTAAGGTTGGATAACCAGTGAACTAACTAGCTAACATTATATTGTAAGTCATTTTAGTAATGCTAAGTTATATGTAGAGCTAAACTAGGTTTTTCTTTGTACTGGACATGTTTTAAACACATTTGTGCAACTTTAAAGTTTTCGACTGCTTCACATGCTTTCACTGCTAAGTTAGCTTGTTAGTTAACCTAGCTAGCTAGCAATGTTAGCTTAGCAACTGTAAAATCTAATTTTAAAAAGGTGAAGAGTAAAGGAAAGGAATTTATTAATTTACTTATTTACTCAAATGTATTTTTATGTAGATTGTTGTTCTCGTTTCTAAATTTAGTAAAAAAAAATGCAACATTACAAAAAATCTATATATTTTTTATAAAATATTTTTGCCATACATCATGCTGTTTGATTTAATATATTTAAACATATTTTTAAAGGTTTGAATATGAGTGGGTCGTTTTTTTTTTGTCTTTAAAAAAATGTGTTGTTTCAGTATTTATTAAGGGCGTGAAAGTGATAATAATTCAACATCAGATTAAAACATTGATTAAATTAAGTTTATGTTGACATTTCATCTTTTATTTAACATACATTCAGTGACTAATTGACTTTCGGCTTTCAAGAAGGAAATCTGACTTTAAGGGGTGTTCAACATTAAATGTTACTTAAGCAATAATACACGAGAGGGAGTGCTATAACGTGTAATTTTGGCAATTGCAATTATACCATGAGAAAATACGATCTGTTTGGTTATAAACACTTCACGAGTTACAATCGTCTCATTGCTGCTCTGTTTGTAGCTGCACTGTTTGGCTTGTAATTGCTGCATCGTTGCTAGGTTACCTGTATGTGGCGGAGTAATACATGGAGAGATTAGCTACAGTGCATTACCGGCTGATAACGGCACTCTCAGAGCACCTCTCAGCCAATCACATTGCAGGGTCAGAACTAACTGTGGTATGATTGTCACTTAGACATTCTGACATCCGTGTTCAAATGGAATGCAGCATGAGTTAACATGGCCTTGAGTCATAGTCAAATATATGTATAAGCTTGCTATGGCACATCTGGAGACAAAGGAGGCTTTAAGAGATGCTGGAGTGTGCAGGTGTGTGGTCAGGTGGGCTTAAAGGAATAACTCCTCTGAAATTGCTGCTTTTATTTTAAGGAAGTTTGGTTTGTCTAACTGGTGGTCTTAGATCAAGGCTTTTTAACACATCTTCATGTGACCTCCTGTGTGTTAATCTAACGTCAGAGGGGTTGAAAGACATGTTGTGCTGCCAGGAACAAGGAGTCTGTACCACATGATCTCTTTGCCTCCTCTCTGTGGGCTAAAGGTAGAGCTAAAAGTAGAAACCACCATGTTTCCCTCTGTTTAACCTCACTGTAGAAATTACACAGGATCCCTTTCAGACACATGTGCGTCACTGAAGAAGCAATAAAACCTCAAATATGTCAAACGTTCCACTAAGCAGTCTCTGCTAAATCCATCACATTTTTCATTTTTAAATAAAACCTTATTTTATGTCTAAGAGCTCAGTCAACAGCTTACAAAACAATGTCAACACTTTCCCCTTTTTAAGTTCAGTACTGCAGTCACATGAAGAGCAAAATAGTAATGAAATAGGTTTTATATAAGGAAAACCCTGCTTCTTTATATGTATTTTTAACATTATAAATATAAACACTTGAGCTGAATAAAGCAAATGAAAGCTGTATCCACCACCCCAGAGCTGGTATCAAATCTGTGTCTCTTTGTTTCTTTTCTTCCCTTCATAACCATCCTGGTGGTTTTTGTCCTCCCCCGCAAAACAAAACCAGCCAATCAGAACAAGGAAATTCCTCCTTTCTTCCCTCAGCCTATCCTCCACCCCACTCCACCCAACCTCCTCATGCACATTTCTCTTTTTCTCTTACACTCTCTCTCTCTCTCTTTCTCTCTTTGTCAGCGGCAACTTCCAATCTGTGAATCACTCCACTGGTCAAGACAGGACAAGTCTGCGAATCCATATCCATCCCTCTGTTCCTGGAAATGACAGACACTGAAGTTGGAGGCACTGGAGCAACGATGAAGATTCTAACAAAAACAGTCCTTTCTTTTATCTTTTTAATCCTCCTTACAATCACTGGAAGCCAATTGGAAGCCAAAGAAAACACAACAAGTAAGTAAAAATAACATAATTTTTCTTATATTAGATTTTTTTTTTGGTACTAGATGTTAACATCTTTAAATAGAAACTGAAAGGACTACAATCTAAGGCCTCTTTTTTCTCCTTAACAGACGTGCTCCATGATTTACTTTAATTGTACGTTCCAAGCCATACTCTTTGAACGTTTGCCATGGAAAGATCTAAATGTTAAAGTACAGAGTGCTAGAGCACATGTGGCTGAGATTAGTTACAAAACGCAAGGTTATTGAAAGGATCCATGTGCTGCCTCTATTTGTAGGTGCTGTCGAGGAGGTTCACCAGACTAATGATGTGAAGGAGCCGCTGGTTGTAAAGTCAACTTTTCACATGCATTTACAAGGCAATGTGTTTGAGGATATGTGCAAAATTCTACCATTTCATCCAGACACTCTCTACACTTGCAACTACAACACAAGCAGCCCTCTGGTCATCATCATTCATGGTTGGACGGTAAGCACTGTTTTGAATTTTTGCCAGTTAACACTAACAACACTATATCAAATCAATGTCTAGGAATCTAAACAGCACTATAAACACCCTTCTTAGCTGCTCTGCATTCCTGACCTATTACACCTAGGGGCAGCTTCCACATCTGGACAGCTGCCTATTACTGAGAAGTCAGTAATTAAAGTGGTATCTTACCTCAGAAAGGTGTGCTACTCCTTATTTGGAGGTGGGTTGTTCAATCTTATCCACAAAGGACTGGTGTGGCTGCCAATTTTATTCTAAATAAACAACAGCATACCTTCGTAATTCCACTGGTTTATTCAATTGATCAAACAACTGATGCCATGTGCTTCTGTTTGACTGGAATGACCTGAAATACCTGCAGCCACACCAGCCTACAACAGAATATGCTTGGACATCCCTGGATTAGAGGAAAAATTAGATGAGAAACTATGTGTGATAACTATGCTTAAAGTCTACCTAATAGTCATCTCTTCCCCTGACCTGCAATAACCTCTACACAGTTGAATGGAATCATGGAGGAGTGGATATACAGGATGGCCTCGGCCCTCAAAACAAGGCTGGGACACGTGAATGTGCTGATCAACGACTGGAGACCCCTAGCCTTTAAGCCGTACCCAGTCGCAGCCAAGAACAGCAGACAGGTGGGATTGGATGTGGCGACGCTGCTGCAGTGGCTGGAGGTAATGAAGCCCTAAAAAAACACAGCTGCATTATATTGAGAGTCATTATATTACTTCTGAAATGTGCAGTTCCAGGTAAAATTAAAGCATAAATAATTGTACTCCTAGATTTTCAGGATAGTGTGTGATAAGGCAATATAAAATAACATATATGCAATTTTTTCAGCACTTCATGCACAATTTGCTGTAAAGTATTCCACACCAGAGGTTTGTCCACAAACATTTAGAAGACTCCAGGTGCTAGTTATTAGCATTCATTAGCCTAGTGCTTGCTGCCCACACTGACAATAATGCATCCCTAAGTGGTAAAAATACTTTAAAGCAACATGTGTATTAGGCATTTTTGGCAACATGTTACACAAATGGTACACTAATTAAAATGACTTAAGACAGAATGTTTCTACTAATTATAAGCTGACACTAGTTAAGTCTGTATTCCGCATTTAAAACATTTTAAAATTTCTCAATTGTTTTTTATTTAAAACCTCCGTAGGCGATAAATTTGTGACTCTTATTATAAAGTATTACCCATTCATGTGTTAAAACATCTCTAAGAGCTTCAAAATCATTTTAATGTTCCTCTGACTCTGAACTTGTCATGCTAGTAACTGCCTTACAAAATCTGGAAAGACATCTCTTGTGACAACTTTATAACATTTGGTAACATATTTGGTAGTCATAACTATTCTTAACTATTGTGTAGTTAGTGCTTTCAGCTTTTGTCTCAAACCATAAATTTCACTTCCAGGCTGTGGGGAAGGTGTAGAAAAGCTCCAGTGTCTAATTTCAATAGTTCTCTGTGCTAATATTTTCACATTTCAAGGATTTAAGGATACAGGGATACTTCGCATCACCTGTGGTACGTGAGGTGGTGTAACATTGTACTCTTCCCTCAGAAGCCTGTTTTTAAAATATTATTCTGCCATATTGTAAAAAGCAACAGTTATATCTCAAAATGTGTTTTCTGGTCTGGAACGAGTCTAAATACTGTTTAACACTTTTTCTTTTTTTAAATTGTCACTGGTTTGTGAATAATTTCTCGCAGCAACTTAAGGGTTAAACTGGATAATAGTATCTTGAATTCATCTCAGAGGCAAACAGAGCTTAACCCCTGTACCTTTAATCTGATGATCTAAAAATGCTGCTTTAATATGTATAGTTAATCGTAATAACATGCTTAGTCTTCCCTTCTCTTCTTCGCAGGAGACCACCCAGCTCTCCATGGATAAGGTCCACCTGATTGGATACAGCTTGGGAGCACATGTGGCTGGGTTTGCAGGAAGTCATTTTAAGAAAGCCAGAAAGCTGGGCCGTATAACAGGTACCGTATTTACACAAGAGCACAGAAAATTAGTAGTAGGTTTTATTCCACATGAGATGCAGGTAAGATGCATCTTTCAGGTGCTAAAAGAACAGGAAACATCAGCCATAGACCAGACAAATAATAACACTAACACAAAAAAAACAGACAGCAGTTTAAGTTTTATGTTTGTTCATCCTGCTCCTTGTGACCCAAATCGCATCTTTTCCGGGATAATGAACAGCTCAGTAGCTAGCTTATAAATAAGATCAGATGTGTTGCATCAGTGATTACTGGAATTGTCCAGGACTCTTTGCCAGAAGCAGGATTACAACAACACGTTTTGTAATAACAGATCTCAGATCTATTTGCAGACAGAGGAATTCCCCCATGTGAAAATTACAAAGATTTTACCAGAAGTGATCATGTAGAGGTAAAAAAGAAACTGAAACTGTACTCTACACATAAATCTCTCAAAGGACACCCCAATATGGTATTTACGTGTTTACATGTACTTCATAATCTGATTGCTGTAGAACATCGATCAAGTTTAGTTTCTGTATTCTTCCGAAATAGTTGTGCTGCCATGTCAGGGGTGTAAAATGCTGCTTGCTTATTTACAGTACCATGGGCTGCTTTCATGCATACACAAGTTAAGAAATCCAGGAATATTCCAAGTTAAGAATATACATAGAAGTAAATATGATCTCCCTTTATCAAATTTCTTGATAAAATTTTTAGACCGATCTGAGAAGTCAGAGTAAGCTGTAGGGTAATTTACCACAGCACGACTTAGATAAAACTCGGATGTGAGAAATCTCAGAACATGAAATGATGACCAATGAGTCAGAGCTTAGAATTTAAAATATATTAAAGTTTACTTGAAAAATAGTTTCAGCATTACAGATATATAAAAGGAACAAAAATTAATAGATATATATTAGAAAAGAGTAAAAGTACATCAACGAATACAATCTCGATAGATCAACGCATTCGCAACCCAGAGAGAGAGAGAGAAAGAAAGAGAAAGAGAGAGAGAAAGAGAGAGAGAGAGAGAGAGAGAAAGAAAGAGAAAGAAACTAAAGCCAGTCGAGGGACAGAGAGAACTCCTCAGACTTCATCCAAGCAGTTATACATTTTGCAAATGACGTGATTGGACAGAACTTATCATATGATTACGTCAGCAGAGTCCAGTAAACAGTTTGTTGTCCAGTTCCAATGACGTGATCCGCTCCAGCCTGTCTGAGCAACAGGTTCTTATCATGATGTTGTTCAGCTCTGTGTTCTTCATGAACACAGCAGACAGTCCTTAAGTGTCCTAAAGTCTGTGAGAAGATGAAACAGTGGAAAAGAGTGGATGGAAAGATCTTCTGGCCTGTGCGACTTTACGGCGTGTAGAACAGGCATGCGCTGGCTATCTGAGGAGAGGTTCCCAGCACTTCACTCAGATAGCTTGTTGTCTCCTAGTTCATATGCACTGGTCCCAGAACAGCAGTGAAGCTTCTCTGCCACTCAGGGTCACGTTCTCCTCACAGCTCTCATTGTTGATGAAAACACTCTGACCTTCCTGATTCCTGAAAAAGTAAAAACAACCTCCAAAGCCTTGTCATTGTGACAGTTAAAAAGAGAGCAGAGATCATAAGGTTATTAAGTGAATTATAATGTGAACAGTAAAAATAATAACTGTATATATAAATGTATAAAACATTTAAGAATAAGAGTGTGAAGGTGTGGTTATCTCCAATCACACCCTTCAATACTCTTTACATCACTGCTTGAATAATCTGATTATTAAAGTGAATGGAAACACGCTCACCGTTTCTCAATCCGGTAGTTAAATCAGGTGTTTCTAAGAAGGGAAAGCAGCAAATCTGCAGGACAGGTTACCTCCAGGATTGCACTGGATTAAAGACGAGTGACAAAGTGAATTAGCAGGAGAAGGGATGGCCATTTTTCAGACCATACAAAGAAGTCTTGCTGCTCTTCAAAAGGTTGACAGAGCCTTCTCTTGAGAAAATTGACCAGAAGTTCCTTGTCGCTATAAACATCAAGGACAAAATCATGAATCATGTCTATTGCTAAGTCACCAGCAATTTGAGGTTCATTCACAATTTACAATTGCATTTGAGAGGTTGTGGATGACTGCCAGAAGCATTGTGATGCACAGTAGTGGACACTCCATGTGCACCCACGCACAGGTTAAGATGCCCCACTGTGATGTGTGTGACGCAGCCAATAATACTATCAATGATCCAGAATTCGGATTAGGAACTAGCTTTGTACACATTCTGACATCTGATATAAAACAAACTGAACTAACAATGTTTTATACAATAGGGAGAACTTACACTGAGATGGCAAAATGTAAATAAAAAATGGTGGACATTACAATAAACGGACATTACCTCAAGCTATTGGGTTTATTTGTAATATTTTTGTATATAATATAATAAAATATTATATAATATAATATATTTGTTATATATGTGTGTTCACATATATAAATGTGAACTGTATTTTAGCCAGTCATGCAATGACCAATACCTGAGACACCATACACTAAGTGTGGACTACAGTAGCTAAAGAAAAAGGTATATTTCCCAAACTACTAATTTATATGAATGCTTTGTTATTCTGTTCTATTATTAATATGTCAGTGGCATTTAATGGTCTTAATATGTTAATATTGTTAATTGCAATAATGTCTGAGACATCCACAAATATTGTGACAGGCCTGACGTGTTTTTGTGAGTAAGGTTGAACACCAGTCAGCATGCTCATGGCAAGGCAATTGTCAGCGTTCAAACAAGGCCTGATAGTGAGTGCCAAATGAATAGGACGTGTTCGTGGCCAGATGCTGCCAGTGCGCTGTCCACTGTGAATGGTAATGATTGTGACTGGCAGCATCTGGCTACAATTGTCTTTGTGAATTTGAAAAGACAAGCAGCACTTGCAGAATTCACAGCCTCGTTTAATGCAGGAGGCCCCTCAAACACATCCCCCACGTCATTGCTGTGTTTCTGGCTTTCTTGAGACATGGGGAAAAATCATTGGCCAGAATACAAGTCCCATGTCCTATAACATTTGGCATGTCAGTGTATAGTGAAGCTGATATAACCTCAAGTAACACTGCTAAGCTTTGTAAGAGGGAAAGCCACACAACTCTGTGACATCCACCAATACAACTTTTAGAACAACCCAGAAAATTTAAACAAGACAAGAAACCAACCCTGGTGTTCATACTTTATCAGCTCTAATTCTCAGACTTGTGTACACTGGGACCTCAGCATGGGCCATTCGGGACAAAGCGCTGGGACAGTGCCAACAAAAAGCAGCATCCTGGAAGAATTGAAACCCTGTGATTTTGGTCACATGTGAAGATTTGCACTGGAAGCTAGTGGTGCAGGACTATGAACAGTGAGGGTTTTGTGAAAATTGATTCAAGGACACTTTTTGACATGCTGTACTGAACTACTGTCCTGGCTCAGTAGATGAATACTTTAGAGCAGGGGTTCTGAACTTTTTCACTGGTAGCACTTTTCCGGTTCTAGAAGCCAAAAAGTTTGTTCCCAGTTGGAACCAGAGAATAATTCAAATGTTCAAATGTGGGCTGGTTCACTAAAAAGCACTAAGGTTCTTTAAGGCCTAAATGGAACCAGGTCAAGAACCAAAGTTGTTTTAGTCAAAAAGGGCAATCAGTGCCCACTTTTTAGCGTAGAAAATATTTTACAACCCCCTCTCAACTGTGCCCTCCTTCAAAAAAACAAATGATTTGCAGTGCTGCTACCTAAAACTAAGAAAATGGTAATTATACAGGGTAAGTACAAAGTCGCAGAACAGCCTTTTATTTCTAAAAAGAGTGTTAGTGTCTTAGTGGTAAGCATGTTTAACCTCTCAGCACTGGGGTCTTGAGTTCAAGTCTCTATCTAGTTGGAACTTCCATGTTCTTCTCATATCTGTGCTGGTTTCCTCATACAGTTAAAAAAATATGGAGATCAAGTAAATAATCTGAACTGCCCAGAAAAAATGGATACTCTAAATTGTTCTGGTCTTAGTGTGAATGTGTGTATGACGGTATGCTCACAAATGGATTGGCACTCTGTCTTGAGTCATCTTCTCACGGTGCGCGTCCACTGGCACTTTTCTTCAACGCATGTTGCGGTGCCGAATCTCATGTCTCGCTGCGTGTGGGCGTGTCCATGACGTTTTTGAATTCAAATGAAGCAACAGATGTAGTCAATCATTAGTTTAAGATTTTACATTTTTAGTAAATTTCACTGTGATCTATAGTTAAATAAATCCATATTCTGCCATTTTTAGTCTCTTTTCTGTGTTTAAAAGGCGCCTGCTGTGTG
The DNA here is from genome assembly GCF_023375975.1 of Astyanax mexicanus. Classification (NCBI taxonomy): domain Eukaryota; kingdom Metazoa; phylum Chordata; class Actinopteri; order Characiformes; family Acestrorhamphidae; genus Astyanax; species Astyanax mexicanus. The sequence continues at coordinate 51,226,969 of NC_064409.1, forward strand.
TGTGTGAGGCTCGTATGTGTGTGGCGTGGCAGTCTGCTGTTCTCTGATTGGCTGGACGCAGCGCGGCGGCTGCATTCATTTGAATAAAGTTGAGATCTGCTCAACTTTTGTGCCGGAGGGCGGGGCTGCGCTCAACGCAACGTAACCCTGTATGCACCGCGGCATGCGGTGGCTCTCTCCATTGAAATGAATGGGATGCGTCGGGGCTTAAGTGCCAGTGGACGCACACCGTCAGTGCCCAATGCAGTCCACCAGGTGGATGGTTGTTTCCGATTGAAAGTATGCTGTGCGCAATTGGCTGATGCTTCTCGCCTATGTGTGTGTGTATGAGTGCTGAGTGTCAGGGATTGTGTATAAAATGTGATTGTAATCCGTCCTCGGGTTTCTAGAAAGGCACTATATAAGTGTAACTTCATTCATTCATCCACACACACGAGTGAACCTTAGTCAAAGATTTGAGCAGAACGGTGAATAAGTCAGTCTGATTAAATGAAAGAATAACTCTGGATAATGTTCGGTTTTGTTTATCTGCACATTTTGCATTTAGCATACCCCAGTTGACCTTGGAAGTAGCATTCTCAGAGCACTTCATGCACTGAACTACTACTAAGGTAAAGAAGGCAAGCAATTTTCATGAGGCTCAACCTCAAAAGGTTTTCCAGTAATCTATTGTGGTTATACATAGACAAGACAAGACTTTGCTTTTAAAGGGAGGACAAAGTTTTGTTTCCAGTGAAGAAGAAACTTAGAGAACGCTTTGGTAGGCATGGTAGCTGTGGAAGGGTTTATGTGATCTATACTTGGCTCTAGACCAGCTAGACGAGCTAGACGTTCTTGCCTCTAGGGCACTGATATCAGACTACATGAATCAATGAGCTTATGCATGAACAGGTCTAAGCTTGCCTCAGAAGATCTCTAAAGTCCAGGGCCAGATGGGCTGTTTTGTGCATATATGAACAGTAGTTGTGTTTTGAGTTGGACACACTTTTAAAGTGGTTCAAGCTCTAGCTGACCGAATGATGCAGATCTATGGGGCTCAGTAGGTGAAGCAACTACTCAAGGGTCTGCGGAAAAGCGGTCAATTCTGTTTTAAGGTTCAGCACTGACAAGCAAAATCTAATTCTTCAGTAAGCAGTGGTCATAATGTATAGTGAAATATTTTTGACTAAAACACTTGCAGATGCCAGAACGTACTATGTGTCTCTATACCATATATCTACTGAATGTACATATACTATGGACCAGACAATCCCAATCAAACTCTCAGTTGCCAATCCAGGCATGTCGCCACATATCACTGCATGATGTAGATGTTATCATACGGTAGGTGGTAGGCTGTATCAAATGGTAGATGGTATCAGGTAGTACATGGTAACTCATGCATAGTTGAATGATAGTTATCCAATGTGTTTTGCAACATAAGTCAGCTGAAACATAACAGCTTCCAACTGCAGTTTAACCCTTTGCAATTTTGTTAATACAGAACATCTTTTAATTTTCTGAAAAGTGTTAAATGTTCTCTGGGGAGAGTTGAAAATGTAAGACCAGTGCCGGTACTCCGCCCCCGATAATCACGCCCTGTGCACCAAGGGGACACAAAAAATCAGGCTTGTAAAAAATCATCATAATAATAGTAATCATAATAAAAACATATTAAAATTAAAATATATCGCCTGTGTGAAAGTTGGCTGTGCATGTTTAAACCATGTATTACGGTAGCTGCATGAAAATGGAAAAGAAACAAATCTACACTAGAACCACTAGAAACAACCAACCAAAACAACAGACTACCTGTCTGTAGATAATAACTATCTGTAGAATAGTGGAACATTTTGGAAATGCAGACCTTTCTTTATTAAAAAAATAAAATACATCTGTTTTCAGGTTAAATTCAGTATATTTTAAACATTGTGTTATGCATAGACCACAATTTAAAGTCTTATTAAAGATGTAAATGAAAGTACTTCAACAACTAACGTCTTAAGAAACACTTTCTATATTTCATTTCATATCATATCACTGCAGGAATTTGTGAGCAATGGTAAGGCAAAATTGAAAACATTTTGTTGTATATAGTCCAGAATTTAGACTCATAAAATAAGAAAATCATCAAATGACACCACTGAAGTCTTGAAGAACACTTATTCATGATGTATGTTTTAAGTATTTGTGTTTAAGGCACCCAAATGGCTAGCACCGGCCCTGTGTAGGACAAAAGAAGTGATGAAAGATCTTTAGTTGTTCTGCAAAGCTGGGTCTGGCCCTACTAACACTGATGTTTTATCCAGCCCAGTGGACAGTATGTGGATTGGGTCAGTATCCCAGACAGGGATTAAGTCTGGTTGTAAACTATGATTTCCCTTCAGTGTAAAATGCCCATTCAAAATGCTGTGTAGTTCAAACAAGGCTTAATCCCTGTCTGGGAAAATTCCACTTCAGAGAACATAATACAATGTGTATGACACCCACATATCCTAAATTTAATATAAATTTAACATATCCATAACCTAAATTTAATTTAGTTTGTAATTTGTAATGTAATTTGTCCACATCAGTAATAAGACATTTTGAAGAAATTAAGGGTTAAGGCATTTAAACTACTATCCAATCACACAAATTTTATTAAAGTCTAAATACTTGAGGGGGATGCCTCAATCTAGTAACTCTAGAACTCTAGTTGTAACTGGCTTTTCTCTTCCCGGGCAGGTCTGGATCCCGCAGGCCCAAATTTTGAGGGAGTTCCTGCTTTTGACAGACTGTCTCCTGATGATGCCAAGTTTGTAGATGCTGTGCACACATTTTCTAAGACCGGGATTGGCATCCGGCAGTCTGTCGGCCACGCTGATTTCTATCCGAATGGAGGCTCCTTCCAGCCTGGATGCAAGATAACAGACATATATGAAAATGTTTATTATTTTGGGTTGCAAGGTAAATTATGCATTAAACGTGATAACATATACAGTACTGGAAATGTCTTTTGAATGTAAAGCTGTATCTTTTTCTTGGTATAGTTAAAATCAAAAGCACGGTATGCTACACCCTAATCAAAGTCTAAAAACATTTTATGTCCAGATATCCCACCTCTTTTTAATGAATAAATTGGGATATTTTAAGTTGCATGCTTTGCTGATACAGATGAGAAAATGCCCACGCACAGCTTGTCTAGTCCCCATATTTAAGTAATGCAGATACACATGAACCGGTTGACACCATGCCTAATGCCTGGTGTGGGCCTGAGGGGTGTAAAGCCCCCAGCATTGAGCTATGGAGCAGTGGAACTGTGTATTCTCTAATGATGGTGCTCCATCCAATACTATTGGGATGAGTTGGGGAGTTTGAGATGAGGTGGGGTGTTGATCATCCAACATCCAGACCACCTCTCCTAGACAGTAGAGACAGTTACCCCAACAAAAGAAGGAGAAATATCCTTTTTAATAGTCTTGATTTCAGATGAAACAATGAATGAGCAGGTGTTCCAATACTTTTGTCAATATATTCCACCTTCTGTTTAGCTGGGTTCCCAGCTTGTGATTTGTTAGTGTATAGCAGTGTAATTTTACGTTTATCATCTACAGGTTTACCAAAAACCATAAAATGTGCTCACCAGCGAGCTGTCCACCTCTTCACTGACTCCCTTCTGAACACGGATAAAGAAATGACTGGCTTCCGCTGCCGGAATGATGCTGCATTTGATAAAGGACTCTGTCTGGACTGCAAAAAGAATCGCTGTAACACTCTGGGCTATGGTATTAAAAAGGTCCACACTAAAGGCACCAAAGGCTTCTATCTGAAGACTGGACCCCAAACACCGTTTAAAGGTAAGCGTGTTAACATCAGCCTTTCTGGGGATTACCTTTGTACTGTATTACCAGTATTAGTTTGGGTAACGACATGAGAGCAAGTGCTATAAAATTGTAGTTGTTCTTCATGGATATGTGATGTATAATGAGCACCTCTACCTTTTTTCCCTTTATTGTTTCCTTTTTTAATGTCCATGCAGTCTACCACTACCAGGTTAAAGTCATGTTGGTCAATCTGATCGAGCCTGTCAGAGCCTCTCTTTCTATCTCTGTTACTGGAACCAAAGGAGAGACTACTCCTCAGTCAGTCACTCTGTGAGTACTTCTTCTGTCACTACTACTTTACATACAGAATGCTATTAAACAGCATCAAGACAGATCGTGCTAATTTTGAAGGCTGACATGAAGTATAAGGCTGCTTAACATCTAAACCTGTAGTAGAAGTAGAAATTTTGGTTATCTATACTTTACTGAAGTAGTTCTTTTATAGATGAATGTTTTCTTACATTTTAAAAATACCCTGTTACTTCTATTTCATTTTGGCTTGTTCTCAAACCTACTCAGATAAATTTCTCTATCTGGATAGAGTGAATTTGATTCCATTCCGACACCCTATTGGTTCATACGTGATACATCACACCTGCACACTCCAGCAAGAAGTATGTAGCCTAGTATGAAGGTGATCTGTGGCAGAAACTGAAGAGAGCTCAAGCTAAATGTTCCAACTAAGCTTCTTTAATACAGTTGAAACCAGACGTTTACATACACTATATAAAATACACATATGCATGTTTTTCTCACAATCTGACATTAAATCAGAATAAACATTTCCCATTTAAGGCCAATTAGGGTTGTCCAAATTATTTATGTTTGCCAAATGCCAGAATAATGAGAGCAAAATAATTTTAAAGATTTTTATTACTTTCTGCAAATTCAAAAGTTTACATACAGTTCATTAGTATTTGGTACCATTGCCCTTAAACTGTATGACTTGGGTCAAATGTTGTAGATATATTTCCACAAGCTTCTTACAATAATTGGCAGGCAGGAATTTGTGCCCATTCCTCCTGACAGAACTGGTCTAACTGAGCCATGTTCATAGGTTGCCTTGCTCGCACCTGCCTTTTGAGATCAGGGCTTTGTGATGGCCTCTCCAAAACATTGACTGTGTTATCCTTAAGCCACTTTGTAACCAGTTTGGCGATCTGCTTGGGGTCATTGTCCATTTGGAAGACCCAATTGCGCCCAAACTGTAACTTCCTGGCTGATTTCTTGAGATGTTGCTTCAGCATTGGCACATAATGCTCTTTCCTCATGATGCCGTCTATTTTGTGTACTGCACCAGTCCCTCCTGCAACAAAACAACCACACCACATGATGCTGCCACCCCCGTGTTTCACAGTTTGGATGGTATTCTCAGGCTTGGAAGCTTCTCCCTTTTTCCTCTAAAAGTAATGATAGTCATTATGACCAAAGTTAAAAGTTCAATTTTTATTTCGTCAGACCACAGGACATATTTCTTAGAATAAAGGTCTTTGTTCCTGTGTGCATTTGCAAACATTATTCTGGCTTTTTTATGTTTGTTTTGAAGTTCTTCCTGGCAGCGTGGCCTTTTTAGCCCATGTAGATACAGTACTTGTTTCACTGTGTATAATGATACACTCTTACCAGATCAGCCATCATATTTACAAGGTTTTTGCTTTTGTTCTTGGGTTGATTTGCACATTTCAGACCAAAGCACATTCTTCTTTGGGACACAGTACCCGTCTCCTTTCTGAGTGGTATGATGGCTGGAGTCCCAACATGTTTGTACCTGCTTATAATTGTTTGTACAGATGTATGAGGCACCTTCAGACTGGATCTGGAAATTGCACCCAAGGATGAACCGACTTGTGAAAGTCCACAATTCTCTTCCTGATATCTGATAGCTGATTTCTTTAGACTTTCCCATGTTACACAAAGAAGCAGTGTGTGTTTCAGGTGTGCCTTAAAAAATATGTCCACAGGTGTGTCTCTAATTAATTCAGATGTTGCTAATAAACATATCAGAAGCTTCCAAAGACATGACATCATGATATGGGCTGTCCCAAATTGTTAAAAATTGTGTAACTTTTGGCTTTGCAGAAAGTTTAAAAACTTATCATTTAATAAATTATCATTATTCTGGCATTTGGCAAGAATGAATAATTTTGGTAATCCTGACCTAAAACAAAAAAGGTTTATTTTGATTTCATGTCTCACAAACATACATATGTGTCTTTTTATACAGTATATGTAAACTTTAGGTTTGAACTGTATATTAGCATTGTACTAAAATGCATTCATTTTAAATGGGTATACATGTGGCTGAAACAGGGAGCCAAGTGCATCCCAGAAGTTTCAACACTAACAAAATATAAAATGTATATACTGCATGGGTGTGTAGTGCACCTAAACTTTTGTCCTTAATGTCATTTTTTTGTCCTTACATTACTTTTACTTTTATATTTTGAGTAGTTTTGAAACCAGTACTTTTACACTTTTACTTGAGTACAAAGCTTGAGTTGATACTTTAACAACTTCTACAGAAGTATTTTTAAATCCTTGTATCTATACTTCTAACTGAGTAATGAATGTCAATTCTTTTTGACTGGATCCTGATCAGATTTTAACCACATGCATTTACAGCTGGTTGTTAAATGCATCTCTGGTTAGTCAGACTGAAATCTGACAGCTGTGTGGTAGGGGTAGGTGATATAGCCCTAAAATAAATCACAAAATTGTTATTGTATTTTTGTAATAATTATACTGTTGGCAATATGACAAAACACTGAATTTTAAAAAATGTTCAAGAATACACTACTGCAACAAAATAGAAATTACATTTTATTATTGAACACGATATTTTATGTCACACCCCTAACTGAGATATTAAAAAAATACAAGAATTTTATCAGATTTGTAACAGAAGTCACTTATCCAGAATGTCATGATACTAATAAAGCACTCCATATAACTCTGTATATCCAGTAAAATAAATGATACTGGACAGATATAATCTGTCTCTAGTAGATATATAATGAAAATGAGAACAGTATTACTTTTTCTTTTGCTAAAACAGCAAAAAAATACCCTGATGTGATAATTAGGGGTAGGTAATATTGCACGATATTTTAGGGTCTAATATTGTTTATGAGGTTGCTGGATGATAAGGCCAAAATTTATATTGCGATATATTCTTTCATTTCGGTCGATACGATATGATATAGATATCGATATAAATACTTTGAAAGCCTTCGAAAAACTGCTAAGAAAACCTGCAATGGAAATATGTATCTACTATACTACCGTATTTTTCGGACTATAAGGCGCACTTAAAAACGTTTAATTTTCACAAAAATTGACAGTGCGTCTTATAATACGGTGCGCCTTTTGTATGGATTTTACTCATCAGGTTGTAAGGAGCAGTAAACACACACTCCGTGCAGCGTTATAGAGAGTTTCAGTGCTATACAGAGTCCAGAGCCGTGCAGCTCCGAGGCTGAGCAGCAATAGCATTAGCTAGATGCTAACCGCTAAGCTAGCTAGCTTATTCACTGAGATCAGTATTATCTAAATTTTACTCGTCAGGTTGTAAGGAGCAGTAAACACACACTCCGTGCAGCGTTATACAGAGTTTCAGTGCTATACAGAGTCCAGAGCCGTGCAGCTCCGAGGCTGGAGCAGCAAATAGCATTAGCTAGCTTATTCACTGTTCAGAGATCAGTATTATCTAAATTTTACCCGTCAGGTGTAAGGAGCAGTAAACACACACTCCGTGCAGAGCCGTGCCGCTCCGAGGCTGGAGCAGCAATAGCATTAGCTAGATGCTAACCGCTTAGCTAGCTAGCTTTTTCACTGTTCAGAGATCAGTATTTTCTAAATTTAGCACTTTTAATACTGCTGGAGCAGTATTATTAGAGTTAGATGCTAATCGCTAAGCGTTCACCGTTCAGAGGTGAGTTATCGGCCTGTAAGTCTGTGCTGCTTTGCCTGGCTAGCATTAGCTAGATGCTAAGCGCTAACTCTCTCAGAGGTGAGTTTTATCAGCCTGTAATCTGCTTGTTTACCGTGTTAAAACAAGCTACGGGGGACGAATCGCTAGCTAATATCTCACTGTCTTACCAGAACACGCAGGATTACTCAGTGTAACGCTGTCGTTTAAGTTTGGGTTAACTTTACTAGTTTAGGTGACTAGCTAGCGTGCTAGCGGATAGCTATGCTAACGCTGGTGCAGCAAGCCTTAGTGGACATCTGGAAATCTAAGCTTACTGTAAATAAACTGAAGCACGTTACTCACCCAAATAAACAGTTTTCAGGAGAGGAATCTGTGTAGATTAATATCCAGCACTCGTTTGACTTTGAAAGAGCTATATTTTGTATACTGAGACGCTCCACCGGCAAGCGACCACCCCCGGTGGGGGAAGGGAAACATGGCGCCACCCCTGTTCACTTTGATATAGGCACCCTTTCTAGTGTCACTTAACGCGCCTTATAATGCGATGCGCCCTATGTATGGAAAAATAGCAGAAAATAGGCGTTCTTTGATAGTGCGTCTTATAATACGGTGCGCCTTATAGTCCGAAAAATACGGTACTAAAATTTTATTTATGTCTTTGAAACCCGAACTGATGGCAGTAAAATAAAAAGTTGCTGATTGCACCACAGTTTTTACTAGCGTTTTGGTTGTTGACTGCATTTTGTAAAAAGATGGATGTATTTACAATGCTAGAATGTGGCTAAAATGCTGCTAGAGTGATTAGATTATCTTTTTTTTAATGTTATCTTGGGTGCTTATACACTTCAATTTCTGCCATGGCTTTATCCAGATAATATCCAGGTACTCAGTATAGATGAAGTTACGAGGTCTAATATAAATCAATGGTGGATAAAACGGAGGTAACATCTGTATTCTCAGTTGCAGTAGCTTAACCAGACCAATGTCTATGTACAGCAGTATCTCCTGATTGTTGCTTCAGTACAGGTCAATACTGGGCTGCCAGCCAGCACCCAACACCAGTCCCACAGCTTATTATACAGCCCAACACATGCCACTCATCAACGGCGCTTACAGCACACTCCCAGCACTACAGAGCCAGCATTGAAGATCAATACCACTAATAAAAGCAGCTGCACGTGTCACTGGCAGCTTGCATATGCAGTTCTGGGTGTGCATGTGTGCATGAGTATATGCAACTCCAGCAGTCAATTCAGTTACATAATATGTGTATGTCTTATGTATACACTGCAGAACTTAATACTGGGGCTCTGAGCTGCTTACAACAAAATATATTTAATGTTTTTTTCACTGTGTGACTAATAAACCTGAACTGATGTTCTTTAGGTCCCAAGAATATGCTGAGAACACTACATACTCCTCCCTGTTCGCGGTGGACTCAGAGCTGGGGGAACTGCAGGCTTTGCGGCTGCATTGGAAAGAAGAGCGGAGCTGGTGGACTCATGTCACAGACTTCATGAGCGGGAGTGGAAGCAGGCAGGACACAGAGCTCAGCGTGGCGAGGATACGGCTCAAATCTGGAGAGAGCCAGGAAAAGTAAATGAGGCCTGCAGTTACACCTCTTTAAAGGAAAGGCAGCATTGAGAATTACATGTGTAATAGTCCCTCTAGTGGCACTTCACACACAGTGCGAGGTGGAACTGGCAGCATTTCAGAGTCTATTCTAGATAAATTACGTATTTTGGTAATTTTATCTAAAATATTAAAGGTGGGTAATGGTAGGTATGGGAATTTAATTTATTAATGTACAATTTTAATATATTTTAATTAAGACCCATTTCACAATAACAAAATGGCAAAATACAGAGAAATATTAAGCAGACTTTACTGTAGGTTTGTGATTCCTTTATTACAAAAAAAAACTATGTAAATAGGGGCCAGTGCAAAATTGAGATTATACATATATATATATAAATTTAAAACTTTGTCCCATTTTATACTCTGTCTCTACAGTCTAAATACTTGTTACAGAGATATTACATTCACACAACTTGTGAAATTACTTGTGCTTTCACGTTAAAGTTCTGACTTAAGTTTACTCTAATTGAGGCCACAATTTTAAAAGCTAAAAAGAATACACATGTAATTACACTGTAATTTAGGACTCATGTATTTAATTTAACAGTCACCACTGGTTACATTGTTGTTGCCTGGGTTACAGAAAAAGGCGTTAGTTGTTAAGCAGTGATCACAACTTGTTTATATGCTGTTGCTAAGTGGTTGCTGTGGAATACAGCATATAGTAAATATACAGTAAAGCAAGTTGACTGCTGTATTATTTCATTTATTGATGATTCCAAAAATAAAATTATCCAAAAGTTCCAAAAATCTGACAGTAGAGAAATCTACTGCACTCTTTGTAAATATACAGCATAATCCTAGTTTCCTTAATAACCCCATTTTCTCTTTTCCTTCATCTTTAGGACTTGGTTCTGTGGTCAAGCAGGAAACATCACACATCTGAAACCCTTAGAAGAGCAAGAGTTTCTTCGTTGTCCTCCAGATACTTTCAAAAGGAGGACAATCAGCGGTACATCTTCCCTGCTGCTATAAACACACAAGAACATGCTGGAACAGGAATCTGTGAAAACTTTAGTGAGGGAAACAAGGAAATAAGCTATAAATCTGCTCAGAAAAACCTAAATTAAAAATGTGAACGCTGTGGTTTAAAACTGTCAGGAGAAATGTTTGTCACACATGTTTTCATTTGAGCCTTTTTATTAATGCATTTCAAGTACTCCAAAAATTACATCTCTTTGCACAATACGGTTTGAAATGTTAAGTAAAAATGTTCAAAGTGAACAAAAATTTAGGTACTGTATAAAACACAGTTAACATTAACAGACAGTAGTTTTTTTTTCTTTTTTCCTAACTTTTGTGATCTTTCGGCCTATAATCACCTACAACATTTTGACTCACTTCGGACATTTTCAGTGCACATTTTTTTTCTATAAAGATTCACCAAGACTACACAAATTAAAAAAAGAAAAGAAAAAAAGCATAAAGCAAAACAAAAGCCAAAACAAAATAATAAAAGATCAGAAACAGTCAGATACAGGCAGTTCCCCCCTATATCCACTTCACACCACAGGATCAACAGACAAAAAAGAAAAAAAGAAAAAAGCCTATGCACTTCATCGCATTGAAATATTTTGAGCATCGACTGCTGTAAAGAGAAAATAACTTTATGAGCACATAGTCTATTCTGATAAATGTCATGAAAATAAAACAAAAAAAGTAACTTTTTTTCAGAATCGAGAGAAAATGTCACAATATGGTTACATCTAAATCTTGATTGGGCAATTTCTCCAAAATTAAGAGGAAAAAAATAGACATACAAGTATCAAAATCTCATATTTATCTTCAAATTTAAAAGAAATGCTCCAGGAACTGTACATAGTTTACAATGGAGGAAGTTTACAGCTTTGTCAATAGAGCCGCTTGAAATGATGGAATCTTATAGCTGCTCCATGACCCTCTGAGATGGAGATCTCACATCAGTGGCTCTCACACAAAGCAGAGTCCAGTCACATGTCACATTATGTTGTGGATTGTGTTATTAATGCATTGGGAAAAAGAGAAGGGAAAAACAAGGACCCACATACTGAGCCTTAGTGTTCTTAATGTCTGGACTTCTTTGTACCCATGAAATCCTTAAGAATGAAAGGTCAACAGGTCATTTGAAAAGCCTGATGGGAATGGGAATGGACATGCAACTTTGTGGTGTTCAGTTAGATGAGCCTCTCTCATTCTGAAAGTGAGAGATGACAGCCCTGAGGTCAAACAGTGCCATCCCTGCTTCCCGTCTCCGACATGCCCGAGACCTCTGTACACCTGTCCAGCCACTGTACAGCACGGCTGTTCAGGAACATGGCGAGCCTTCATGGAGATGGCAGTGGTTGGATTGATGTAAACGTAGTGTGGTACAGCATCAGGCATCTCACAGGGCCTTGACTGAACGGAGGACTCGACTTATTGTAACATAATTCTTCAGTTTGCTAAAATGATTACAACCACTGTTAAACTCCACCGTGACGAGTTCATTCAAACAGACTAAACTAGGAAGAATGAATGATTGCTTGACTTGGGCAGAATGGCACTTAACTATAATTAGCTTGATTCGCATCACAACTGGTGATCACAGCCCTCTTTTTACACCTGATCACTTCATGTGTCTTGAGTATTAAGAATATAACGGACCCAAGTCACATAAATTTCAAGTGTAAACACAAACGAGACACTTTTGAAACGGATACAAATCCAAATCACTTAAACCACTTCAGCCTCTGATCTGCTAAGAATTTGAGCCACATGTTTTAGCAGTGTAAACACATCACATCAGTCTCTCCCAAAAGCCTGTTTTTAACTGAAATTAATCATGCCTTTTTAGTGATTGGATCATGTTCGCTCGCACTGTACCCGTCTGCATGAAAAGCCAGAGCAGGGCAAAACGCTCCCAAGATGCACTGAAATCCAGTTATGATCAATTAACTCAAACTAATTTACATTTGGAGGTGATGAGAGAGAGATCTTGTACACATTCAACACACAACAGTAAAAATATGATGCGTTTTCTGTGATCTCATTCTATCACGCAAGCAAAAATACATTTTTAAAAAGAAAAAAAAAAACACTAATATGCGTGTTTACTCCGGTTTCTCATATCTTTTTCTTTCTCTCACTTTTGCTCTGTTCATCTCCCTCGCGTTGTAGGTGTTTAAGAGTGTAATACAACTGTTACGTGAATGTGAGAACAATCTACTGTTCACGGTCTCCCACAGCAAGACAATTTTGATAAGAACTCATTGGTTAAAAAATTGGATCTCATCTGGTCACACTGAGAATGCAGTTTACTGACAAGTGTAAACAGAATCTGGTAAAAGTACTTTCCGAATACAAACTGCCTTTTAATGCCAGGTCTAAACAACCTCTCCAAAATGCACTGGGCACCCAAACTCCTCTTAGTCCAACAGAAACACCAGTAATACTCACCATGCAATGAGTAAATTTGCATATTCCATCCCACACCGCAACTGGATTTAAGTTAGACTAACCGGAGACACATTTAACTAACAAGTGTAAACGCATGCGGCTAAAATCTGATCAGGATCCAATCCAGATGCTATTCACATGAAATCACCAGGTGTGAACTGTGTCAAAAAAGAAGTACATTGCCAGCTGAATTGGGTCAAGCCAAAAAGCCAAGCCAATCATTTCCACGGTGCTTTAGTTTATGGGGGGGGGGTTAGCTCTTCTCTCAGGTTTTTAATGATAGCAAATGTTCTCACCAAAACTAATGTTTACGCCTTCTCAGACGTTTAAAGAAGGCCTGCAATTTTCACTCTAATTTGGATCTTAATGCTTATGTGTATTGTGTGTGTGTATGTGTGTGTTTGTGGATATTATGTAACAAGTATCAGCTAGTAATAGCTTAAGAGCTCAATGTAGTCAATGAAGCTTTAAACCACAGTGTGTGGCTTTGTTGTGGTGTGCTGTAAACTGTAAATATATCATATCAGAGAAGAGTTAGGCACCAGTGTTTACTCAGCATCCTACTGAGAACAATTTTCACTATTGGACTGTAAAAATAATACACTGTGCTGCAGCAGGTGTTAGCTTGATATGATACTTAGCGCAAGGAAACATGATGCGTGATAAATGTGACGTGTAGTCATTTTAGGAGTAGTGTCATAGACCTATGGAAGTGTTGCTGCTGCATTTAATAGAAGACACTTCTATTAATGGTTAGTCCATAATGACAGCTTCAGGAGAGCCCGGGTTTTCTGTTCTAGGTTTGAAGTAGCAGGCTTAAGCAAAAAAAAAAAAAAAAGTAACAGTTTTTAAGTACACAGAATCTCCCCAGTGAATGTGAATGAAAGATTGTACCCTAAATGAAAAGATGAAAAACAAAAAAAAGTGTTAATGAATAATCAAAACTTCACTTCATATCTTACTCATACAGATTAAGACGTACACAGTTAGCTTAGATGGACTAGTGTCTCTCCTAGAGTACTCATGGCATGCACATTCTAATACATGGGTGCTCTGTGTGTGTGAGCATTTTAATTAGTGCAGTGACAACCAAGTCACTTCTATATATAAAAAAAAAAAAAAAAAAAAAAGTATAAGCAGTAAGAAAATGATGTTGGAAAGGTGAGGAGGGAGCAGCTTCCCCTCCAGACTGGAGTTTTGTGCTGGCTGTGTAAACCTCATCACAAAACAACACTGGATAAATTATAATCATGACAAAAAGCAAAACAAAACAAAAAAGCAACAGTACAGAGGGGGAAAGTCGAACAATCAATCAGCTCGACCAAGATTGGACCTTCATTTTTTGTTCTTCCTTATTCGTCCTCACGGGTCCATTAAATCCCTTCATCCTCACTCCTCTTCAGTACAGTCCCTTCATTTGTGTCTGAGTCCTGAGAATATTGATCAAAACGGCAACGTTTTTCTTTTCCCAACGGTAGAAGAAATACTTTTGTTCTCACATATAATACAATTCTTTTTTTTTTATCATCTTTACAGTTGTTATTCTGTACAGTGGCGCAGTAGGCAGCTGCTGCATGAAGAAGACATCAGGCTTGATCCCTCTGCTGGATTGAAGAAAAAAAATGTTGTAAAGTGGAAACATGTTGTAAATATTCAGATGAAGCTTGCCTCGCTCCCTGGCTTTGATGGCATTAAATAGATGCTTTCGTTACAAACCATGTGCGTCAATGTTAATTGAGTGCTTGAAACAAAACGTTGATTCACTTGATGCTGTTTTTGTGCCTGGTCCTTGAAACCTTGGCACACTTTCAATATGCCGACAATAAGAGTACGGAATAAAGAAGAGAGGGGGGGAAGACAACAGAAAACAAAACAAACAAAAAAAACTAAGACTATTTTATGAAAGAATGCCTTGATTCCCATCTGCTGTTCATAACTATTTTTTCCAAGGGCTAGAGAGAGAGAGAAAGAAAAGTTGGAGATGTTTTCATTTTGTCTGCTGAGATTTTTCTGGTACAGAAACCAGAGAGACAGACATCCACGTATTCTGTCTGATCTCGTACAGAACGCAGCAGAGATCTTGACCATCACCTAGTGGCTCAGTATAAAGACTGTAGGTAGGGTGAATGGAAGCATAATGAACTAGTCCAGGTTCCTCTGTGTACAGCTGGACAGAATATTGTAAACGATTCTTGTCGAGTATATGACTAGGAACAAAAGTTGCTCTCACTTTAGCATACTGTTCGTTTTATAATAAGCAGCTGTGGCATACAGCTGTTAAAATGGTCCCGGTTGATGCAAATGCGAGGTTGGGAGTGTAGTGATGATTTCATGTGCTGGTCCAGTTGGATTCTTTGGAGTAAAGCCTCGTTCTACAGCCAGAAGGAACAAATCCAGATCAAAGCAAACTGGAGTTCTAGAACTGCACATAGTAAAGAATTTCAGATTTCTTGACGACTGGAACGGAATTTGCGTTGTTTTAAGACTAGAATTCTCCGCATCTGGCTGTGAAGTAGTGAAAACTTAAGTGACTGTTAATCCCACTGTAGGCAGGCACTGGGAGGGGAGTGGTAGTGGTGATATTTGCTTGCCGGGTGTGACGGGGGTCTCAGCGTCTCATCTGGCCCATCTGGTAGTTTTCTCTAGGCTGCCGGTGGTGGCGCTGGGGCTGCGGCTGGCGCTGGGAGGGACGCTGGTTCTGATGGCCGTGGGCGTGGGGGTGCTGGTGCTGGTTCTGGTTGTGATGTTGATGATGTTGTTGCTGCTGCTGCTGCTGCTGGTTAGCATGCTGGGCTCGTCTTCTCTTCAGAGTGCCTGAGGAAGAGGGAACACGACACACATGTACCTTATACG
The DNA here is from genome assembly GCF_023375975.1 of Astyanax mexicanus. Lineage (NCBI taxonomy): Eukaryota > Metazoa > Chordata > Actinopteri > Characiformes > Acestrorhamphidae > Astyanax > Astyanax mexicanus. Next base: position 51,242,650 of record NC_064409.1, read on the forward strand.
GACAGCAAAGTGAAGAAGCTAAAGCCAGAACGCTCAAGGCATGAAGGTCCACTAGCTAGGTAAACATTAGTGATAAACTTTCAGCTTGGAATAGAAGTAAGTGAGACCATGTGTGAATAGAGCAAGTAATATTCAGAATGATTCATGTTGGCTGTGAAGTTAAGTCTCCTTCTGCTAAAATTCACTTTTTCTTGTTCTTTGTGAAATACTATAGGTCTCTCTGAGTTGTATATGTATGCTGCACATGAAACTGTTCTTCAACCTCCATCGTCTGCAGTAGCTAGTAAAAGAAAATGTCCCGAAAGATGAGTCGAACAGGAAAAGCTCCATGTCTACATCAACCCGAGTCTGGCGTTAAGCGAAGTTTAGGGGTGAACTTATCTCTGAAAAGGCTGTATCTCTGGAAACATTTTGTCCTTTGAGTTTTAGAGCTGTAAAATTGACTGTAGGTGATGCTGCAGTGCTGTTAGCCAATCATAGATGATATGTTTGCATCTACGAATATGCATGAGCACGAGATGAAATCCTGTCTTTCTTCAGAGACCAGTAATTAAGTGATCTAAATCAGAGCTATACAGAAACCCTGGATCACTTTTTTTTCTCAAAACATGGCTCACATTGAATTCACTCAGATCTAGAGATCACAAATAGACATTTTAAAATGAATGAAAAAACGATGAAATAAGACCTTTAATGTAAAAACAAAAACTAAACAAAACTAAACCATGGTACTATGATACAAGTTTTTGCATCATGATGTGGTGCATGCATGAACTAACTCAACACAGACAATCTCCAGCTGCCTCCTATTTGTGTAAAAAGGAAGCTGACTGTCTGGTCATTTTCTGGAGTTTGTATGTTAAAACAACATACAACAGTGTCTACATATGGTAAAAGGAGGAGATTATTAAAATTACCTGGTAGAGGTTTAGGTGGAGGTAGTTTGGGGTTACTACTGGGTGTGTGCACGCTGCAAATCTTAATAAATCCAGCCATGAGCATGATCAGAGCAATGCCCATCAGCAATACTGCCCACCAGTGAGCCTGTGGATACACAGATAGACACAGAAAGCTTATTAACATGAACTAAAACAGTAAAATAAAGTTAAATAATCAAAGCAAAGACTAGAGCAAAGCATTATTGTAAAATTTCCTAATTCATCTATTCAAATGTTTCAAACCAATGTCCTCTAAGCGTTGTTAAAAGAGCCTGAATTTAACAAGCCACTGTCATTACAAAAATGAAGTAAAAAATGAACACTTGCCACTATCCACTCAGCGATGTTCTCGTAGAGCTCAGGGTTGAAGATAGCTTTCTTCAGTCTGGCCAGAGGCCCATCAGCATCCACCAGCCTGCACTTCATGAACACATCGCAGTATCCCTTGAAGTCATTGCAGGGCGAGCCAGCCTGCAGCGTTGTCACCTTCTTATTGAAGAATCGAGCCAAGCGCTCGGATCCTGTACTGCTGCAGGTGCTGGGGTTCGCTGTGGGAGGCAGAGACATCACAGAAGGACTCTCAGAATTATAGTATTTCACCATGTTTTCCTGTTCATGTGAGGGATATACTTATTTATAACATACTATAAAATGGAGAACATAAAATACTGTGATTCTGTTTACACCTGGTCACTTTATGTGACTAGTATTTGTATCATGCCCAAACATTTTAGAACACCCCTATTTTTTAGTAGTCCAGTAGCAGTGCTGAACGCCCCATATAAGCTGCTTTTTTATTTTTTCATCTTAGCAACAACTTTTTTTACTGAACTACTTCACCTATCAAACCCCTAACTAAACTAAAACTAAAGAGACTTAGTCTAGTGTTTATGTTAAGCTGAGCTAAAGATGCTGTTGCCATGTGGGTCAGCCAGACCTCTTTCTGTAGCAATTTTCTCCAGTTTCCAAAACTCTTCCAATATGCTCTCTGACTTAATCTGTAATTGTTTTTAAACTTTATAGTTGCAGGGTTCTCTGTGTTTGTGTGTCTTTTTCTAGTTATGATGAAAGCCTGTAAAGCCAGCACTGCCTTACTACAGACAAAGGCTTTGTAAACTGATTTTTTTTTAAATGCATTTCCAAAGCTCAGTTTATTTCCATTGCTACTTACCAGCTGTTACCCTATTAACTGTTTGCTAAAAATCACCCCCTCTTTTTTAAACAATATATTTATATATATATATATATATATATATTTTTTTTTTTTTACAATATACATATATTTATTTTTCATTACTAAAATCCCTTTATTCATTTTTAGTCAACTGACTTTCATTACATGTCCTGGCAAAATACTGTACACTGAATCTTGTAACATTTCCAGTTATTGACAGGACCTAAAGAGTTAATTTTAAAAATAAAGAGAAAAAAAGAGTGTTCTGGAACTTTTGACCAGTAGTGTACATTCACACTTAATAAATCTAGTCTAATGTGGTTATTTGAGGTGAAATCCGATTGCTGTGTGAGACAGAATATGCAAATTCACTTGTTATGCTGCAACCAGCTGTTTATCAGTTCAGCTCTTTCCTACGTTAGGCTAAAAATGGCTGCTGCATTAAAATTTGCAATTTAACATGGCATCACGCTTTCTTTAAACTAAAATAGAAGGGAAGCAAAAGCAGACAGACTATCTCAGAAACCGCGTACTGCATCGGGATGAGTTTTAAATGTATTAAATGCAAGCACACTGTGGAGTAAACGTCTATTTCCAGGTACACATGGAGATGCATTTATAACTGCTCCAACATAACATAAAATTGTCATCAGAACTGTATCTATTTTATAGTAGTTGTGTGTTTCTTTACACTTGCACTTCTATGTGAACTGACCTTATCCAGATATAATCCTGATACCCAAGATGTATGGATGAATAGTTATCAGGTGTAAAAGGGGGAGGTCATGAAACGCATCAAGTAACTGTAAAATACAGATTTAATGACTGACCTTTCTCCATGCAGCAGACATGACACAGTTCTGTCTCATCTTTCCCATCAACACTAGCACAGGTGCACACCTCCAGTCCATACTTCTCACAGATAGAGCCAGAACATCCCTGTGAAAGAACAGACAAAAATAGGAAATGAGACACATGAGAAAAAAAAAGCACAGGCAGAAGCAACAATAAAAAATGTATATATATATATATATATTTTCACCTTAGATTAAGAGTTCAGCTTTTACAATATGTAGTACAATACCCACAAACTAGAGTATCATCTCATCACATTATCACCCTCACCCCATTAAGGCAGACTTGTGTTTCTCCATGACAGGCAGTGAAGTTGGCTTTGGGTTCTGATGTAGGGCACTGGGCTGAGGCGCCATTACACATGCCCTGGTGGGCGCACTCTGACTCATCCCGACACTTCTCATTACGGCTCTTGTACGTGCACTCAGGAGTGCAGCATGGTCCCTGGCTGGGACTGTGAAAACAAGGAGGAGGAGGAGGAGAGAAAAGTGGAGTGTGTGAAACATCTAGCACTAGCATTCCAGTGTGAGCAACTGTTGGAGGCCTTGCTTTAGCCTCCATTTCAGACTCTAAATAGAGAATATTAAAAAAAAAATGTAACAAAAGACACTAATCATATACAATGGCTTACAAAAGCATTCATAATTCTTGAACTTTTTCACATATTGTCATCTTACAGCCACAAACGTACCATATTTGTTTTTTACACTATATGGCACACCCAAAATCTTTTAATTTTCCCAAAAATCGCCAGTGCTCTTTATAATCCGGTGTGCATTATGTATGAATTTTCAGGTTGTAAGAAGCAGTAAAGCCACTCTGCTGAAGTACAGAGTTATACAGGAGTTTCAGTTTAGTTTTCCAGCACCGGGACTCAAGTAGCATTAGCATTAGCCGCTAACCGCTATTTCCCCGTTCAGAGGTGAGTATTATCAGCCTGTAGCCTGCTGCTAACTCCGGCTATCACTGCTGGAGCAGCATCAGCATTAGCCGATTCTTAACCGCTAGCAGTTAGCCGCTAATGCTCCAGCCTTAATGCTGGAGAAATTTGGGAATCTAGTCTTACTATAAATAAAGGGAAGTGCTTTACTCACCCAAATAAACAGATTTCAGAAGAGAAATCGCTGGTTTGACTCTAAAAGAAAGTCTTTTCATATTACAGCTTTGTTAACTTAGCTTAGCTTTACTTAACTAAGCTGAATTAGAAGTTCCTTATAGTGTCTCTTAAAATGTGCCTTATAGTCCAAAAGATATGATAAATGTATTTTATTAAGATTTTAACTGATAAATCAACAAAAAATAGCACATAATTGTGAAGTGGAACGAAAATTATAGAGCAGGGTTTGTACGGTCATGAAAAACCTGGAAAAGTAATGGAATTTGAAAAAAAGCAATTTCTAGGCTTGGATAAGTTTTGAAAAAATAAAAATAGCCAGAACGTTTTGGAAAAGTCATGGAAATTTGCTCTACAAATGTTTTTCATTTATTGACAGAGAACAAATACACCAGATCAGTTAGTTAAGTAATTTTAAACATTTTATTATTGAAGATTCTGTGTCAACATTGCTTAAATTATTATTTTATTTTTTTTATCAAATAAATTTTAGGCATATTATCAATTTTGATTGTTTTTATAATATTTTGTCCATGTCTGCACTGGTGTTTTGAAGATCATTTGGTCATGAAAATTTGTTTTGAAGGCATGGAAAAGTTATGAAAAAGTCATGGAAATTTATTGTTTAAAAACTGTATTAACCCTGTAGAGGATTTTCAAAAAAAAAAAAAAAAAAAAAAAAAAAAACTAAAACGTTTGAAGTGCAAAAGTATTCAGCCCCCTATAACTCAGGTCTTTTGGGATATGCTGCTACCAGCTTCGCACATCTAAAGACTGAGACTTTTGCCAATTCTTTTTAGCCAAATAGCTCAAGCTTAGCCTGCCATATCACACTTTTCAGAATTAAATTATAATTCTCTTTAATAATTATTTAAGTATCACATTCATTCCACTTAACAATTATTTGCTATTTTGTGTTGGTCTATCGTTTAAAATCTTAATAAAACATTTACGTTTGTGGTTGTAAGGTGATAAAATGTAAAAAAATGTTAGGCAAAGTGGTAAAAAAAAACAAAAAAGGTATGAATACTTTCGCAAACCACCGTACTGCTGAACTAATAAATCCATGCATCTGCAAAACTACCGTTAATGCATACCTGCAGACTTTGTTAGGTTTGAGTTTACACTTCTTGTTGTCTGGCTGGTTGGCATCATAGCAGCACAGGTCTCTGCACTGGTCACTGTAGCCGCAGTCACACTCCTCTCCTGGCTCTACCAGGCCGTTACCGCAAATGGGTTGCCCAGACTCTGTTGCAAAGCACACAAATGCACATTAAAAATGGCGGCATTCAACTTAATAAAACGTACAAAACATATCTGCTCTTGGTTAAGTCCTGTGTGTCTAAGCACTGAGAATTTTAAGAAGCTAATGGACAGATTCTCTCAGTGAGTTATAAATCTCAGTATTACATCATTGTATAATGACTGGATTTTAATCACATGCATTTAAACTTGGTAGTCAAATGTGTCTCCATTTGGTCAGAATGAAATCTGAATGCTATGTGGGACTGAATATTTAAATGTGAATTCAGTTCATTTTGCATGAGCTGAACTCAAAAGATCTAAGACTTCTTCCATGTCAGAAAAGGCCTTTTTCCTCAAAAAAAAAAAAAAAAAATCACAATTGGTTTAAAAATCTGTGTAAGTGACCAATTCTCCTTTGCTGAGGTAAATGTGGCATTTTAATATGCTGATTAGAGAGTATGATTATTTTACAGTTGTGCTTATGAAAAATAGGAGCAAAAACAAAAGTGTTGTATTTATATTTTTGTTCAGCACAATTATTAGACACTGAAATTTAGAGTTATTTTTTTTTATTGACTGGCAATTTTTTGTGACTAATCCTTGCAGCCCTACTAGCTACATAAGTATAATTCTGTCTTAACTTAAGTTTTGTTAGTACTGGGAGGAGTTTTAATTGCTTAATGCGTCTTCGAGAGACGGCTGCCTTTACACTCCAATAACAACATGTATCCTAAATGCATCAACCAATATGTGATAACCATTTCATTTTATATATTAGTTGACCATTCTAAAATTATAATAATGTCAGAATTCAGTTCAGAGAACTGAAGGGAAAAATGCAGCTTTTGGCTAAGTCCCATGTGTGTAAGCATGGCAAGAGCCTGACTGACAAGCGCTCGAGAACGATAGTGGACAGGATCTGTCAGTGAGTCATAAATCTGAGCATTACAAGAGCATCAATCACTCTGTAGAAAAGCGGCGATCCTTCAACATGCTGAAGACACATGACAAATCCCCCTTCACTGAAGATTGAGGAGTCCTTTTCAAATCTAGATGATATTGTCACACAGTATCCCTGACAATAGCTATGCTGAGCCAGCCTGCTTTGTACTCAAAATGATATGCTATCAGACATTCAATACACCACACAGAATGACAAAATAGATCCTATATCACGATTCATCAGATATTACTACAAAAAATGGATTTAATAATAATACATTTTTTAAATAAGAGAGGGACCTACCCACGAAGCAGTTGCCCCTCTTCTTCTCCAGCACTTGGCTAATGTTACGAACACTGCACACTGAGAACTTGTTATTATTGAGCTTGTCTCCTGACGTGGCTCTTGCATACATGATGTAGTTGCCTTTCTCTTTCTTATCCTGGCTCTTGGATTCTCCAGGAGTGCACTCAGGACCTGAGTCATGCTGATAAAAAGAGGACAAAAAGAAATCAATAAAGACTATTAGCGCAGTTCCTGAAGCAGGCTGTCACTATGGTTTTGCTAAGTGGTTTTCATGGTGTTTAGTGGTTGATATGGTGTCTCAGGTGATTGTCTAAGGGTCAGTGTGGTATCCCTAGTAGCTGGTTGGGGGTTACTATTGTATTTGTATCACTGCAACATTTAAAGACTGCCTACTTTTGCAACATATTCATTCCTAAAGGGAAAACATCTGCAGAAATCTGTTTTGCAAAAAACAAATGTTCAATAAAAAAGCTGTATATAGGCCTAAATCACAAATTCAGAGCAAACAATCTGGAAAGAGGAAGAAAATAAATCAATAAAGACTATTACTGCGGTTGATTATTTAACTTTTGCTTAATAAGGATAATTTCATTGTATCTTTAAAACTGGATGAGTGCATTTTCTAAAGAATGTAGTTACTCTGGTGTTGCTAAATGGTTGTCATGGTGTTCAGTGATAGCCGCTTTTTTACTAGATGGTTGGTTAGCAGTTGCTTTGGTATTCAGATGTTTGATACAGTGATTGAGGTGGTTGTCTAAGAGTCACTGTGGTATTCCACGTAGCTGGATGGGTGTTATTAGTGTATTTGTATGCATTTGCTTTGGTCGTTGTTGATTATTAGAGCAGAATCGATATCCTGAATACTGCAGTGTGAAATCCCGAAAAAAGCAGATGCAGAAAAAGTAGAAGCAGCAAAAGAAGCAAAAGCTTAAAAATATAAATCAAATAATAGTACAATTCATGACACTATATACAGTTAGTGCCACATAGACTAGATATACTCTGTCCAGTAGTACCATAATGAGATGTAGGTTGAGTGGACGGACAGAATGTTGTTACATAAAATAGTAAGCATGGTGAAAACTGACTGCTTCATTAATGATTGATCTGCAGTGAGTTAAATATGCTAAATATATCTATCTGCAGCATGTGGCACAGACCAGCAGCAGCCAAGCTAAAAAGCTGATGTTTTATTGTGAAAAAACTTATTAGTCTACTATACAGTACAATCTAAATATATTATTATAATATGGTATAGTACAGTACAGTATGGTATAATAAGGTAGGTAAGTAATAACGTATTTTACAGACTAAAGGGCGCACTATCAATAAATGTCTATTTTCTGGTCTATTTTCATACATAGGGCCAACCTGATTATAAGTCACATTTTAAGTGAAAATAGTAAGAACAAGGGTGTCGCCATGTTTCCCATCTAATTCAGAAAGTGTCGCTGCTGTGGGCGCCTAAGTGAACAAAACTGTAATTTAAAAAAAAAAAAAAAAAACGGTCCTTGAGCACTGGATGTTAATATACACAAATTTCTCTCCTGAAAACTGTTTATTTGGGTGAGTAAAGTACTTCAGTTTAATTACAGTAAGCTTCCAGTATTTTAGAGGCAGCAGCGCTAGTCAAAGTTAGCAGCACTTAGCGTTAGTAAATGCCGCCTGACAGCGCTACACTTAGGAACCCTCAGTGTTCCGGTAGGCCAGGGTGCTATCAGCTAGCAGTTCACTCACTTATCCTGTTTTCACACAATAAAAAAACACACAGACTACAGTCTGATAATACTCACCTTCAAACGGCAAAAGAGCTAGCGCTGCGGTTAGTGGCTAATGCTAATACTGCTCCAGGTTGAAGAAACTTGGTAAAATAAATTCATTAGGCGCACCGTAATATAACACTGTCAATTTTTTGAAAAATTAAAAGGATTTTAAGTGCGCCATAGTGCAAAAAACACAGCATTTTAAACTTTCCTATCCCAGTTTCAGCTAGTGTTAAGCAGTTTATTGTTATGATAAAGAGTAGAAATGCAAATAAAAGTAAATAATAATGCATTAATTAAATGAATTGTGTGTGCATTAGTTCAATATAATAATAATATAATAATAACTTTACATTTATAATGCGCTTTTCTAAAGACCCAAAGCGCTACATAAAATTAGTAAAATAAACAACAACAAAATAAACAAAAACACTTAACCACTCTTAAATGTTAAAGAAAAAAGATGAGTTTTAAGTAATTTTTTAAAACAGTCCAAGGTAGGAGCACTTTTAATGACCTCAGGGAGAGCATTCCACAATCGTGGCGCTCTAAAAGAAAATGCTCTCTCTCCCATCCTTTTGAGCTTACAGATAGGCTCCTGTAATGTCCAAGGGCTAACAGAGCGAAGATTGCGTGAGGGAGTGTAAAACTTCACCAGATCACAAAGATAGACCGGAGCAGTCCCATGTACCACCTTAAAAGTTAGAATAAGAGTCTTAAAATCAATTCGTACTCGGACAGGGAGCCAGTGAAGTTTCTTTAGTACAGGAGTGATGTGTTCACGTAGTGAGGTATTGGTCAACATTCTGGCAGCACAATTCTGAACATACTGCAGCTTCTGGAGAGATTTCTTTGGTAAAGCAGAGTAAAGCGAGTTGCAGTAGTCCAGTCTACATGTAATAAACGCATGTACCAGTTTTTCGGCATCAGATGGGGAAAGAAAAGGTCTGAGCCTAGCAATACTTCTAAGATAATAAAAGGAAACTTTACAAATGTTCTTGATGTGAGTCTCAAAATTTAACTCACTATCAAAAATAATGCCTAAATTACGCACCTGTAAAGTGGGCAATATCCGAATACCATCAATAATAATATTAAAATTCCTGATCTTAAGCAAAGCAGATGGACTACCAATTAAAATAACCTCAGTCTTAGAGCAATTTAACTGGAGGAAATTCTGTTGCATCCAAATTTTTATCTCATGTAGACACACTGAGAGCAATTCACATGCAGGTGCCAAATCACTCTTGCAGCTAAAATAAACCTGAGCATCATCAGCATAAAGATGAAAATTCAAACCATATTTCCTAAAAATGTGCCCAAGTGGCAACAAATAAATACTAAAAAGTAAAGGCCCAAGAATGGAGCCCTGAGGAACCCCTTGACCAACCTGAACAATGTGAGATTTATTCCTACCTAACGTCACAAACTGATTTCTACCAGAGAGATATGATTGAAACCAGGAGAGCACAGTACCCGATATACCCAGACACGTTTCCATCCGATCCAACAAAATCGAGTGGCATACTGTATCAAAGGCCGCAGTAAGGTCCAACAAAATAAGGATATTAATATAACCTGCATCCGCTGAAACAAGAAGGTCATTGACAACCCTCACCAGTGCAGTTTCAGTACTATGTCCTGCTCTAAATCCCGACTGAAACGGTTCAAGAAGTTTAGACTGCAAAACGTGCTCTTGAACCTGAGCAGAAACAACACTTTCTAAAACCTTGGCTAAAAATGGAAGGTTCGAGACAGGGCGGTAGTTAGAAAGGTCCTCAGCTGCACTGCCAGTTTTTTTAAGAACAGGAAAGACAGCAGCTAGTTTCAGCTCAGAAGGGACAAGGCCAGTGGTGAGAGATAAATTTACCAGGTTACTGATAAGAGGACTAAAAACATCCAGACATTCCTTAATCAGATGAATAGGAATAGGATCAAGAATGCAGGTAGAGGAACTCATTTTAGAAATGACTTTAAGAACATAACACGTAGTAACAGAACTAAAACTATTAAAAGTTGATAGCGGAGAACAAACAGGATTAATAACAATAGGATCAGTTGGAGAAGCAGAACGAATAGAGTCATTAATGTGTGACAGTTTACTAGTAAAGTAGGTAAGAAATTCATTACAGTGATCTACAGTTGAGAAGACTGGGGAGTTACTTGGATTGAGCAATTTATTGATTGTACTAAAAAGCCTTCTTGGATTACCTGAGTCTTCATTAATTAGCTGCGAATAGTAAAACGCCCTAGCAGACTTACAAGCAGAATGATAATCCAACTGATGTTGATCATATAATTGTTTATGGACAATGAGTCCCGTTTTTTTATACTGACGCTCAAGTTGTCGCCCCTTCACTTTAAGCACACAAAGTTCTGGAGAATACCAGGGACAGGGCTTTCTAAAAGAAATAACACGCTCTCTTAGGGGAGCAAACTTATCCAACAAGCTTGTTAATTCACTGTTATATGTACTGACACAGTTGAAAGGACTCAATTCAGCAACAGAACGAGAAAAGTGTTTCATATCAATAGCTTTAATATTTCTATAATTTTTTGATTATAGAAAAAAATTATAGAAATTGATAAGACAAGACAAAAACTTACTGGAGAGCCAAAGTTGTGTCCCACTTCATGGGCAAAAGTAATGTGTGAGACTTTTGGTGGCACGTGGGAAGCATAGTTTTGCACGGTAATGATCCCAGTGTTCAGTGATTTTCTTTTCCCATCAGAATACAGCTTACTCTTCTCACAGATCCCACCAGAGCTCCCTGTGAATGTACAGTTAATACCCAATATTTACACAAACTTACACCTACTGACAAACAAATACTTGATATTTAAATAATCCATCAGAACAGCCCAAAGCATCAGCTAATAATGTATACCTGAGGGTGCTCCAACCCAGGCCAGCCCCAGCACACCATCATCAAAGTCTCTGTCAGTGAAGACGTAAGCTAGGCAGTAATCGTCATGGTTCTGCTCAGAGTTCAGCTCCAGAAACTTCTCCACTCCGATATTAGCAAAGCGGAAAGGGTTGGACCTGTCTCGTTCATCATTAGTCGTATTGATCTAAGAAGAAAAACAAATGCATAAAACCCATTTAAAATCATTACAACATTATGTGGTGGTTTTCCTCACCAGCATTCACTGATTTGAATGCAGCAGAGGCAAAAACCACTCACCCTAATTCTCTTCACCATGAAACTAATGTTGCGGATGCCGAGAAAATCTGTGCCTTGGTAGATTGCATCAATTGCCTTAACATGGCTGGAGATCTGAGGAAATAACGGCAGAAAAATTACATCACTACATTACAAGTGGTGATCTGGAAAGCACTGACTACCATTCAAACCAGTCAGGCACACTTCTGTAGCCTTATCACCTGAGCAATGACGGCTTCTCTGGTCTTATAGCGTTTGAAGAAGAGATGGTCTGTCTGGATGAAGAGCTGACAGGTGTTCTTCTCCACCTGAGTCATCCTTTTTTTCCTCAGTAACATACTGTCATCTGACGACTTCTTCTCCGACACCACATTTGTTTCCTGTAATCAAAAAATAGAAAACCAAAAATTTCAAAAATGTAAATTAGTGAGACAATAAATTAACCAGAAAATATGGGGGGAAAAAAAGAAAAAACATTTACTCCAACACGCAAGGTGAAAGCCTGCATCCTGTTTCAGGGCTGTGTGTAAATGAACAAATAGAATTTTTAAATCGAATAAAGTCACTGTTATATTTGGTCATAGATTAGATACATGTTTGATTCATGGACATGTGGCAGATCAAATTTCCTGTGTTTTTTGTCTGTATTCATGCGCTTCATGCTGTTTGTCTCTGATGGAGGCCAAAGTCCTTATAGAAACGTCTGCTCAGTAGTAAGGCATCCATCCTTGTATGCTCTATAAAAGCGCAAAATACTTGAATCTTAGAATCAAACAACATTTAAAAGGTATTTGAAGGTATTTGAAGGTATTTTCAATTCCTGATGAAATCAAATAAAATTTTATTAAGAGTGTAATACGGCTGGCTTAATAAAAAAGACAAAAACATTTTTTTTTCATGTTTTGGCTGCTTGCACAGATCTACACACGTAACATAGACTTCCTCTACCTCACATGTAAAACGTTGACTCTCTCTTCCTGTTTAAGGGCAGGACTAATTTAAGAGAAGAGCATTATGGTACTCCAAATCATATTTCAGCCAGTTGCTGGATTCAAGTCACTCACATTGATGAGTGTGAATTGTCAAAATGTCTAATTCTGTTCCGAGCAACAAAAAAATCTGAATTGAAGTGAGTGAAGATGGGCAATGAGACATAAATAGTATATTGTGGATTTCATCAGTACTTAAGATACAATAACCAAAAGGCCTGTCACAATAAAAAAAAAATTGTGGACGATATATTGTACCAGAAATTGAATTTTGAGACTATTAAATGCTACTGACATAATGATAATAGAATAGCGTAAAAAAGGAATTGTACACTTTTTAAAGACAGCAAAAATTTAAATAATTATTTACTATAATTAGTTTGGGAATTCTAAACTTATTCCTTCACCTACTTTAGTCCACACTGTAAAGCATGACTGGCTAAAATACTGTTCACTGTTATATGTGTGAACAAACATACAAATTAACACAATAGACGAGATCACGATTATCAAAAATTATTAAGGTCACGTTCATTTATTGTACGAAAATCGATATTGCAATTATTGTGACAGGCCTAATAACCAACAGCACATTTTCATCACAGAAACTATAATTAGTCCTGTTTAACTGGATGATGTGTAGTACATTTGGATCAAAAGTCATTGCATTAAAATAATCACAGTATTTAAAGGTCTCATTTTATGTTTTTCATTTATTTTGCTGTGGTCTCTACTATGAATAAATACCCTTTGATCCGGTCGTTCTGAAAAAGTGTCCCGGTGCTTTTTATTTAGGCTGTTTTAGTTTGGTGGAGGAGTGGGCGGGGAAGAATAGCATGAGTTTGGCTCTTACTTAGAATATTTATGAGGCAACTATTTTGCCTCTGATTGGCTAACAGCACTGTGATGTTCCCTATGCGGCTCTGCAGTGGGCGAGGCCATGAATTCTAATTTAATATGCAGCACACATATACAACTTATTTAACTTTCCAGTACTAATGCATTTTGTCTGTGTGTGAAAATATGATAACATGTTTCATGATAATTTTTTTAAATATTGTGAAACAATATTTTTACAATATCACCAAGCCCTTCTAGTGAGGCTCATAATGTAAACGTAGCCTAACAGATTCAAACTTCAGATTCAGACTTCCCACACAGCCATAAAAGATTGGTTTCTGTGTAAAATTGGAACTGAACCAGACTTCAGTCAATTTAACCTAATAATGTGAATGTAGCCAACGTTAATGATTCCATTACCACAAAACAGGCCATTTTAAAGCATGTTACATAATTAAACCTGTTTTCTACATGCCCTTCCAATAGCTGCGTCCTGTCTGTAGAAGCCAGTGTGCATCATTACTGTTAACTTTTCTAGAATAAACCAGCACTGCCAGCCCTGGAGCACCTCCAACTCTTGTGAAATCACCCACTGCATCTTTTTAAATTGCTTCCCACATAATGTCAACAATCAGCTCAGCGTGCTTGGAGAACACCTCTCTGCTCTGTTTTATCTGTCATCCAGCCTTCTGCGCACAACTTCAGCCTAAAGCTGCAGTCACACTAAGATTCTGTCAGTGAATGTTTGCGAGTGAAATGACATTCATTTTAATGGATTCGGTGTGATGAGCAATGTCATGTCAGCAAGTTCCGGAATGAATAAATTCTGTTTGAAAAACTTCACAGCAAGTTACACTTTGGTGAACTTCTGTGAGACACAGATTCATGTCCATGACCAACAGCAGCTCACTCTGGCTTTACTGACTTCTGAAGAAGTTCAAGGCAGTTCAGACCAAAGTCCCAAAACAACAGAAACTCTAACTTAAAATGAGAGGATGCTCACAGAGTCAGACAGGATACTGTATTACACTTACTGACAAAAAAACTACAAAAAAAACAAAACAATTACACACAGGTTGCTAGAAAACCCTGCATGCAGTAACGTATTCCCCTGTTGCCCTATAAAAAGCTCTCACTGGTTACTTCTGAGTACTTCTACCTGGTGGTCAACAACATAGTGCCCACCCCCACACAGTAAGGGCTTCCCAGGAATGCCCCCCTTCCTTATGACTGCAACAGTTCCTTCTAGGGATGCCCTAAAGTTTAGTCAATATTTTCGTCACAATTTTTTCTTTTTTGTGTGTGAACTTTTGGTGATTTATTACTTTACCGTATTTTTCGGACTATAAGGCGCACCGTATTATAAGGCGCACGATGAGTGAACGGTCTATTTTTAGTGTTAGTCCATACACAAGGCGCACTGGATTATAAGGCGCACTAAATGAAACTTTATTTATATCAGTAACAATAACTCTGAGCAATAAATCCTTCACAATATCTGTGAAAAATAACAACATCTCTGAGCAATAAATCAACAAGCACAGCAAGTACGTATTACTCCGCGACGCTCCTGACAACGGTAGCCGCAACGCTCCGACAGACCATAATATTATGTTGAAGCACAGCAAGTACGTATTACTCCGCGACGCTCCTGACAACGGTAGCCGCAACGCTCCGACAGACCATAATATTATGTTGAAGCACAGCAAGTACGTATTACTCCGCGCCGCTCCTGACAACGGTAGCCGCAACGCTCCGACAGACCATAATATTATGTTGAAGCACAGCAAGTACCGCATTACTCCGGGAGGCTTCTGACTATAATAGCGTGTTGTGCCGAATTCGGTGAATAAAACGGTTTTAAAACAGAGATAAAGATTGGATAAGTTTCATTTCTGGATGAAGTGATTTCCAGCGCTGTTTGGATATAACTGTGGATTACAGGAGACTGGATTGATGGATTCTCTTTAGTCTGGACGCGTTTTGAAGGTAGGACCTGTGGCTGAGCGCGGGTGTGTGTTCGGGGGGTGGCGGCAGTGACCGGAGGTTACCCCAGGACAAAAGGAGAGCCTTTTATTACTGGAAACATGCGCTCTGACGCAGCTCTAATTCATGAAACATACATCCTACAGTAAAAGCGCAGTTCTGGAATCCGGAGAGCCAGACGGTTCGAATGGTGTATGACATGACCGCATTCGATGAAATATGGACGAACGATAAACGCAAATATGAGAGTTATGAATTATTAAAATCATAACCAAGGCATATTTCGCCCTAAATGTTTATTTTCTGAAAGGATATTCCGCTAAATAGGCTAAATAGCTCAAAAGCAGAGATTCTAAGCTTTAAAATGGTATATTGGTTGTCTATATTGAACCTGTAACTGTTCATAACTATTCAGAATCACAGCCAGTTATGAAATATTAAATATTTCTGGCCCGCCGGTGGGCCAGCGCGTGTTAAGAGGTTAACTTTACTTAGAAGTGGGCGCTAAAAAGAAACAGTTTGTGCTATTACCCCAGAACGGGTGGAAAGGAAAGTTTACCGGCACCTTGTTCTGGCCACGGAGCTACAGTGGAAACGAGCCACAGCCAAGAGGCAGTACGGCAGTCAAAGGTAACCGAGCGCCAAGAGGGGGATCTTTTTCTGGCGTGGGTGAGGAATTCTGCACAACAGAGCGCCGTGTACCACATAAAATCGAGGTCAGTAAACACAAGCAACATCCATACACAAGGCGCACTGCATTATAAGGCGCAATGACGATTTTTGGGAAAAAATAAGTATTTTAAGTGCGCCTTATAGCCCGAAAAATACGGTACTCATTTTATTAAAACAGCAGTCCTTAAGATTTTTTTTTATTAGGGAAGAAGCATAGGGGCCTATAACAATGATCTTTCAGCTTCATCAGTTGCTCACAGGTTCTGAAAAAGGTCAAGGATGTATGCCACATTAACCTTTTCAGGCTAACTTAGCAATAAATAATAGTGCAGGGCTTCTGTAATGTTCTTTGTGTTGTAAGATAACACCTTTTAAAAATAATTTAACCACATTTACAAGGCTGTAAAATAAAATATAACCAAAAATACATTTGTTCTATTTGATTCAGCTTTTTGACTTTGGCTGCGCTAAATTTGGTTGTGGTTAAATGTGGAAAATGAAAAACTAAGCACTAAACATTTAAACAGAGCATGCTGTTTTAATCTTTAACCACTAAAAATATTGAAAAAAGTTATCATTTGCTATTTGTTACTAAACTGTTACTATTTGAAAAGCTTTTATTACTAAACTCATATCATTGAAATTTCTTAGCAGATAAAATTCTAAAATTCAGAGACAGCTTTGAACATTTCCACACATTTTTCTCTCTGTCTTGACTCGAGCATTTAAGTGTGTTGCACTTGTACAAAAGTGAACAAGCCAACAGTGTTGAGTCTATCACAGCATTAATGTGAAGCCTTAGAAGAGTATTAAGAGAACTGAACTGCATTCAGATATATGACTGTGTGACCGACCTTGGCTGGCTCTTCTACAGCAGAAACCTGGTATTTCTTCATCCTCTCAAAGACTGAGTGGTCTGCACAGCCTCCCTCAGGCCCATATTTATGAGGGTAGTCTAAAAGGCAAAATGAGTAAAGAATAAATGAAAAACTGCACAGAACTTACAATTCAATTTATGATTAAGCATACAGGGAAATAAGAATGTACTTACTGATGTCATCTTCATGGTAGATAACAGAGTGGAATGGCACTTTTTTGTCTTCCAAGTATCTTTCACTGGGCTCCACATAAAAGGTCCCACGATGTGTCTTAATAAAGCCCTCAAACTTACCATCGACGATAGAGCCATGAGTAATGCTCCCCTGCTCATCTGTAAGTGAGACGAGGAGGAGTTCGGGTAAAATACCAGCAATTGCAAGGAGTGACTGATAGAGAAAGTTTAAATTGACAATAAAAATCTCTCTCACTAACTTACTGCCATTTTTTTACTGTGAGAAAACAGACACCCTCTTGCTGCTAGGACACTGAGAATTTCTAAATCGCTGCAAAATCTTACAGCAATCCCTCTTACCAAAGAGTTCACCGGAGTAGATATGTGAGGTGTCATAGTTGATTTCTTCTCCAGACACTTCCAGTTTAAAATCTTCAGAGAAGAGCCTTGTGTCTCGCCTCATTCTCAGATTAAAATGCCTAAAATGACAAAACACAAAGAACAAGGCATTTAAGACCCTGTTTACACCTGTTTCTCACAAAAAAATGCAAGTGTAAACACTTCCAAGACGCATTTAAAAGGATACAAATCTGACAGAACCTGAGATCAGTGTAAACGCATGCGACTCTTCAAGACGCATTCATCAACCACAACTACACCCAATACAACCAAAGCACCAGTACTGATTGCCGCACAACAACTAGCTAACTTGCATATTTCGTCCAAACAGCAAACAGATTTCGTTCTGATTAACAACAAATGAATTGTACTACCACATGTTAATGCATGTGTCCAAAATCTGATTAAGATACAATCTAGATACTAATCGCATTCAGTGTTTGAATGTAAACAGGGTCTTACGAAAGCGTTTCTTTTCAAAAAAGACAATTATATATATTTTTTTAAATTATATATTTTTGGCTTTTTTTATTAGCAGAGATATAGTATATAGTACTAGAGACCTGACTTGAGCAAAAGTACAAGTGCTCTAAGAAAAAAAGTGACTTAAGTCCAAGTTGAAGTGTTCTTTAAGCTCTTTAAGTAGAAACACTACATCATTCAACACTACTCAAGTACTGAAACTAAAAGTACAGTATTGTGTTGTGTAGTTATTACAGAAAACAGTGGAAAGTTCTCAGAGTTAAAGGCAGAACCGGAGCAGTGTGGTCTTCTTATATGTATCGGAGGGGGCTCCGAGTCTTCCAGCAACTAAGCGCTGCCACTACGATCAGGAGATCGCCGGTCGAATCCAGTTCATATAGCTTGCCATAGGCTACCAGAGACCTGAGAGAGCACAATTGGCCTTGCTCTCTCTGAGTTGGAAGGTGGCGATTTCTCCCCGCATCACTCTGAAGGGTGATGTCCGCAGCTCGAGGCGTCTGTAAGCTGATGTATCAGAACAGAGTGTGCTGACAATTAGTCTGTCCATTGTTTTTTGCACACATTCAAATGAGCATTTTCCACACAACCCAGACTGTGTTCTTACTCTGTAAAGGCTAATGGAGAACTCAGCTCAAGTGGTGCTCGTGTTTTAGAGAAACTACAACTCTCTGCACAGTGAATGAGCTTTAAGAACACAACCCAATGTCTGAAAATGATCTAATTAAATCAGCCTTCTAGACAGGATGTTTACGAACCATCACCCACTCTCAGGCCTACTACAAAGTACCTCATGTGATTGAATGATTGAACACTTGCTGCATTTATGTGGAAGAATGAAAGAATTCACACCTTCCATGAGCATGGAACTGCAGATGAAGGAACCGGTCCTCGTGAGAAAGTGCACGCTTGGCTCTCTGATGGTTGTTGTGTACCGAGCCTGTGTCATAGGAAAGACCTTCATAGTGGCGGATGTACTTGTTCAAAGGGTTGCCATAGTAACCTGTAAAACACATCATAAAAACAGGAGGTGTCAGTATTTGGCATATAAATATGTACAGTAAAATTCAAGGCAGACAGCTCCATTAAAACAAGCGAACACTACAAACGTTTGAGACTTGCTTATGGTGGAGGTTAAAGGTGACACAGAAAATCAGTAATACAGCAAACAAACAAAAAATGATGAGGTACTCAGCTTTTCTAAAGTTTGTGAATAATCTGGAGTGTTTAAAAACTACACCAAGGTCTATAAAACTAGGCTAAGGCCCTTATATTTCTTATTTAACTTCTGCACACAATTCTTAGATAAGCGCAGCACTGCATAATTTTTACATTTTTCATGATAACGATAGCATACGGTCATACTAGTGCTGGGCGATAAAACGATATCGATAGTTATCGAGGAAACTATATATCGCGATAAGTCGGGGCGAGAAATTCGATAAACTAAATTTTCTATTTCCCGTTTAAGTAGCGTTGTGAAAAGGCGCAGCACGAGATCAGGCAGCACGCTGAACTGCTGCTCAGCCCAGTACAACCCCTCCCCTCCCCTCTCCACCATCCCCCTCCGCCCCACCCCCCGAGCCCCTCCACTCTGAACTCCTCACATAGCGGCTCCTTCTCTCCCATTTACTGGATAAACTTCATTTATACTATTCAGCGGCGCTACACTGGAAAACTCACCTTTTAAATATGAGGCATGCGTCTCCAAGATATTTAGAGAGGTGAGCTTGTTCAGATTTCTGAAGGCAGGTAAACGCTGCTCTGTTTGCTGCTAGTTAGATTAGCTTGTCTCCAGTTTAAAGTTAGCGATGTTTAGGTGTAAAAGGGATCTGTGCAATCTGTCATCATTAGCTAAGATGCTTTCACTGCTTTTTACATTCTAATAAACTAATGGGTAACGCACGTTAGCCGTGTTAATCCACGTTTCGTGTAAATTAAGGTTAACTTCAGCACGAGTGAGGGGTTAGTATATAAACACACAGAAAGGAAGCACTTTCCATCTTTTTTCCTAACTCTCACTGTTTCTGTTAGAAAACCCTGAGGGCAGCATTCTCCTCTGTCTTTGTGTTTTATAGTTTTTAACAGATAGAGAGTCTGTTATGCTGGATATTTTACTAAATACAGAAGATTATATAATCTGTCTAGCTGTATTTGAACTGAGCTAAACATTGCTGTTACTGAACTGGAGTTTTAAATACACTTAAGTAATGTAAGTCTAGTCTACTGAAAGCCAGTAATGTTAGTATAAATCTGTACTGCAGTAGAAGTGGATCATTTCAGAAACTTGACTTTATTCCTCCCACCTCCATTATAGGCCACTTTTTTTTAAAAATATTTAAATGTTAGCTTAATTTAAATGAAAAAAAAACTAAAGGCTCTTATTTAAAAAAAAACATAAGCAGTAAATTATCTAAAATTACAACAAATAGAAAATAGAAAAACAGTAAAACATATGTAATACATACTTTTTATATGACCAAAATTAAACTAGACTGAAATCTGACTAAAACTAATAATATCCGATAGACTAAAATGTAACTAAAACTATTATACATTTTAGTGAAAAGACTAAGACTGTATCAAAATCACCTGTCAAAATGAACACTGTGATATACTCTTGTATTTTGCTTTATGTAGTTGCCTGCATTCAGGGAGGGGAATGATCTTTTGATTAAATATAATTTTATAAAAATAAATAAAGTGTTATTGCAATTTAAATTAAACAGACATATAATGTAAAGGGTCTTACATATTTTTTAGTTTATATATTTGTCCCCTTTTTAAAATTAATTTAAAAGCTGTACCCACCTGGCAAGATGTTAACATCCTAGTGTCTGTCCACAAGGCTCTGAGCCTGCTAGTGATTTTGTCCATAACTCCCTTATTCTGTCACTTCTGAGTAAAAATAGAAACCTTTAAGTGTAACAGAAAGTGATTTGATTTATATCGTGATACATATCGATATCGGCTGATATGAAAAACTATATCGTAATAAGATTTTTTTCCATATCGCCCAGCCCTAGGTCATACTGGTAGAAGATTATTCTTTATGAGCAAAGCGCATTATAAAAAGGAACAAACAAAGCTAAAAACTTTTTTTTTTCCTCAAGTTATATAATATTATATTTATTTGCATACACTATGGGCAAACGTATTGAAACAGCTGCTCATTCGTTGCTGTTTTTTTCTATAATCAAGAGCATTAAAAAAGACTTTATCCTGCTTTTGTTAAATAAACTCTTAACTGTTAATTGAAGGAGTTCTACAAAATATTGGAGCATCATCTGATTGCATATAGCAACAGGAGCATTAATTAGTAAGATCAGGCTGCTGGATGATCACTCCCCCACCTCATCCTAAAGGTATTGGATGGAGCACAATAATTTCAGGGTGCAGTTCCACTGCTCTACGGCTCAATGCTGGGGGCTTTATACCTCACTTGCCCACGCCGTCATTAGGCATGGTGCCAGCAGGTTCGTCCAGGATCCAGAGAGTCCTATTCTAAGCTGTGTGTCAGCAAGTGTGTGCAACTGAAAGCAGCTGAGTGCATTCATTAGAAGGGGTGTTCGCTAGGGATGTGTATTGGCTATACCATATATATCACAAAACAGGGCTTATGACTCCATCTTTCTCGTTCTCCCCCATCTCTGCTGTCTGAAGCTGGCTGTTCAAACAAAGTGGTCACTTACAAAATCTGGAGATACCAGCCAATAGCATTCGCTGATGGAGATGACCCTGACCCCATCCCCAAACTGTCAAAATCACCCCTTTTCCACACTCGCTCGCAAAAACTTCACTGAAGCAAAAAAGCAGACGCAGGCAAAACGCATAGCGTGTGAGGACAACTGCAAATTAGAGAAGAAAAAAAACTTGAAAAGGAGAAAAATGAAGCTTGATATCGATAATTTGTTTAGCGCACACACAGTTTCTTTTTTTGGTGCTCGCAAGTTTTACAGTAGCGCTCGTGAGAAGGAAATTTACACACGCAAAATGTAAAACTCGCAGGGTACTTTTTTTTTTTTTTTACCTGCTGTTTTGGCGCCCCCGACTTTTGTCGTTGATGTGACACCATATATCTTTGCAACAACAATATTTCTAGCGATATGAAAAGACACTGACAAATGTTTTCAAATAATATTTTAATAATTTCAAAAATACTAGTAAAACAAAATAATAAATTAATTTGTTTTATTTAAGTATGAAAGTTGAACACAGAGAAAATTAAATCTGTAGACTTTTGTCTATTTTGCAAACAACTGTAATTTATGAAGACTTATAATATAAAATAATTATGTAAAAATAAAGTGTAATATAAAACATCTACCAAACAACACAAATTAAGAATATATAGTGCATGTATTTAAATTGCCAACATAAAAAATTGATGATACATATTTTTAGATTTTAGCATTCCTGTTCTTTATTAAGCTGAACACTAGTAAAAGCTAAATCTGAAAAACGTAATGCTTGCATTTCAAACACCAGGATGACTTTTAAACAAGACCATTTTTGCTTTTTACAGCAAATGTATGCAAAGCTACATGTATGACTACAATACTACACTTTCAGCACCACAATGCTTGCTGACAAACAGAAAAACTTAAATTATGATAAAAAAAATTATTGTGGATTCCAGATTAATCAGGATAATCGACATTTATCATTATTACTGTGTCTCAATATATTGTGTTTGATAGGATATGACACACCTTTACTGTCTTTTAGAAAATCAATATAGTGTTGCAAAACTATAAAAAATATCACGACACAGTTGACTCGACTTATTGTACAATAAATGGACATGACCTCAATAATATTAGATAATGGTGATATTGTCTGTTGTGTTTATTTGTATGTTTACATGTACAAAATTGAACAGTATTTTAGCCTGTCATGCTTCAATAACCAATTTTTCAATGACTGTGACTCCATACTCAGAGTGTGGACTGCAGTAGCTGGAGAAAAAAAAATGTATTTCTCAAATATTTGTTTTATTATACTAATATATTATCACAATGTCTGTGGCATTTAAATGGTCTTAAAATGACAATAATATTGTTTAGGACAATAATATCTGGGAAGTTCACTTCTCAATCTACAATTCAGTTTAGCAATCATGTTTAGTTTTTATTAAATACTTTAAGGTAGTGGTTCCCAACCTTTTTCTTCAGGGACCCATATGTTTACCATTGTAAGCTTTGGTGACCCAACATAACCCCCCCCCAATGTAAAAGATGTAAGTGTACAATTGGGTTGGGGTGACATTTACTATAGATGAATAAAATAAACACGTAAAAAGGGAAAAATTGATACATAAAACATAAGGAATTTTTATCTTATGAAGAAAAAATAATTAGATCAATAAAATAATACAACTATTTAAAACGAATAAAAAATAATTTATATAAAAAAAAAACAAACAAACAAAAAAAAAGAATAATATCAGTTTCAGTTTCAAATCAGTAAAACAGCTCACCAAAACCTCAACCTGTCCAAATATTGGACAATAATTGATTAACTTTACAGGCCCTCACTCATTTTCATTTATTTAACTAAGCTGAGTTTTATATTCTTATATTATTATATTATTATATTCAGCCTCGCGCTGAATTCAGCTCCGCGCTGCCGGAGAGAGCGCCCGCGCGCGCGCCAGAGAGAGAGAGACAGAGAGAGCGCAGCCTATATACTATATATATATAGTATTAAAATTAAACCCCTTAAAATCAAGAGGGCTTCGCGACCCATCGTGGATCTTTGGCGACCCATAGGTTGGGTCGCGACCCATAGGTTGGGAACCACTGCTTTAAGGTATGTGTTATTTTACACCTCTAATACAGTTTACAAGTAAAAAAGCGAGTGTATACTGTAGCCAAGGTTAGCAAAGAGCAGTGCTTGTAACACCATTGCCCTCCACCCAGTAAACTGGTGTTTGATTGTCCACCTGGGAAAACACACCACACTGTACCAATAATAACAACAACAGTAAAACCAGTGTAAGAGTGACCCCTAACACCACATCCACCAACCTCTGAAGAATTTCACTGCTAGCTGTATCATGAAGTTCTTAGTATGGGACAAATAAACTGGAACTCTGCACCACGATTAACCTGTAAGCTGTTTATGATATTAGGCAAAAATGTGGGAATGTATTCAAAACCCAACTATGGTTCAAACAAGTCCCAAAATATACAAATTCACTAGAAGTACTGCAACATTTAAAGCAACAAAGAGTGTTAAGGTACACACATATTTAAGCTTTAAATGATTGGTATTTCAGATTCAGAAGATTTTTTTAAATGGTTATTGTTAGTAATTAGTAAAGCAGAAGCCCAAAGTTATCTATACATATCATATCAAAATCAGTTGAAATATCATTCAAATCCTAATCATCTGTCCAAAGATAAATATTTCCTGATCCCGTTCTCCTCCCACTTTGCTTTGTATGGATCCACCCAGTTCTGTTCACTGGAAGTGTTGCTATAGATTACAGACACATTTAGAAGGGGCTGAGGAATGTACTGGAGATAGGGTTTTAAACTGCAACACAATGTGTTTCCATACTGTACTAAAATTGTAGTGACTGAACTCAGCAGATTAAACTAATCAGATTAGATTCAGATTAATCAGATTAGTCATTCAAACATGACCAGCAGACAATATTAAGCCTATTATAAAAGGAAAAGGAAAAAGGTTCAGAGGGCCATAACTTACCTAAACTAGTTTGACAACATTCAGTGTTCTTGAAACGTATTTAATATTGCTGTTTATTCCTTAAAAAAAAATATTGTATTGCTTTCAGTATCAGGATGAGGAAATGTGCAGGTGTGTTTTTTTTTTTTTGTCTAGCTATGCAATCAATCACTAAACAAAACAATTACTCAAATACAGCACAATTTTATATTTAGTAGTAAATAGGTTATTTGATTTAATGGCTATTTCACAGGTGTGTTCATCTGCAGTTACAATGCATGAACACACACGACAGCTGCTGTTAAGTGCTTCACTTTCTTCACTGCTTTTTTCGTGCCTAAAAGAGGCTTGAAACTAAGTTAGATTTTAGCATCCCTGTTCTTTATAGAGCTGAACACTAGTAAAAGCTAAATCTAAAAAATGTAATGCTAGCAATCAAAACACATGAAACCATGATGACTTTAAAACAAGACAATTTCTTCATAGTAAATGTATGCACAGCTATTTGCACGACTACAATACTACCCTTTCAGCATCACAATGCCTGCAAACAAACAAAAAACAAACAAACAACTGAACCACGATAAAGTATTGTGGATTCCAGTAGGGCTGCAATGATTAATTGCGATAATCGACATTGCCGATTGTAAATGAAATTTAAAAATTTTAGTGTTGACTAGCTGGCACTGCACTACACTACACTGCTGGGGACAGAAACACAAAGGGGGATGGGTACAGCCTGCTTACTGCTTACAGTTAAGTCAACTAGCTACGTAGCTACTAAAATAATTATTACGTTAGTTGAAGCCCTAGTGAAGCCTGTATAATAGAGTCTAATAATGCTAGCATATGAAACACAAGAAACCAGGTTGACTTTTAAACAAGGCCATTTCTTTACAGTAAATGCCTGCCGACAAACAGAAAAACAACGAAATCATAACAAAATATAGTGGATTCTAGTAGGGCTGCAATCCGATTAATCAGGATAATCGACATTGTCGATTGTAAACATTTTATTGTTCACTAGCTGGCACTGCACTACACTACACTGCTGGGAAAAGAAACACAATGGGGGATGGGTATGGGCTGCTCACTCACTCAGTTCCATTTGATTAAGCTATTAGGTTTTATATTCTAGTTCCATCAGTCATTTCATTTGCTATGTGAATTTGTTATGTTAAGGCAGAGACTGAAGAACAGTGTGACATTCACAGGTGTGCAGATTTGGGCAGGTTAGGTAAAGCATCTTTCAGAAAATCGATATAGTATTGCAAAAAAAAAAATATATATATATATACACAGGTGCTGGTCAACGAATTAGAATAATTTGAAATAGTGCAATCATGAAATTCTTTGAATGCATTTTTTGTGCAGAAAGCAAATCAGGTGTTCACCGCACCTGTCCTACTCGTTAGACTAATCACAGAACTCGTTACCTGGAAACAAATTTGCTCAGCTGAGCTTTCCAAAAGGCCCATTTAGGCCATTTAACTGTGACACTGTTGTTTTATTGAATTAGAATAATGGAGAAACCGTTTCATTGAATTAGAATAATTTTTATTATAATTACAATCATCACTTTCTCAGTATTTTGTGGCTGCCCCCTTGGCTTGTATGACTGCCTGAAGTCTCCGCGGCATCGATTTGACCAGCTTGTCGCAAGTTTCCGCACTCACAGCTTCCCAGGCAGTGGCGATGTTCTGCTTCAGTTGGTCCAGCGTAGTAGGCTTTCTGTCGTGAATTTTCCGCTTGACGATGGCCCAAAGGTTTTCAATGACATTGAGGTCAGGCGAGTTGGCCGGCCATGCCAAAACTTCAAGCTGTTTTTTAGTGAACCAATCTTTGGTCGACTTTGCCGCATGAGCCGGTGCAAGATCCTGTTGAAATATGAAGTCTTCTTCGCCGAACTGTTCCTCAACAGTCGGAATCAGGAACGTTTCCAGAACATCTTGATATACGGCAGCATTGACAGTCTTCTTGAGGAAGCAGAGTTTCCCTACACCTCGAGCGGACATGCATCCCCAGACCATAACGCTCTGGGGAAACTTGACGGATCTTTTCACGCACTCGTGGTTGTAGATTTCGCCACCACGACGCCAGACACGAGGACCTTGGTCACCGAAGGAGATGCAGAAGCATGATTCGTCACTGAAGACCACTTTCTGCCAGTCTTCAGCAGTCCACTCGCCGTATTCTTTGGCCCACTTCAGCCGTTTCTCCATTTGTTTCTTGTTCAGCATCGGTTTTACTGCTGAAACGCGAGATTTGAAGCAGAGTTCGCGCAGTTGACGGAAAGTGGTTGATCTGGAGACGTCAGCGCCGGTCTGCTTGTTCCACAAGTCGGTGAGCTCGGAAGTGGACTTGAACCGGTTGCTGACTGCGATCTTTCTCAGCTGCTTGTTGTCGCGAGCAGAAGTTTTTCGGACGCCGGAACAGTTGGTTCGCTTGCTGCAGTTTTTCTTGAGAGCTTTGCAGACGGAAGACTGGCTGATGCCGAGCTGCTCAGCAATTTTAGTTTGGGTCAAGCCTTGTTGGCGAAGGGCTTGAATTTGAGCCACTATTCCGGTTGAGAGGTCGCGCTGCTTACCCATGATTGATTTTACAACTTAGAAATTCTACTCAACCCTGACTTTATACTGCACAGTGAACACTCTTCACAGAAAACAAAAAATCGAGCATTTATTCTAATTCAATGAAACGGTTTCTCCATTATTCTAATTCAATAAAACAACAGTGTCACAGTTAAATGGCCTAAATGGGCCTTTTGGAAAGCTCAGCTGAGCAAATTTGTTTCCAGGTAACGAGTTCTGTGATTATTCTAACGAGTAGGACAGGTGCGGTGAACACCTGATTTGCTTTCTGCACAAAAAATGCATTCAAAGAATTTCATGATTGCACTATTTCAAATTATTCTAATTCGTTGACCAGCACCTGTATATATATATATATATCGTGACACACAGGCCTGACGACTTTCAACTTATAATGTACAATAAATGAACATGACCTCGATAACATTAGATAACCGTGATTTTGTCTTGTGTTTTTTCTTGTTTATTTGTACATGTATAACAGTTTTTTAGCCATGAACAGTTTTTTAGCCAGTCATGCTTCAATCACTGTGACACACACAGAGTGGACTGCAGTAGGTGAATAAGAAAAATAATAATACATACTTCCCAAACAATTAATAATATAAATTGTGTTTTCTTTAAAAGGGTATATATGCTAATGTTAATACAGCTCTGGAATAACAGCTCATTTTAAAAATTATACGTTTCTTTGATTTTACCAAACTGAAAACCTCTGGAATGTAATCAAGAGGAAGATTGATGAACACAGGCATCAAACCAAGCTGCATTGCTTGATTTTTTGAGTTTGCTTGAATTTTAAAGTTATCCAAAAGCAGTGTGTAAGACTGGCGTAGGAGAATATGCCAAAATGCATACAAACTGTTAATAAAAACCAGTTACTCCCCCAAATATTGATTTCCGAACTCTTAAAACTTTATGAATATGAACTTGTTTTCTTTGCATTATTTGAGGTCTGAAAGCTCTGCATCTTTTTTGTTATTTCAGCAATTTTTAATTTTCTGCAAATAAATGCTCTAAATGACAATATTTTTATTTGGAATTTAGGAGAAATGTCCATAGTTCATAGAATAAAACAACAATGTTTATTTTACTTAAACATAAACCTATAAATAGCAAAATCAGAGGAACTGATTTAGAAACTAAAGTGGTCTCTTAATTTATTTCCAGAGATGTACTATATTATCACGATATCAGTGATATTTAAACTGTCTGAAATATGTGCACTGGAACAGGAGCTGTGCTCATAGGAAGCAGTGATTCAGAAGATGGCAGAAATAACTGGACGAATCGACTAATTGAAAAATTAAAAGTTAGTTTAGTCAGCTAGCTACCTAGCTACCAAAATAATAATTTATTAGGTTGGTTGGAGCCATGAATTCCAGTGAAGCCTGTATAAGAGTCTAATAATGTTCTAATAAAACTAAAAAATAATCTACAGTATAGAAGAATTCGGATGGAGAAGAAACACTGCATAATTGTGTCTGACTGGAGGGGTAGGCCAGTGTTAGTAAAGAATCTCGCCTGTAGCTATATAAAGAGGGCGAAATGATTAATTGAGCTGAATTCTGAGGGCCAAATGAAGCCATTACCGAACACAGCCACTGACACTGCACTCAGTTATCCACAGTATTACAGCTGTATTATAAAGAAAGGGGGCATACAATTATGAAAAACATAGCCAATATAAATTAGAAGATAATATATTAGCAGCAAAAAATGTGTTTTAAAGCCCAACGACCTGTTTGTTAAGCCTAATCTTGCAGAGATCGCTTCGCTATCCGCTGGGCTTCAGCTGAGCTCGTTTCAGAAAACAATGAGAGAGCGGGTAGCGGACCGACTACAGCCGTGGCTGATAGCTAACGCTAACTAATACTACTGCAAATAGCTGTAGTTTCTTTACACCACAATATCCACATTTAACCAGTTTTGTATTTAATACAGACAAAAACGTTGATCTCTAGCGGCAAAATTGCGACCGCTGTTATGAGAAATTGCCCATGTTTTCACCTTCACAGCTGAGATTTTCCTCTGTCGCTTTATTTGGGAGTTAGCGGAGCAGCTAGCGGCTAACAGGCTAGTTGTTGTAGCTACATCTACCGTTAGCTCAACAACACCGCCCCAAGCCCAGATAACAAGGCTGTAGTCTCAGTTCCAGATAGTTTTACAGTTATGGCTTTACTAACTCTGTTTTAAACCGACTGACAAATACCAGCTAATTCCATTGTTTGAAACTGCGACAGAGGTATAATATAACAATGACCGCTGTTGCTCAGGAAGCCGGTGTTCTGTCGATTTGTGCTACCCAGTCAAAACCGGCTACCATGGTGTATATTTATATGTATAGATAAAACTGACTAAATAAAAACAACAGCAGGCTTCTCTCAAAGGCCAAAATCATCATATCCAAAAAAGAGTTGAGGTGTTGAGGCTGTTTAGACTGCCTAAATCACCGTATCAGGATAAAGAAGAGATACTTAGAGGAAAAAAAATAAATATTTTATCATTTACAATCACACCTAAATTACACATTTAGCTATAACACTTGAGCCAACAAAGGTAGTGCAACGTTTATCAGTTTAATTTTCTGACCATTTGAGGCTAAATGTGACAATAGACAATTGTGTGCAAAACCTCATTATTTAATTTTTTTCACAGTAACGAAAAAAATGGGTTTTCGTCATTTTTCAGTTTTGTTTTTTTATTTCTAATTTCTGTCCCTTGTAATCTGAATTTCACGATTTTTTTTTTACATTTTTCATCTTCTAACAAAAATAGGTAACGTTTTTGTAAAAAAATTTTCCCTGGAATTTGGATAATGGAGATAAAAACCCATTTCTTTTTACTCTGTCAAATGAAGAAAAACATAAATAATGATGCTTTACACCAACATTTCTATTTTCAAATTTCCAGTTTTACCAAATAGTCAGAAAATGTAACTAATAAACTGCACACTGACAAAACAATTGCAGTAAATTAAAGTAAACAGAATTATCATTAAAATGCGTTAAAACTGGGTTCACGCATGCGCAGAACGACTAAGTGACACATACGGACTGATAGCACAGCTCGACAGAACACCGGCCCTGTAGTGGGCTAGCTAGCGGCTCTGTGTCCATTTTGGACGCCGCTAGCTAGCTAACTGTTGTCAGCTAACGCTAATGCGGCTCAAAGAGAAAAGCTCGCTAAAGCGAGTTTAGCTACGTTAGCCTGTCAGCGGCTGCCAAAACACTGAGCGACAACTACTTTAAAGCAAATATTTCCCCACGACTGAGAGCCGCGTGCATCACAGAGTCTGTTTATTATCGCGCTTATCGGCGAAAGTGGGAATATTTACAGCCATTAAAGATTTATTAGCTAATCAGTTCGGCTTTTAGCGCGTCCGCTGTTAGCCAGTCCGCTAGCGGTGTTGGGTCGCGCAGCTGCGTCTTCTTCACACAGCGAGCTAACGTTACCCCGCTTTATCTCAGACACGAAAAAGAAAAGAAACATTTCTCCCGAACCGCAGCAGCTCCACACTTACCCTGGGTGGATTTCAAGGCGCACAGCAAGCACAGTAGCTTTATCGCGATCATTCCGACTAAGTTCATCGTTAGTGCATTGATAGGGAAAGCGCTTTATTGTCCTAGTTAAGGCGCAGCCGCCCTGCTGTGTTTACAGCTTTCCTCTCTCATTGAGAGAGAGAGAGAGAGAGGGAGCTGCTCTCGGTGAACGGCGGGATGGCAGGAGCTGAGTGAGAGAGTGAGTGAGCGCCCCCAGACAGCCCACCCGTCCCTTCAAAACTAATGGAGGACACCGTGTGAAGATTAATGACAAGAAAAAAGGAACTGCTTTTAAATTCGAGTCTGATGTACAGAGATGAATAATTTTAGTCCGGACTGCTGGAGTAATGTTAACCAGCTTTATCTGAAATACTTCAAACCCTACAGCATGACTAGTTCAAGCTGTTCAAATCGGTGTACATGGTGAACCAACTCAGCTTTTGATCAACATAGTGTATGTTTTCATTGAGTTTAATGGTTTATGTGGACCAAGCTAGATAATCAGTATAATAAAGCTCGACCATGCTGGTTGACTTGCATGATCACACTTCAAACACCATGACCAAACTGGTTGACTAGCATCACCAACAAGACCAAGATGTTTGGCCAGCATAAACAGAAAGACCAAGTTGGTCAACCAGCAAGACTAGCATGACTGTGCAGGTTGACTAGAATCACCAGCATAATCAGACAGTTTGACCAGCAAGATCAGCATTACCATGGTCAAAAAGAAAGCCCAGGATGACCAAGCTGGTTGACTAGAATCACCAGCATAATCAGACAGTTTGACCAGCAAGATCAGCATTACCATGGTCAAAAAGAAAGCCCAGGATGACCAAGCTGGTTGACCAGCATTACCAACAAAACCAAGCTGTTTTACCTGCAATACCAGCATAACCAAGCAGGTTGACCAAGTTGGTTGACTAGCATCACCAAACAGACCAAGCTGGACGACTAGCAAGACCAAACTGGTTGACTAGCATCACTAACAAAACAAAATTGGTTGACCAGCACGACCAAGCTGGTTGACTAGCATCATCAACATGACCAAGCTGGTCGACCAGCAAGACCAAATTGGTTGACTAGCATCACCGACAAGATCAAGCTGGTTGACCAGCATTACCAAGCTGGATGACCAGAATGACCAAGGCATGACCAAAATCAAATTTAGCGTACAATATTCCGGCCAGGTTGGTTAACAAACTAGCTTACCAGTATATAGACTCTATTTGTAACTGGCATAAACCTTCTGAAACCAACTACCAGCTAAAAGATAATCTTAAAATGGGTTTTTCAACAGGACCACAGCAGTCCACCCTATACTGTAATTAATTCAAATAGAATGTGCTGTGTAAAAAAAAATCCAAAATTAAGAAGCATAGCAGGGGTGACAAGGGTGAAGCAAAAAAAAGACAGGTGCTCCTGGGTCATGGGTACAACAATCCCAAAAGAAGGAAATTGCACTGGGAGTAAGTAAAGCTGTGAAATCCAAATGCATCCATAAAATATATATGGGGTTTGTTCCAGAGCAAATAAACTGTCTTGGAAAAAATGCCATAAGCCTTTATTAACACATGACAAAGTAATTAAAATGTGCCAATGTGTTGCAGCCTACTCACTTCATTGGAACACAGAATGGCATTTGTACAGTATAGATTTTTGTGGATGCATATGGCTTGCATAACTTTCACTGCTCCCAGCACAAAGTCCTTCTTCTGAGATTCTCTGTGTAATGCTGGAATCTCAAAAAATGCCTATAGATCCTAAAGCCCACATCCATTCAGCACAGTCCTTTTCCCTCAGTCACCCCGTCACCCCTTCAGTTTCTAAGCAAAAGCTGCTCTGTAAGGAATCTGGCAGTCATTTACTGGGGCCTAACACCAGTGCTGTTGTAAATGGGTGCTCTGGTTTTGATGTGTTGTTGGAGGCTGCCAGCAGTTTGGGTGGGAGGAGACTGGAAATCGCAATAATAGGCTATTCTGGGTATAAAAATAGACTGTGTGGAGGCATCTCCGCTCAAACCAGCGACTAGACCAACATGATACCATGTAGTATGTAATCATGTTTTCACTAGGATGTCTCTAAAGCGTTTGCTCTACCCCACTCTCTCACGAAGCACAGGCAAACAACAGAATATATGCATGACTGTGTGCAGTTAATCTGGATTCACAGAGTGCATCCAAAGTGAAGCATGACCTAGGCCCACCTGTATGGGAGGCACAGATAACACACAACTGCAGTTTCTGGCATCTACAGTAGGTGGGCATTTCTGTCACAAATAAAATAAGACTTGGCAACAACGTGGTGCCCCTACTGACATGCTTTGCTTTAGAACTGCAATTTCAAAGCCATTTGTAAGTGAGATGTTGCACAGCACATTCAGATTTTGAAGTGGTGTAGAAATGTCTTTTGTACACTAGCATATTTGGAGCATGTATAGTCAATAGGATCTATACTGAAGAACAGGGAGATGGCACAGGCCTACACGCTTAGCAAAAAAAGAACACTTTGAGGTTTTTTTAGAACCATATAGAAAAAAGTTTTATATCATTTAAAGTGATGTTTCATGCATTTTGGAGATTTAGATAGTATCTCATTGGTGAGAATGTGTAACTACACCCAGCACTAGAAAATGTAATTTGAACACGCATTGTGATGCAATCTCCGCTCAGTGATGAATCTAGGTGAAAACATGTCTCCAATCACATTAAAGCATGGCTCATCTTTTCATTTAAAATACAACCCATAAAAAACAACTTCTGCTCTTTGTTTATATGCCCATGCACCAGTGGGTCGGGGAAAAATGATCCAACTAGATATGCATTTACTGAAGGAAATACCAGTGCTTTTAAATAAAGACAGACAGACAGATATAGATAGCCAATCAATAGAAATATGATGTATTGTTATTATTATTGTGTTATTACAGTGTTTTTACATTTACATATTATGTTATTACCATGTTAATATTTTTGTGGTTTTACCATGCTATTACAAAGTTATGTGATAATCGTGTTATTATCTTGTGATTACGCAATCTTCGCTCTGTTAGCCCTTGGACATTACAGGAGCCTATCTGTAAGCTCAAAAGGATGGGAGAGAGAGCATTTTCTTTTAGAGCGCCACGATTGTGGAATGCTCTCCCTGAGGTCATTAAAAGTGCTCCTACCTTGGACTGTTTTAAAAAATTACTTAAAACTCATCTTTTTTCTTTAACATTTAAGAGTGGTTAAGTGTTTTTGTTTATTTTGTTCTTGTTTATTTTACTAATTTTATGAAGCGCTTTGGGTCTTTAGAAAAGCGCATTATAAATGTAAAGTTATTATTATTATATTATTATTACTGTTGTTATTGCAATGATGATTGCAGTGCCATTGCTAATATGTTATTAAAATATAATTTATATCATGTTGTTACATGTAACCAACATTAAATAGGTCTGAAACTTGTGAAAGTTGTGTGATTATAACAATTTGATCCTTGTCAAAGTTGATCAGGATATTCCTGACAATTTATCCTGCAACTAACATTCATGCCAGACCTTCATGTGCCATTTTAATGGGATAATCAACATCCTTTGTTTCATTTTTGTATAAAAGTGTTTCCTTGAGAGCTTTTCATTAGATAATTTGTCTGAATAGTGATCTGTATTCTTTACTGGTGTCTCTCGCCACTGTTCTTAAAGTAATCTTACTAATACTTCATTTAAAGTCAGACAGACCATGATTGAATTTATTCAAAATAGGATTTAGACAGTACTCTTGTGATTAAACACCTGATTTAAATAGATTAGACTGACATTTGTGGGTCAGCTTCGCCACCAACTGAGTAAAGATAGAAACAGAATGATTAAATCAATTAATACACACATTTCTTTCCTTTGTTCTGTTACAATTTTAATAGTATGTAGACATTAGTATGCACATCGCTTTGATGAGCTGTGACAACATCACTGCCCCAGGGATTTCCTGGTATTTAAAGGAATGATTAGGATTACTGTGGATGTGTGGAAGAGGTTCTGCTCACTCGCAAAGCCCTCAGAGGATCAAGAAATGGTACTGGTTACTTAAAAAAGTGAAGCTACCTTCTCTTTAGGCTTATTCTCACTGTTAGTTATGCTACGGGGATATTTCTGAGGTGCTAATGTTTGAAGAACTTGATTTGGTGTATTAATTATGTATTAGTGAGTAACATACCTTTAAATTAAGCAATGTAGCACTTTCTGTTGTCAGTGACATCAACACTATTTTGGTTGTAGGAGGCTGAAATGAAGAATGTTCTGCTCAGGGCAGGAGATCAGCTGAAAGTCCAAGGGAAGATCAATGCCGATGCCAAAAGGTAAGACTAAATGTCTGTTAAAGCAACATTATGTTGCATTTTGACCTCCATATAACGGCTTTAAAATTATTTTGATATGCCACTGGCCTGTTATAGCGTCTCAATTACTGCCACTACAGGCTCAGCATTGCCGTATACTGTACTATGTAACTCTGGTGAAGCAGGCACTAAAACAATTTTGAGAATTGCATATTTATGTAATATTGTATTAATTTTACTTTCAGATGTCATGTATCTCTTACCTAGCTCATGAAATGCATGTGAGAAGCCGGTTCTTTAGCAGTGGCTCAAAGTATAAATTACACTTTTCAACTGTAGGGGGAGCCTGAGACAAAGAATTGCAATTCTCACATAATGCTGTTTTAATGAAACGACTACAGTAAATTACATGTTTCTATCCCCCAATGACTGCTTGTAAGTAGTTGCTTATACTGTATACATTCACTGTTATCACCAAAGCCTTTATATGCTCTGATCAGATATTGTTAGTGTGGAAAGCTTTACGACTACAGAATATAAACCTTGTATGCAAGTGTCAAAATGACAAATACACTTAGTAGAAATGAATCCTTACTAAAGTATCAGTATTTTCCCAATCCAAGAAACATAAAAGTCTGTCAGTTTTGTAATAATTAAGGATGAGCATGGAAGCATTAAGTGTATGAATAAACAATGGAACATAAAATATTTGTGAGACCTACATGCTCTTTTTAGTGCTTGGTATTTAGAGGTTACATGAAATTAAGTAGTCAATCATTATTGAAAATGAACCATTTACCTCTTGGGCTGTTTTCCTGAATAAGAATTAAGTCTAGTCATGGACTATATTTTATTTTAAATTGAATATCATATTTTGAGTATGTATAATCACTTTCTGAAACTCATTTGTACCCATACTCCTTGTTTTCAATCGTAACCAAAGTTAAAATTGGAACATCCCTTTATTTACCCGATACAGATATATCGTAACAGAGTGCTAGTTCAGCAACCTAACTGCTGGTTAACTTTAGGGCATATGTCTACAGAAAGGGGGCAGGTGGTGCAGCAATCAATTATTATTGTTCATTCCTTAATTCCTATGTGATGGGGAGCTAAATTTAGCTATGGCAATATAGGGGTTCTAATAATTTTGAACAAGGAAAATACTCAAATTTGTGGTTTGCCAGTGATTCTCATAGCTTTCTGAGTGTTTGTCTGAAAAATCTCTATTTGAAGGGTCATGTAGTCTTAACACTTCCCCCTACCCCAACAAGCCTAACACCCTACAACTAAACGTGCATGCGCAAAACAGAGGGGTCGAGCTAAGTGGTAGGGCCATGTAGCTTCGTAGTTTGGAGATCTGATACAACAAAAAAGTGGGCCATCCAGGGATGCTTAAGTAATTCAACAATTATTTGTGATTGAATCAACCCCATATTAAGGTTGAATCAATGCTGAAAACGATTGATTACCTTTTCATTTTACATTATACAAATCAAAAATAAATTGTAAAAAATGTTTTTAAGGGTTTAGTAAAGAAAGGGTTCTATACAGAACCACTAATGCTCAAAAAACATTTGCATTCTCACAAATATTACTTCTAGTTTGTTGCTGTTTCTATTTTTACATATATATATTATTATATATTATTTATTATTTTCAATTTTTTTCATATATATATATATGGTCTTTAAAAAATATATGTTGAAATGGTAATAAAATCAAAACAAAGTCATGACATTAAATATAAGTAGAAAATTTCAATGTTTATTATTATGTTTTTTTGTTAACCTTTTCACAACCATTTAACATTAAGCATTATTTCAGCATCTTTTTAACATTAAAAACTACAACTGACATGATGTCAATCTAATTTTACAGTTGATGGTCGTTCATGAGCCAGCTGAGGATGGAGAGATTTCGAAACAATAGTTTATAATATAATGTAAAATAGTTTGAATAAAATGTTTCTCAATTTTGTTTTTCTGAAGGTTTCAGATTGATCTGGGATCTAGTTCAAGTGAACTGGCGCTTCACTTCAACCCCCGTTTTTACGAAGACGATAGTGAAACACCAGTGCTGGTGTGTAATTCACGGAGTGATAATATCTGGGACCAGGAGCAAAGAGACACCCACAATCCTTTTCACCCAGGCTCTACGTTTAAAGTATGATGGAGATGATGTGAACTTACATCATATATGTTTGATTCTTTCACAAATGCGCCTTTTGATGTCTATATTCTATTTTTAGATGATACTGTAGAAAAACACCCCAAAAGTATCTCAGATAACAGGTTCATGTGGGACTTATTGTGCAGCCACATTGGAAACCAGAAAGGCTAAGTGATGTGACTAAAAGGGGTTAAACATGGGCCCTATCTGGGTTGTACACTAAACATGGGGCCTGGATGGATCATGTTCCACCCATGTACAGTATGTCCCACATGAGCATGTTGACTGGGATCACATTGAACTCGATAATGAGAAGACGATGTAACGTATCATATGAAATTAATGAATTGACCAGAGCTAATGTAATGTTGCCTTTTGATTTCTTTTGCAGGTTGTACTGAAGCACACTGGAAGACTGTTTGAGGTGAAGCTACCTGATGGGCAGGAGATTGAGTTCCCCAACCGACAGGGGATGGAGACCATCAGTTATATTCGTGTCAAGGGAGACATCAGCATCACGTCTTTCAAGATGTATTAAGAAAGCATTGAACATCTGATTGAACTGACATTAGAACAAAATAAATGCTCCAGTCTGGCTTTGATAAGGCAAGCAGCCCCCCCTGCTGGATCACACGTGTAGTGCCACCAACATAACGTGTCAGTAAATTAAAAAAAGAAATAATAAATACAATTTCATTGCAACCAAATTTTTGTACTGTTACTTCAAATCAACAAACAGATACAAACAAATTGTGTATAGTGCATAAATGGTGTAAATGTTACTATAGTTCTTTCATACATTCGCAATATGTCAATACACACCTAGCAGGTAAATACACCTCTGGAAACAAAGAGGGTGTAAAATAACCATTGTTGTTTCATTCTTTAAACTACGAACAACATTTCTCCCAAATTCCAAACAAAAATATTGTAATTTAGACCATTTTTTTTTGCAAAAAATGAGAAATGCATCTTGGCATGTTCTCCTCCACCAGTCTTACACACTGCTTTTGGATAACTTCATGCCACTCCTGGTGCAAAAAAATCAAGCAGTTCAGCTTGGTTTGATGGCTTGTGGTCATCCATCTTCCTCTTGATATTCCAGAGGTTTTCAATTTGGTAAAATCAAAGAAGCTTATCATTTTAAGTGGTCTCTTATTTTTTCCAGAGCTGTGGAACATCCATTAGAAGTGCATCTATTTGTATTAGCTTATCATGTAAAGTACAGTATTGTGTGATTTGGGTCGCAGCCTGTACCTTATATTTGCCAGCGATCAATGTACAAAGCAATGTAGGCTGTGTCCGAATTGTAAGTAATGCTGCCTACTCAGACAGGATTCTGAGACTGTAAGGTACTCAGTCATGTGTGAATGTAAATTTGGTAATATAGTCTTTTATGTTATTGGGTGAAACTGCTAATGGCTAATAATAACACGGTTAAATGTGCAGAGTGAGCCTGGCGCACTGTTTCCTTGATTTGCCGGACAGCAATTCATAATCAGCTGGACAGCTACCTGCCTCCCAGCATCAGACACACCAGAGAATTCTTAAGAGTGTTTTGAGCCACTAGGGGCGCTCGCAGTAAATCCAAAATCAATAGGTTCAAATCCTAGA
Source organism: Astyanax mexicanus (assembly GCF_023375975.1). Lineage (NCBI taxonomy): Eukaryota > Metazoa > Chordata > Actinopteri > Characiformes > Acestrorhamphidae > Astyanax > Astyanax mexicanus. The sequence continues at coordinate 51,281,498 of NC_064409.1, forward strand.
CTGGATTCAACTAGGATAACTTTAGGTTACGACCGTAACCCCGGTTCTCTGATAGCATGAGTGAGGTATCTCACTATGGGATACGCCCCTCTCGCGTATTCCTCAGAAGCACTCTAACATTACGCCAGCCCTTACTGGCTGGCCAGGTCTGACGTCCGCGGGGGGAGGCACCCCCTATAAAAGCAGGTGCCCGAGCGGCAGAACGTCATTCAAAGTTAGCTATCTCTTCTCGCTCATTGCAAGAAGGGTGGTCCGGTGAGATACCTCACTCATGCTATCAGAGAACCGGGGTTACGGTCGTAACCTAAAGTTCTCTTTCAAGCATTCATTCGGTATCTCACTATGGGATATGCTTACTCCCGTATTGCCGGACAAGCCAACCTAGACGCTGCTTGACCTGACATCAGACTGGCGCGTCTTGAGCCAGCGCTGAGCTAGTGCTCAAAACAGCATGAGCCAAACGTGATGAAGTAACGTCAAGCCTGTAGAACCTCATAAAGGTTGTAGGTGATGACCAACAAGCGGCCGCACATAGCTCTTGTAAGGACACCCCTTTAAAAAGAGCCCATGATGTGGCAATACCCCTCGTAGAATGCGCACACAGACCATCGGGGGGGTTCAACCCTTTTGCTGAATAGGCCAAGCCTATAGCTTTTACAATCCAGTGTGAGAGACGCTGTTTTGTAATGGGCTTGCCCTTATGAGACCCGGACCAGGAAATAAATAGTTGATCTGATTTCCTGAATGACATGGTCCTGGTCAGATACGCTCTCAAAGCGCGCACAGGACATAGCATATGTAACCGCTGCTGTTCCGGAGACGAAAACGGCGGTGGGTGAAAAGCAGTGAGCTCCAACGGAAGACACGAATAAGACGTGTCCATAACCTTAGGAATGTACGCTGGGTTAGGTCGCAGAGAAACGTTAGAGTCACCTGGACCAAATTGTATACACGAAGAATGCACTGAAAAGGCGTGTAAGTCGCCAACTCGTTTGGCAGACACGAGCGCCATAAGCAGTGCTGTTTTAAGTGAAAGCATCTTCGAATCCACCTCCAGTAAAGGTTCGAATGGAGGTCCGGATAAAGCCTCTAGTACCAGAGGCAAATCCCACTTAGGAGATAAAGGTTTTGATACAGGGCGCAAGCGACGCACCCCGCGCATAAATCGACAAATGAGGGGGTGTTGCCCCAACGTTTTGCCATTAAGTCCTACGTGACACGCAGAAATAGCAGCTAGATACACTTTGATAGTGGAAAAAGCTCTACCATTTTCAAGAAGTGTTTGTAAAAATAACAAAACACTCCTTACAGAGCATTGGTATGGCACTTCATCTGTGTCAGTACACCAATCCTCAAACACACGCCACTTAGCATGATACAAAGTGCGTGTGGACGGTGCCCTAGCACTTTGGATGGTAGCTACTACATTCTGAGGCAGCCCACATGACGTCAAATTTAACCCTTCACGGGCCAAGCCCAGAGAGCTAGGCGCTCTGGGTGAGGGTGAAAGATTTCTCCCCGCGCCTGCGAGAGCAGATCCCTGCGCAGTGGGAGGGGCCATGGTTGAGCGTAAAGCATCTGCGTTATCTCTGCTAACCAAGTCTTTTGTGGCCAATTCGGTGCTATCAGAATAACTGATAGACCCGCCTCTCTCACTCTGATTAGAGTAGGGGATATCAGAGCTAGTGGAGGGAATGCGTAAAGGAGGGCACGCGGCCACTCGTGTGCCAGCGCGTCCACTCCCAGCGGAGCATCCCTGTCCTTCAGTGAGAAAAACTGGTGGCACTGTGCGTTCTCCCTGGATGCGAACAGATCCACTGCTGGGAGACCGTACCGCTTCCAGACCATATTCACCACGTCTGGGTGAAGTTTCCACTCCCCATAGCGAGGGTGGCCCCTGGAGAGTAGGTCCGCCCCTCGATTTGACACTCCCGGCACATGCGTTGCTCTGAGTGAGAGGAGGTTGGCATTGCTCCAGATAATCAGTCTGTGTGCTAGCCTGTGAAGTTGTAGGGAGCGTAAGCCCCCCTGCTTGTTGATGTAAGCCACCACAGTCGTGTTGTCCGTACGGACCAACACATGAGAGTTTTCCACATACGGAAGAAAATGACGTAGAGCCAGGCATACTGCCCTGAGCTCCAGAACATTTACATGAGCCAAGCGTAAGCTCGGACTCCACTGTCCATTTACCGACCTCCCTTCGTGGGTGGCACCCCATCCCCATAGAGACGCATCGGTAGTGATTACTTTTCTGGCACTGATCGTGCCTAACGGTGCGCCCTGTGACAGGAAGCGCGGATGCTTCCACAGTCGCAGTGTCCGCGCACCCTGAGCTGACACAATAATTTTCCTGCGTGCGTACATTCGCGGGTCCAGACCGAGTTTCGCCACCCAGCGCTGAAACCCCCTCATATGTAGCCTCCCTAGGGGAATAGCAGCCAATGCTGACGCCATCAGACCCAAAAGTCTGTAGCACATCCTCAGCTCCACATAATTTCCCCTTCGAAACTGGGCGAGGCATGCCTGAAATGCCTCTACTCTGTCTGGGGAAAGCCGAGCTCTCATCGCCACTGAGTCTAGGGACAGTCCGATGAAAGTTACTGACTGGCTGGGGTTCAGCACACTTTTGGCCAAGTTGATTTGAAACCCCAGCCATGAGAGGTGTCTCATTAAGTATTCGGTGTGTGTCACGGCTTCTTCCTTTGACTTTGCAGCCAAAAGCCAGTCGTCCAAATACGTTGCCAGACGAATTCCATTCGCCCTGAGCGGCCCTATCGCTGCTTCTGTGCATTTGACAAAAACGCGCGGGCTCAGAGAGAGGCCGAACGGGAGTACCATATACTCGTATGTCCTCCCCTGAAAGGCGAATCTGAGAAACTTTCTGTGGGGAGGGTAAATGGGAATGTGAAAGTATGCATCTTTTAGATCGATGGTGGTGAACCAATCGTCTGGGCGTACAAACTTTAGCAGTGCTGAGTGAGTCAGCATCCGGAATTTGTACTGTCTGAGGTGTTTGTTTAACGCTCTCAGGTCCAGTATAGGTCTCATGCCCCCTCCCTTTTTGGGAACTATAAAATACCTCGAGTAGAAGCCGCTCCGGCTCTGCGTTGGAGGTACTACTTGAATCGCTCCTTTCTCTAAAAGAGAGGCTATCTCTGCTTCTAGAAAACTGGCAGCATTTCCCCTCGCCTGTGACCATATTATGTCTGAGAATCGAGGGGGGGTGTGTGAAAATTGGAGCCTGTACCCTTTCTCCACAGTTCTGAGCACCCATTGCGACGCGATACACGCGCGCCAGCGCGCTATTCGCTGTGTTACAGCTGGCTGCAGCGCCACCAGTGGAGCACTGCTGCCCTCTAGTGGAGGGCAGCACTGCCTCGCTCTGGCAGCTGCGCATGCGCGCGCGGCCGGCTCTGGTACAGAGCTTATGTGGCCCTGCGCCGCTAAGTGCACAGTGTTCCTTATGTTTTTCAACAATAGGGCATTTTTGTTTTGAAGTGCCCTCGGCCCGTGGCCTGGTTGCACAATGGGGTACAATTTTATTGTTGTTGAACACAGTGTGTTTTTGACAGTGGACAGGGGTTTTCTGAACTGAACAAAGTCCCACACTTCTGAACTGTGAGCCGCAACTGCAGGCTCTAGGGACTGGTCCCCCAGTGGGAGAGGGGCGTGTGTCTGGCAAACACGCTTTCCCTCCCCCGGCAGCGAGTTAGGTTGCCTGCGAGGCCCTCTTGCCCAGGCGGGCGCGAGGCGGCGCTTGTCGGCTTCCGTGCTGGTCCACTGGTGCAGCTGGCTTGTTACCCCATGCTCCTCCACTCTCAGCTTTGGGTTTTGCTGGTGGTCTGGGCTGTGGTGGGGTGGGTCGCTTTGGAATCCTGTAGCCAAGCGGAGCACGCGCTACCGCTTGTGCAAAGGATGGGCGGGGCGCTGAGGCAGGAGGTGGGTGCACTTTCCTGGGCAGACAGGTTTGCAGAGCCTCACCCTCCCGCTTCTTTTCCTCACAGCGGCGTTGCATAGCAGCCATAGCGGGGCCGAACAAGCCCTTTGGATCCACAGCAACATCCAGAAGCTGGACTTTTTCGCGGTGTGAGAGGCTAGACAAGTTGAGCCAGCGCGCTCTCTCCTGCGTGACCATGATACTCATCGCCCTTCCTGAAGCCTGGACAGCACAGCGATGTAGGCGAAGGCATAAGTCGGTCACCACGCACATCTCGTCCCAGAGCTTGTGCTCCGTGGTTCCGGCCATCTCCTCCTGAAGCTCAGCCTGATACGCCATCAGCATAGACGATGCGTTCAGAGCTCGCACACCGAGGGCAACGGATCTGTATGCCTTGTCGGTCATGGAGGACTGGAATCCGTCCGCCTTTGACGGGAAGCTAGGCGCGGATGTGGTCATGAAGGCTTTCTGGCCAGGATGGAGGTGGTGAGCGACCAGCGGCTCCACCTGCGGCAGATTGGACAGTCCATTCGCCTCCATTTCTGCGCAGTCCAGCGTAGCACCGCCCAGGACCGGGTTTTTCGATGAGAAAGGTTTCGGCCAGGTGCGGGTCATTTCTTCCAGGCACTCGGGGAATAGCGGAAGAACCTGTCTCTCCATACTTTTCACCCTGGGTAAGCGCTTGCCTTCATACCGAGAACCGGCCTTCTCGGGCAGAGCGCTGGGCCATGGAATGCCCAGTTTTCCTGCGGCGCGCTTGCATACGTCGTGCAGGCTCGCACCAGCAGCTGGGGAACCACCGACCTCGCCTTCCGCGCCTGAGCTACACTCGCGAGGGGCTTGAGGCATTGCTGCCTCCGTCGGTGGAAGGAACGGATCGTCATCGTCCTCGTAGGGGAGGATGTTGTCCGAACCGTCCAGTGAATCCAGCTCCGCGTCGAGGAGTTCATCCCGCTCCTCGCGCATGCAGCCGAGCTCGTCGAGCAACGGAGATACTTCATCCATGTGCTCGGCCCAGTTTGCACTGGTACTGGCTGCAGACACCTGAGGTTGACCCTCGGGAGCTGGAGGCGCCGCCATCATGGGGTCTCGATCGGTCAAACTAGCATGGCGTGCTAGTCGACGACGGAGACTTTTCATGGGCAGGCGGGCGCAGTGGATGCAAGAACCCGTGGGGGCTAGTGCGTCTTGGGCGTGTTGCAGCCCGAGGCACTCATTGCAGCAGGGGTGAGTATCTCTTGCAGAAATATTGTTCCCACATGAGCATAACCGCCCCAGCTTCTCATCTCTCTCTGAGGGAGAAAGAGAAGCCATTGCTAGTTAGCTTTGCAGCTGAAGTAACTCTTAGCTTTCCGGCTAAGTGTAGTTGGCTAAGGCTAATGTTTGGTGACAAGCTAGCCGATAGCACAGGATATAGGGTTCAGCGTACTCTAGTTTGGTGACTAGCGAGTTGCACTGAGTGTTGACCACTGTTTGGAGACAGACTGGTTAGACAGTTGTTTGGAGACAAGCCTATCTTAATTGTGTCGAATGTCGCCGTAGTTAGGAATTAGCGCCCGGCGAGCGAGTGGTTAGCTCTGCTCTGTGGACAGTAGCGTAATTCCTTGGCAGCGTCGACTTGAGTCGCTTCTGAGCGAGAAGAGATGTTTGAATGACGTTCTGCCGCTCGGGCACCTGCTTTTATAGGGGGTGCCTCCCCCCGCGGACGTCAGACCTGGCCAGCCAGTAAGGGCTGGCGTAATGTTAGAGTGCTTCTGAGGAATACGCGAGAGGGGCGTATCCCATAGTGAGATACCGAATGAATGCTTGAAAGAGAACTCCTACGGTTTAAATGAAGCAAAATCACAAATTATAAATGTTAGTACATTTATATATGAAAAAATATTCCTGAACAAAGAACAATATCTCTTTCAGTACCAAAAATATGACTTAAAAGTGGCGGGAATATAACGCAAATCAGACAAAGAGGTTTCTTATTGGTCTATTCTCTGTTTTTAGTCTCTGTTTTTACACCAAAGCTCCAATCCAAGGAAAATCTTTTGCAAGGAAATGGAGAGTGAATTGGTTTCTTTTTATTTTAATCCTTGGAATAAATTATGATATTCTCTTGCAGTGAGACATGACATAATTCTAAATAAAAGACCCTTAATCGTCTTACTAAAAGCTGATGGGCTCTGACATTACGCAGACCTGTTCCTTAGGCAGTCATAGTGTGCACAACCCCTGAGAGCCATACCTGTCAAGTCTCCCGTTTTGGCCGGGAAACTACCGTATTTTACTCCTCTTTCCCGCCGTCCTCCCGTATTAGTATTTTCCCGTAAATTTCCCGTATTTTATTAAAATAAAAAATATATATATTATTCAGGATACAGGGCACTGACCGCTCTGTGTCTCTTAACCAATCGTGGAGCCGGTTCAAGGAGAAAGTCCCGCCTTTCAGGAGAAACAACCAATCAGCTTGCAAGGAGGGTCAGTGTGGGGAAGCCCCGCCCTCCTCGCTGTGAGTTCAGGCAGCTAGTTGGAGCTGCTGATGTTAAAACAGATCTGGATATACAGCGATTTTTCTAAAAGAAAGGTAACGGTAGTCTAATCATGGAAACTGTGATGAGATTTTTCTGATAGCTGCTTAAAAATACTCCGAAATAAAACACACAGATTAAACCTTTTAAAATAAAAAAAATTACAGCTTGTGACTCAGTTTAACTAGAAATGTGGAGAGGACTGACATTAACTGAACTGATCAGGGGTGGAGTGATCAAAAGGAAGAAGTATTAATTAAAAATTATTGTGTAGGCCCCTTAGGACTAATTTTTACTGATGGAATATATCTGGTCCATGTCCTTTTAGTAAAAGCTCATAATACCATTTTTAGGTCACCAACAGTCATTTTGCAGAATTTGTGCACTCTTTGTTCAATTTTAATCCATTAAATAAATAAAAATATATCACATAAAAGAGTGCATTTATTACAAAAAAGACATGAAATCTTAAATAAAAAAAGATATAGAAAAGGGTTTTTAATTTGGCTGTATTAAAAGAATGACATATGTAGGAATGTCCACAACATGTTCAGATTCTGATAATCTAATTGTAGTGTGTAAGTGGTTCACATGTGGTTATTTTAGATTTTTTGTAAACCTGTTTTAAAATGAAAGAGATACTGAACCTTCGTTGGGCTGGTGGGACGGCTTTAAGCGGACAGAGGAAAATATCCCTTATTTTTAAATCTAAAACTTGACAGGTATGCTGAGAGCTGCTTGCTTTGTTAGCTGTGAAACAAAAGGGCCATGTGTTCAAGCCAATGTCTTATTGGCTATGATTTAATTAACTTGTTCCCATGCCTAAATAAGTCGTTCCCACACATTAGAATCCAGAATTTCCTCTGGGATCAATAAAGTGTCTATCTATCTATTAGGATCTCGTTCCCACGCCCTAATAAGTCGTGCCCTCTCCTTAGGATCTCATTCCGACGCCGTGGCCACACGTTATTCGGCCACACATCATTATTTTTTTATATGATGTTACTGAAGTGCTCCGTACTTTTAAACTCAGTGCTCCCACTGTATCTCCAGAATCAGCTCACTAAACTGTCGGCTCACAGTAGCAGTAATGCTACTAGCGTCTCTGCTGTCCAAAATCATTTGTGTAAAAAAAAAATCTATATATTAATCTACGGAACCCGGGAGCGGCCGTGGATAAAAAAAAAATTGAATCTACTTTCTAAAATTAAAGAAAATTTCCAGACAAGTTAATTTATCAATTGTTATTTGTTTTTAGCAGTTTAGCTTCATTTTGGACTCTCTCGCGGCTCCATCTAGCGGTTCGCAGTGATTTCTTTATAATAAAGGGGGAAATAGGAAACAGGTCCTTCATAAACTGCTCTGTGCGGAGTAGGGGTGTGTAACTCAGGTCCAGAGAGTAAAAGACCTTCCCAGGGTTTTGTACCAACTTTGTTCCAGCTTTTCTGCAGCTTAGCCCCACACATGCAGTTGGTACAAAACTGTGGGATGGATTTTTACTTTCTGGATCGGGGATACCCACCTCTAGGCGGACCGTTCTCATAAATAGGCTGTCCTGTTTAACCAATCAGCGTTCAGCACTGCCATCACGAGCTGCGCAGTAGCCAACGGTGTTTTTGGAGAAAGTCACGTGATCTTTGTTTTCCAGGGCAGCTGTATTTTTGTCCGGAGCGCTGTCAGGTCGACCGACCTCAAAAACACAGATGTGAAGATTTGTGAGAATTTAAATGATTTAAACGCATCGCCGGGTCCGCGGGGCTGCTGCTCACAGACTGAGCTGTGAGATCAGAGACTGTAGATATTTTAATGTGTGTTTTAAAGCCCGGTAAAGGAGTACAAGAGACGCGGCTGTGTTAGCCACATCGCTAACCTAAATGAACGGTGTGTGTTTCAGAGCTGGAGCCTCACCGGTGGAAGAAGTGAGATTACCCGCAGCGGCGGATGATTTAATACATTCTTAGAAACAGTTACTCTGATTTTCTGGCGGTAGTCTGGAGAACACTGGTGAACTTGTGTAGGCTGATGGTGAACCTAGCTACTAACTGAGCCTATCAGTACCCACAATCCAGCTAGCCCAGCTCTCCTCTCCAAGAGAATTCATGGTGAGTCTGGTCACGTTATTAGAGCAGTTTAACTCCACACAGTTGTGTTAGGGTCAGTGTAACTTATTCAACTTTATCAGTAAAGTTTGAGGCTAAATTTGAAAGTAGAAAATTGTGTGTAAAACTACTAATTATTTCACATTTTCCATTTGATATAACCTAGCTAGGTTAGTGAAGAAGATATGTGATTTAAGTTATTTTCCAATTTGTATTTTTCATTTCTCTTGATGAGAAATATAAGCAAGAAAACATGAAAGTTTTATTTCTAATTGTACATTGTATAATTTTGTAACAATGGATGGTATCAGGGTTTGTATGGATATGAAAAACCTGGACAAGTCATGGAATTGTAAAATAGCAATTTCCAGGCTGGATATTTTTGGAAAAAACAAAAATACCCATAAAGTTTTGGGAAAGGTGTGTTTCCATTTATCGACTGACAAATTGCTTTTTGAGCTATTAAATACATCAGCTCAGAAATTGTTCAGTTATGTAGCCCCACATGATGGAGCTTTCAGACTGTATGGTCATAAAAAATTGCCTTGAAAAATCATGAAAAAGTCATGGAAATGTATTGGTTAAAAAGTGTGGTATAATCCAGGGGCAGAAAAGAAAAAGAAGAAGAAAATTGGAAAAGCATTTTCTTCTTGCCAGTGCCAAACAAACAAAATCATATAGTTTTATATTCCAATTTCTACATGCCAATTTTGCCTAAGCCTATGTTTGTTTTTAAAATGTCACAAAACATGCAATGCCAGCAATTGGTAACATAAGGTTACTTTTTAAATATTTAATTAAAAATACGTTTACCAATAAAATAATAAATTATGTACATGTACTTAAATTTGTAAAGAAGTAAATTTAAGTAAAAATGGTATATGTTGTTTTTATTTATTCACTAAATCATTGTTTTTCTTTTGTTGCCACGGTGCAACATTATGCAGTTAGACTACTTTTGTTAGGGGAAAAAAAACTTTCCATAGTTTAAAGGTAAAAAAAAAAATTAACTGAAGCATGTTACACCAATCTGTTAGCTAGATGTTAACTGTTAACCTTACACAGATTTGAAGAGTTTAGCTGTATAGCTGATAAAGCTAACTAGATGTTTTGAAATATGTCACTTACCTACCTATGTATTTTACCAGTAATTTTATCTGATCGTTGATCGTATGAAGTACATATCGGTCAAGTTATATATATTGCTGCAGGGCTAAGTGTTCTATTTGTTTGTTTTTTTCACCACCTAGTTATCTACTTACTGTACTGCATTAAGCGTAGTATGGCAAGTAGAATGATTTAGAAAGGGCCCCATCAGGACTTGAATTGGACTTGAAGAGGTGGTGGGTTTGATTACTGGGTTTGGCCTGCTGCCAATGTTTGGCCCATGAGAAATATCTTTAACCCTCCTAACTGCTTTCCGAGTTCTGCAGTGACTGCTGCCTACCACTCTGGGTGCTTGGGCATCTACTGTATTACTGTAAAGTCTATCTTGGACCATGCACAAGGTGCATTGTTCAATGCTATCTTACACCCTGCTAATATATATTCTAACGCGTTCAAAGGTGCTAATGAGTATATCTTCGCCGATGTGTTTGGTGGTCAGAAGAAGGGGTGTGTTCAGGAAAATTTTTGGCCTATTGCTTTCTTTCTTTTCAACGTCACTGACTGATTAGAACCCTGACAACAGATGTTTATTGAAAATGCAGGTGCATTTTTTACAAGCTTGCCTATAGAATGCCAAAAAAGGGCCCCGTGCGTGTCTTCCGAGTGTCCTCACTAGTAAGAATGTTTGTATGTGTTCACTGCACAGATGGGTTAAGGTAGAAGGCCACATTCAATCTGTGCTCCCAGAACAAATATGGTGATTATGATTGCCTAAATTGGTATTCTCTTAAAAACATTATGCAGTCAAACCTCTGTATACAGTAAGTTGTGGTCACCTGTGTGGGTTTTTGCGACATATTATTGATATCTTTTTGTTCCCTGCAGGCAAATCTATGCAAATAAGAAAAAGGATGCACCATCCTCCAAGAACCATTGGACCAAATGTTGACCTCAATAAACTAAAGGAAGCATGACTTTCAGATGGGTCCCAGATTCATATGTGCAGTCACTGAACAGGGCTGTGTACTTATGGCACACACAAGGCCAGAGGGTTATGAACATCTCCTTCCATCCGTTGTGTAATCCAACTTACCGACTTTACGCCAAAAGGCCTTTTAGCTACAGAGACAGTCATCATATCTGGAAGCACGTCCACGACCAAAAGAGTAGAATTCGGAGAGTGTGCCCCTGTAGGGATGGTTCCCGCAGGCACAAGATTTTGCTCTACACCAGCATTTCCAGTTTCAATACCTCAACCTCCCTTGGGTCCACAGACCTGAGCCATCGCATGTTACGACTAAAGAGCACTTTGGAGTCGGTCTCAAAGGTTGTGAGTGGAACACAAGCTGAGATTATCTCTAAGATAGCTCGTCTCAAATCGAGTGCCAGACAGGAGAAGAGAGAGGGCGAGTCAAGGCCTGAGACGACACCACTTAAAGATCAAAGCACTGGATCTGGAGATTTGGCAGCTTCACCTACACTTGTACCTCATCCTCCATCCGCTACTGTAACCTCACATCCAGACACAACCCCAAGACTACCTACTGAAGCACCGTCAGTCCCACCTCAGCTTGTCCAGGAACAAAGGGAAGTGAAAAAGAAAAGATCTGTGGGCCAAACCTCTAAAGTGAGTGGAGTAGCCACAAGCAAGTCTTCCCAAGCTCAGGCAGGAGACCTTGCAGCTCAACCCGAGAGCCCCACTGCATCCAAATCGACTTCAAATCAACTCTTCCACCCTGGTTCTTTTAGTGTCAACGTAGGCGAAACCTACAACTACCTATCCCATCATATCAATGCTTATTTTCGCAGCTCCACTAAAGCGCAAGAGAATCAAGAGGCCAAAGACGCCACTGATCAGCCATCCTCTTCCATACCTGATCAGTGCCACCAGAACAGTGACCACACACCCACCACTGTGCCTGCAAAGGTCCAGACATCACCCGCAACACCTGCACCGCTCCCAGCGCCAAGTCCTACTTCCCCTTCCAAAAAGAGCATTGGCCATTATCTGGGGTACTCTACACCTACAGTCCAGGCCTTTGTAGGGAGCTACATTGCTCCCCTTGTTCCTAGGTTTAGAGCAGAGCCAAAAACTGCACTGCCCGTGGCAGATAACCCTCCTTCCCCTGAGGACCCCACTTCAAAACAGAAGGAAACGCCAGAGATTAAAGAGCAGAAAGCGGCAGATGAAAAGGCACGGAGACTGCTGATTCAAAGAGAGAAGGTATTGAGTGACATGCAAATTTTTCTTTGTCTGTGTCATAGGGTTGAAAGAAAACAACAATATATATATATATATATATATATATATATATATAGTAGTATTGCAATATTATTTTTGTGACACTATATTGATTCTAATCGTTGATTATAGTTTACATAAAGATAGATGGCAAAAAGTGATTATTTTTATTATCAGATCCTGTTTTTTTCTGATTGGACAAAAAGAAAATTGTTATTATAGTCAGGGTTTATGCAAATGATGGTGTGTTTTTAGTAGTGCTGTCAACATTAATGCATTGACATATGCAATTATTCTAGAGTCTGTAACTGTAAACTGTTTTTAAACCTAAAGGTATTTAGTCTCAGCCTATTGTTTTGTTGGATATCTTTATGTTTTGTGTAAAACTGACCAATAGACACTCAGGAAATTATTAAGACATTATATGTAATAGTGGTGGGCGATATGGCCCCAAAATAATATCACAATATTTCATGGTAATTTGCAATAACGATACTCTTAGCGATAAGACAAAACACTGAATTAATTTTTTTAAATAAATACACTACTGCAACAATATGAAAATTAAATTGTATTACTGAATTTTTCTTTTACTAAAACAGCAAAAAAGTAGTTCCCTGATGTGATAGTTTGGGGTGGGTGATATGGCACGATATTTCAGGGTATAATATCGTTCACAATATTAAAAAATGTTGCCAATATTATTGCATACGATACGATATGGCACACCCCTAATATTAAATATCCACTATTAACAGCTTAATTTTTAATAATAATAATAAGAATAATATTGTCATATTTTTTTATCAGTTGACCCCACTAGCCTGGATTGCCTGGATCATGCTAATCTACAATCCTAATATGTAAGCATTTGCTATTAGTTTAATGCTAATTATTTATTTTCTTTTTTTTTTGACTAACTTTTTTAATTTTTAAAGAGGACAATGCATTAAATGTGTGTTTTTAGTTAAGACAAAATTGCAAGTGTGCAATTACTGGTAATTCTGTTTGTCTTTAAGCTGCATTTTCCATTTATACCTTGCTGTATTGTGTATAACTATCTACTGTATATAGAATTCATATGTCCTTAGATGCAGCCATGCAAAAATAGTCCAGGGGAACAGTGTTCTGTTTGGAGGTCATGTGCGAAGCTAATGTCACCCTCATATGTGTGTTTGTGTTTGTTTGGGTGAGGCCATGCTTGTGCCTGAGGCAATGTCAAGAATCCTGTTTATTTATATTGTCACTGTTAAACTGGTAAACCTTGGGCCGAAAAGATTCACAAAATATTTCCTAAGCTTTCATTCATAGGAATCATGAATTGAAAATTTATCATTACTTTACTTTGGGTCCCATTGTTCTCATACACTAAACACATCACAAATAAGAAAATACAGGTTAATGTCAGAATCTTTTAAAATGTATCTTAAGAACAGTTAGTGAATAAGGCCCAACATTCTTAATTGCAATTCTTCAAAAAATCTGTTATAACAGTCTTAGTTTTATGCTGCTTTTTGCTGCAAATCATAAATGATGTCAAACACTTTAGTGCATACTTAGTGCAATTAGTACATATGCAAGAAACAAAGACAAGAAACAGTAGAAGGTTGGAGGAAATGATTTATTTTATTTTCCTGTGTTGGAGACAACAGTTTTTTTAAACATAATATCCAAATTAATCTGGTTAATTAAAACGTCTAGTAATATAACTGTATAATTTGTTAATTTATAATTTATCTTCTGAACTCTAACAGCCTAAGAGTGAGACCAAGGATATTCAAAGGTGAAGAAAAGAGTAAACTAAGAAAAGTAGATAAAACTTCTAAGAATGTTCATTAAAGAATAGCTGTTTATCTTTATTGTATGTTTTTTTTAATGTGTAAAATTAAGAAACTGCAAAAAATGTTGTCTTATAAAAAAATCTGGCCCTTTCTGTATTTAATACTTTACAGTTGACCTTCTTGACTTTAGTGGCAGTCAGTGTAAAACATTTTAGTTATTTAGTTATTATATAGAATAATTTTTAACCTTTTCTATTGGTTCTATGTATGTATGTATGTATGTATGTATGTAATCAAAAATCCAGTAAGTGTCATTCTGCAATAAATGTCAGTGCATGTCTTTCTATGAATAAGTAGATAACAATCTGTATTCCTATTCCTCTTTCCCTGTTTTAGATCATTGCTCGGGTCAGTGTGGATAATCGGACACGAGCACTGGTGCAGGCCTTACACAGAGCATCAGATGTCAGGCTTTATATCAGCAGAGTGGAGGATCTGAGCTACCACCTCCTGGAGTTCCCTGAGACCAGACTAGTGGCTGTAAAGGTGAGTTACTTTATTAACAAACCTCAATTCATCATCTTCGCTGTTTAAAGAAAGAGAGAACTTATGACTTATGAACATGACTTATGATTAGTACTTTGAAATGGGGCTCTGAGTAGTCCAGCTGGCTAAGATGCCACTATGATCAGGAGATTGTCAGTTCGAATCCTGTTCATGTAGCTTTCCATCAGCTGCCAGAGCCCAGAGAGAGCACAATTGGCCTTGTACTCCGCTCCAAAGGGTGATGTCGCTCAAGGCGTCTGTGAGCTGATGTATCAGAACCGAGTCACTGTGCTTTCCTCCGAGTGCGCTGTGATGCTACTTGGCAATGCTGCATCAGCAGCAGTTGAAAAAGAGGTGGTGGCTGACTTCACATGTATTGGAGGAGGCATGTGCTAGTCTTCACCCTCCTGGTGTTGGCGCATCATTAGTGATAGGGGGAGTCCTAACGAGTGAGCTGGGTAACTAGCCGTGGAAATCGGGGAGAAAATGGGAAAGAATAAAAAAAAAAAAAAAAAAAGAACAACAAAAATAAATAGTACTTTGAAAAAATACTAAACAAACACAAAATAAAACTTAAATAAATGAACATGATGATTTATAAATCTATTAATTTTAAATTATTGAGAGTAGCAGTCAAGTATAATTGGTGGTTTAATAATAAATGTTGGAGGAGGTTTTGTTGAGAAATACATTGGAATCTGTGTAAAATGTGTATTACAATTTATTCCAGTTGTATTCTTAATCCATAGCTACATTTAACATCAAGCAGCATTATGTGACTAACCTAAGCAAGGAATTCATACTATAGCCACAGATCTAGGAAGACATGCCTTCATGCATTTGTGGAATTTTGAGAGATACAGAACTGTAGCTGAAAGTAAAAGAAAAAAGTGTACAGGCATAATAATAATACTACAGGATTTTACGCTACCATTCAAGTGGTCACAGTTCTAACAAACATTTTTCCTGCCTACTTCTTCAAAATTACAGAGCGCAGTTAGCAGCATGTTGGGTCTTGAGTAGCAGCGATAAAGACAATATTCTCTATTTTAGAAATGAGCAGGGCATCACAAACAATGAGTTAAAGCTTTAAAAACAGTACAAATTCTACATAGTAATATTGATCTAAACAGAATCTACATTGTTGGAGAAATATAATGGTTTAAAATAATGTGCACAGGTGCATAAACACCTGCACAGTACTGTGTTACAATGGTCTGCACACACTGTGTAGGAGAAAATGCTGAGCAGTATCGCTGGGCATTACCTGACTGCTGTAGAAAAAAGGAATTAGTTTTTCCACTCTTTCTTGAGAGATTTCTCATTTAGAGTTCTTCCTGAAGCAACTGCCCACGTTTACTACTGCTCAATTCTATGGCTGCAATGATTAGTTCACATATTTTCTCATTAAATTTCAGCATATTCCACATTTAAACATTTTCTATGTATCTAAAGAGAATTAAAATCCATCCCACATTCTATTTTTTCAAATGTTTTGAAGAGATATAGCCATACCTGCATGAAGCAAAGATCTAATTGGAAAAATGATACACAGATTATTGAGTTAACAAACAAAATCATCAGTTGCAGCCCTGCTTAAGTTAGTTCTGCCCTGAAGCAATTTTTTTCCCTTTTTTGTTTGCTATATTTTACTGTTCTCTGAGTCTCTGTGGGCATTTGCAGTAAGTTGAACAACTCTCAGAGAGTGATCCATCTCTTTTTAAAGCCTTTGTCTGTAAAGCACATGTGAGCAGGAACAATGTTGTGTCTGGTATGAAATCAGGGCAGCTGATCTCATGTGTGACTTTTATGGATGGTATTCAGATACGTGTCAGGTGTCAGCTAAGCTGTGACCGCTGTCACAGTTACGTGCTGTTCCCCTGTGGCTAATAATGTTTATATTCTAATTGTGCTCAACACAAGGTTGTGCTTTAAATATCAATAAAGGTTTTTTTTTTTTTGTTAAAGATGTGTATTCTGCAGACATAGAGAATGTATTTGGCAACTAGGGGTGGGCGATATGGCCCTAAAATAAAATCATGATATTTCATAGTATTTTTGCGATAATGATACTCCTGGCGATATGACAAAACACTGAATTAGAAAGATTATTTCAAGAATATACTACTGCAACAAAAAAAACAAAACATATATTATTGCATACAATATAAAGAGATTAAAAAATTAAAAAAAAATACAAGAACTTATTAAATTTGTAATTAAATATGTAACAAAAGTCAATGGTCAAGAATGTCATGATGCTAATATCGAACTCCAAATATCTCCATATATCCAGAATTAAAGTAAAATAAGTGATACTAGACAGATATAATCTGTCTCTTGTAGATACAGTATATAATGGGAAATGAAAACTGTGTGATTTTTTTCTTTTGCTAAAAACAGCAAATAAGTAGTACCCTGATGTGATAATTAGGGGCCGGTGATATGGTATGATATTTCAAGGCATAATATCGTTCATGATTTTCAAAAATGTTGGCGAAATTATTGCATACGATATGATTGGGCACATCCCCATTGGCAACCACAATTGATTAAATAAATGAAAAGACAATTGCAATACATTGCCAAAAGTATCTGCTTGCCTGCATTGTGTTTGGATGGAGCTGCTCAACCATGGAAACCCATTCCATGAAGCTCTCTACACTCTACTGTTCTTGAACTGATCTGAAAACCACATGAAGTTCGGAGGTCTGTAGTGATTGACTCTGGAGGTCTGTAGTTGGCGACCTCTGCGTTAGTAGAGGCTGAACCCGCTCAGTCATTTTACATTAACAAAGCGAGTTTCTTTCGTTCCCAATCACTTCAACATTGTTATAATATCACTTACAGTTGACTGTGGAATATTTAGTAGTGAATAAATTTTACAATTTGACTTATATTAGTTCATACTAATATTATCGGGTGTGAAAAGTTGTATTGTTCGTACCATAATAAACATCAAATTCTAAGCAGAATTCTCGTAAAATCTTTTAAAAGGCTTAAAAGATCAGAATTTAGTTTTACCCTGTCACTCTTTTACATATCTGTGGATTTAGTCTGACAGTAATAATATAATAAATGTTTTTTCCTCTTTTTGATGTGCTCATCAGGAGATGGTGATTCCGTGTCTCCTGCGCCTGAGGCAGGCCAGTGATCCGTCTCTAAAGGAAGCGGTCAGAGAGGCCCTTACCCTGGTGGGCTACATTGACCCTGTAAAGAACAGAGGAATACGCATATTATCTATCGATGGAGGGGGCACCAGGTACGTGCCTTGACCTCCACATTTTGCTCAGGAACCAGCAGAGGTTTTCGGGTTGTTTAGCTTGGCATTTCTCAATGTTCTCTGTTTGTGTGCTTTTTTTTTTCGTTCAGGGGTCTGGTGGCACTTCAGACTTTACAAAAGCTGGAGGAGCTGTCAGGAAAACCCATTTACCAGCTTTTTGATTACATCTGTGGGGTGAGCACAGGTAAGATAATGATTATTATGGTTATGCATTTCTATTGTATACAGCTCTGGGAAAAAAAAATAAGATACCACTTAATGATGATGTGTTTCTTTGATTTTACCCAATTGAAAACCTCTGGAATATAATCAAGAGGAAGATGGATGCTTGAATGAACTGCTTGAATTTTTGGACCAGTAGTTGCATAAAGTTATCCAAAAGCAGCGTGTAAGACTGGTGGAGGAGAACATGCCAAGATGAATGAAAACTGTAATAAAAAAAACAGGGTTAGTCCACCAAATATTGATTTCTGAACTCTTAAAACTTTATGAATATGAACTTGTTTTCTTTGCATTATTTGAGATCTGAAAGCTCTGCATCTTTTTTGTTATTTTAGCCAGTTCTTATTTTCTGCAAAAAAAAAAAAAAACTTTTTTATTTTATTTTTATTAGGAATTTGGAAGAAATGTTGTCCGTAGTTTATAGAATAAAACAACAATGTTAATTTTACTCAAACATATACTTATAAATAGCAAAATCAGAGAAACTAATTCAGAAACTAAAGTGGTCTTAATTTCTTACAGAGCTACATTATGTTGTATTTACCATGTAACTTGTTTTAAAAGTTGCTGTGAAATGGACTTGGGGTGTAGTGAATGAAACATGATAACGAGTACAAACTTTGGTCGAATAGCTCATTTTACACAGGTTTTCTCCTTTAAATCAAGATTTTTCTGTCTGATTCTTTGATATGTGGTTGTATACATTTTTGTCCTATACACCTTTTTTTCTCATTATGAATGAATAGGGTGCAGAATTGTGCACCCATCTACTGTTCTTGTGCTCACCTGATACACACTGTTCGAAATATACTATTTCAGAGCAGGTCTCTGAGAACAAATTCTCTGTCATTTTTCACTCTCACATACATCATTTCTCCCATTTACTCCTCTTTATTTTCATTCACGGCCAAGGCCTATGGTTTCATTGCCCAGCCACCAAACTACTTGTCCTTTACTGCAGGTCCCCAAGCTGTAATTCACAGCCATAGTAACCCAAACTCATTTATTTGTTGTTTTTTTTTCTTGTCTTATTCCTTCTGTTCAGCTGCACAACCATTATTTTCTTTTCCTTTAAAAAATGCATTATCTAGTTATTATGACTATTATTGTCATTTATATGCTTGTGTACATTGTTTAAAACACTGCATAGAAGCAATGTTTGGTGTTCAGTGTGATTCAGTAAATTTAGTACATACAGCTCTGGAAAAAATTAAGAGACCACTTCAGTTTCTGAATCAGTTTCTCAGATTTTTCTATTTATAGGTATGTTTGAGTTAAATGGACATTGTTGTTTTATTTTTTAAACTACAGACATTTCTCCAAAATTCCAAATGAAAATATTGTTATTCAGCATTTAGCATTTATTTGCAGAAAATGAGAAATGGCTGAAATAACAAAAAAGATGCAGAGCTTTCAGACCTCAAATAATGCAGAGAAAACAAGTTCATATTCATAAAGTTTTAAGAGTTCAGAAATCAGTATTTGGTGGAATAACCCTGGTTTTTAATCACAGTTTTCATGCATCTTGACATGTTCTCCTCCACCAGTCTTACACACTGCTTTTGGATAAATTTATGCCACTCCTGGTGCAAAAATTCAAGCAGTTCAGCTTGGTTTGATTTCTTGTGATCATCCATCTTCCTCTTGATTATATTCCAGAGGTTTTTTAGTTTGGTAAAATCAAGGAAAAACATCATCATTTAGTGGTTTCTTATTTTTTTTAGAGCTGTATATTTTTTCCCCAAATAAAAGTTTATGATTAGCATTTCATAAATCAAGAGCGGGATGATTACTGTGTATTCTCTATAGATTTGTTGTAGATAAATCTTGAATTTATGTACACTGTTCACTTGTAGAAGAACCTACATGGGTATTATATTTTAATCATAATAATGGAAAAGCATTGTAAAACTAATAATAGTAAAAGTATTTCCTCTCTAGCAGTGCTTTTTATGAACACATGGGGGCACTTGTCACCATTATTCAGATCTAACTCAGCTTTCTCTCAACTACCCTGTGACCTAGGTGCTGTTTTTCTGAAATGAATAATCTGGAATGTTCTTTTTTCACACGGCTAGATCTAATGTCTGTGTTTATTTTTAAGACCAACAAAGCTCCTTTTTAATACTCTGCTCATTCCTCTCTAAAATCACTTGTGCTGCCAAAGCCTGTCCGTACCCGGCGAGAGTACAGGACATGAACATTAGGGATTTTCTGAGAATATTATACCAGCCTGGCAGAGTCCCAGTGCTGGGGTGTGTGTGGGTGTTGGAGAAGGACTTGGCCTTAATGCCTCACTGTGTGTCCACATAATGTATGCCACTCAGCCAGCGGTCCTGGCACAGAGTGTCAGAGTGGCAGTTGGTCACGAGAGGGGTTCCCCTGGATCAAAAGATCCCATGTTGTGTTTAAATTACCTAAACCTGCTGGATACAGGCAGATACCCTTATTTAGCAATAAAAAGCAGGATGATTTTTTTTATATATCTCTTGTTTGTTTGTTTATTTGACAGTTTTTGTTATTTATAGAATAAATCCATAGTAAATAGTAACAATGTTTTTTACTTATTATTATCATAGTTATTAGTAGCTATAGTTTACTTTATAATCAACTGATTGGTTGGTATATAGGCTATGCTTCTGTTTCATTTAGAAATATGTAGAAATACTGAAACAATAAACCTGAAATGCATCTTCATCTTCTTTTCTAATTTAGAAAAAATATTACTCCTGAATTAAAAATATTATTTAAGCAGATGTCCGTAAGTTTTGGGATTTAGGGCCCTCTCTGGTAAGAATAGGTAACTGCACCGAGCATGCGGAAGAATAATTTTAAACAGGGTGGGTGTGATGCGGTCTCCTTTCAGAGCGGATGAATCCAGAGAGAGAGAGAGAGAGAGAGAGAGAGAGAGAGAGAGATAGAGAGCTCAGTCAGAAACTTAATTGCTTCATTTCTTTGGTTTTACTCTGGTTGAACGTGCTACTGAGCTCTGTGTTTCCCCTTCTGAAGTCTCCACTGCTCCACCAGTCGCTCATGTTCAGTAAAACTGAGCTGGATCCTCTTTTAGAGGCTGTATGTGTGATATAAGTACGTAAAGACGCGTGACGTGGCCAAAAGAACTCCCGCAAAAAGCAACCCTACATCCCAGTTTTTAGAAGGAATATATTAGGCATAGCAAGGATGGTCGTTTTAGCACCCTGGTACACACTATTTGATCACTTCATAACATAATATGAACTGACACTTTAATACAAGGATTACAATCTTATAGAAGCAATATCTGTTAATATTTTCTGTTGATATTAATTAAGCATTTACTGCTTGTTTTTTTTTTTTTTTTTCCTGTTTACTGTTTTGTTTCATACTAAATGGGGTCTGTCTGCTTAGCAACTGCTGCATCACTGAATGACAGTTTCTGTATTACACACCAGCTGGTTTCTTTGTGATTTTTATAGCTGTATAGTTTATAGACTTGAAGTGTTAAGGTGGGAACTGTAAATGTATTCCTGAACTGTTTTAGATTTAGTTATGTTAGTTTGTTTTGTTTTATTTTGCAAGGTTACTTGGCAGAACATAGTGTACCTTGTTTGTCATGCTTTGCACACTGTGAATGTTGTAGATCTTCTTTGGCTTATCTTTCTTTACTCTGTTCTGTCGGTACTAAACCACTATCTTATCTTATAATAGAATGAAAATGTGTTCAGTGTGCTTTGATACACTGGTCCAACACATAACATAATTCAACCATTTTAGTAGACAACACAAAAACATAAATTTACATTAAAAATCTTAAAATCATATTTAAACATTAGGGCTGTAAGATAAATTGTATTTTCATCAATATCACAATAAACTCGTCAAAAGAGGTGGGATATCATCATAAAGAAGCTACAAACTCAAATTGCATTACTCGTCTGCAGCAACAGTGGGAGCTCTCTTTATGCTGCAGACTGTGGTTATGTGACATTAGAAGGCTGGAGGCAGATTGAGGTTAGAGGAGTTAGGGGTTGAGCTCCACACTAACCGCACACATCAAACTACTTCTTAATGAGAAAAATTATGACGAGTCATCACACATCTCATTTGTTTTCCAGGTCATACAGCCCTAACTGATGTGTTTTTCTCTTCAGGTTCTATTTTAGGTGTCATGCTTGGCGTGCTCAATATCCCTCTGAGTGAGTGTGAGGAGCTGTACAAGAAGCTGAGCTCTGATGTCTTTAAGCAGAATGTTATTGTGGGAACAGTGAAAATGGGCTGGAGTCACGCCTTCTATGACAGCGAGGTCTGGGAGAAAGTACTAAAGTGAGTACATGAACATATTCAGACATCTTGACAGTTCCACAGGTGTTAATGGTAGTTGGATGTATGTTGGTAGACCTGTACCATTTTCTTTGCCAACAATCCTTTTCGATTTCCCTACAGGGAAAAGATGGGATCTGATCTTATGTTTGAAACGTCAAGAAACCCTGATTGTCCAAAGGTTGGTTTGTGAGCACTATACACTATATAGTTTTGGAACAAGTGTTGGGACAACTGCTTATTCATTGTTTCTTCTGAAATCAAGGGGATTAAAAGAGCCTGTCCTGCTTTTTTTGGAGTAACTGTCTCTACCATCCAGAGAATATTTTCTATTAGATTTTGGAGCGCTGTTGTGAGGCTTTAATTGCATTCAGAGATGAGAGTATTAAGCTGTTTCCACTCTAAGTGTGGAATTCACACTGCTCATTGTTCATGTCTGTAGGAGCTGCTGTCATCACCACTTGCTGAATGTACGGCATTTGCCGGTTAAGCACAGAAGTAGGAGGTGCTCACTATAGTTTGGATGCACCTTCTCATTCAATGTTTTTATTATTTTTAATTTCCTACATTAGAAACGAATACTGAACTCATCCAGACTATAAAGGGAAACATAAGGAATCATGTAGTACATTAAACAAGTAAAGTGTTAAACAAACCAAAATACTTATGGTTTCTAAGGCTGGTAACTCCTATAGACTTATCCTGTGCAACAGATGTAACTCTTAATTTTCCTCTCATGGGGCGGTGCTGATGAAAGCCATTTTTGATGATCTTTGAGACTGCACTCGAGGATACTTTCAGAGTTCATTTTTTAATTGACTGATCTTTGTTGAATAATTCTTGTCATAATATTTATTAGAACATTACTCAAATCAGACTAATCCAATTTGAAAATAATCAAATGAATTTAAAACGCAAGGGTTAATTTTCTGTATGTAAAAACAGCTGTAGTGAGGTCAAAATGTTATATTATCACCACTTCACATCATCCCCAACTCCAAAGCACTGTTCCAGAAAACATTACTACTTTACAAGGACAAGCAAAGCTTTTTTTTGTGCTAGCAAAATGGGTACAATGTAAAGTAGCTGAGATTTAGAGAATTTGTTAAAAGGCATGTCCACAAACATTAGGAAATACGTAATATATTGTGTATTTAAGCAAAACAATAGGCCCTTATTTTGCGTTCTATAGGCGAGATGACAATAAAAAAATCAAACAGGTCATACACAATTTGAAATGCACAAAAGACATGTACTAATTCTTTTTATTAATCATGGGTGTGTTTTGGGTGTAACATGAAATAAACCATTTAGTGTCACTTGCCATTCCCTTTAAGAGCCAGGTGCGCTCTGACTTTGGCGTGGTCTTATTTTAACAGCGCTGCCTTTTGCGCCTTGTTGTAGGGTACTGATCTGTGCGTTTATGCTGTGAAAGAGCACCAGCAGCTCATTATAGGGAACAGCAATGTTATTTTATTCTTTATTTTGCTTATTGTTAAAGTAAAAGTCAGGTTTGGGCCCAGTGTGGTCTATAGTGAAGCATGTAACGTGACTCTACTACTGTTTCCTGAAATCAATCTTTGTTTCATCTCCCCTAGGTGGCAGCAGTGAGCACAGTGGTAAATAAGGGCACTCCATTAAAAGCGTACGTCTTCAGGAACTACAATTTGCCACCTGGAGTGCGCTCCCATTATCGAGGTGGCTGCCAGCACAAGATGTGGGAGGCCATTAGAGCATCCTCAGCCGCTCCGGGGTACTTCCAGGAGTTTGCTCTGGGAACCGACCTCCACCAGGTAAGATCAAGTGTGCAGTAAAAGTACAGTGTGTATCACTGGGGGAGCTTCAGTAAGCTCCAGCCTCTTACTGCGCTTAGTGTTTCAGCATCTCCCTAAAGCTCACTACATGAGTGAAGAAGGGATATAGAACGAGAGAGCTGGAGTCTCAGGCTGTCCATCATAAAAAAAATTAAAAAAAACAGAAGACCACTTAAGTGCAATCATTTGCATCTACCTCCAGTCCATTAGGAGACTGAGAGGGCCTTGCTTTCATGTCTGTAGTGTTCTAGGAACTTACAGTATGTTGTGTCAGATAAATGGCTGTGTTTGTATCTGTCAGACTGATGTAGAGTCATGTTCCTTTTTCTGTTTTTTTTTCTTTCTTTTTTTTTAAACCTCAGTGCTCTGAATCAGTAAAAACAGACTCAGCTATTTTTTTCTTTTTTTTTTCTTTTTCTCTGCATTTTGCCCTTGGATTGAAACATCATGGAGCAGGTGCTGAAGCAGAGCTCCGTGTTTAATTGAAGCGTGTGGGACTGGTGGGGAGCAATGAAAGAGAATTGCTGATGGGTCTCTGCAGAGGGGATGGGGGGGGGGGGGATTTCCTCCCAGTATCATCTCCACCCTACAGAGACTCTCATTAAACGCATATACTATTGGTATATGAGCCAGGAAACAGATTTGTACACAATCACACACATCCGTTTTAAGCTGAATTTTATAGTTTAAACTTAAAAGCAAAATGAGCTTCATTAGTGAAAAAACAACCAGTGTAAGAACAAGTGGTTGTGTGGAAAAAAACACAAGTGCATAAAATAAATAATAAGTGTTTGGAAATAGGTTTTTAACATATGGATATTTACCAATATTTTACCAAAGAGATTAAGCCAATGTAATAAAACTAAAAATATTTTAAAATGTGATTAACAGGATTTAAAAAAAATAATTTTATTTCAAAATTTTCCCATTTTCTCCCTAATTTATATGGCCAATTACCCAACCCACTAACTAGGACTCCCCCTATCCCCAGTGATGCCCCAACACACCAGGAGGTTAAAGACGAACACATGCTTCCTCCGATACATGTGAAGCCATATATATATCGAGTATCGCAGGATCACAGTATCGTGATATCATCTTTATCATTGGCAACATATCGCAATAATATCATATCGTGGGATGCTCAATGATTCCCTCCTTTTCTGAATAGTAATGCATGATCGAATTATTTAATTTTTAATGTGAAATAATGGATGTATTCGTCTTTGCCTTAATTGCGTTTGCGCTGTTTGGTTCCATCTATAGAGTTGCATGTTTAGAGTAAAGCTCAGTAATGCTCACAGTCACAACACTGTCGTTTTGTAGTACTCTTGACGTTCTCGGCATGTAATTGAAGGACATCTTCCCATGATTTCTTTGACCTGTCTCCCTCTTTATCCTTTATTTTGGAATCTGCTTACACACACACAGACACACACACACACACACACACAGACACACACAGTGCTCCTCCTCTGCTCTCTCTGTATCTCTGGTGCCAGGCTGATCCTCCTAGGCTCTTTCAGGCTGCTCAGGCTGGCATGTCAGATGGTCTGGAGTGCGCCATTCTTCCCACGGCGGTCTCCTACTTAAACCCAGAGCTTAGCTCAGAGGTGCAGAAACTGCAGCGTCCTGCCGATCCCCGCTGTTCTCTCTATACTGCTGTTAAAAAGCATCAGGCTAGCTTTCAGCACACTGAGCTGAAGGCTCTGATGTAAGGATTGGTTTCATATGGTGTCATCCTGCCATTTTCCCGAGGACGCCCACAGAGCAGTCCGCTTCCCTCCAGTCATACCACAATGAACCTCTTGTCTCTGGGAGTCAGTGGCTTGCGTCACTGCTTTAACTGCATGCAACACAATGGAGTTTAGAACTGACAATGAGGATGCGCTGCTCACAATCTATTGGACGGGTTCACCGTGAGCTTATTACTCACACCTGTAAATAGAGCCGCAGGAAGATAGAGTCGTGCAGGAAGTCTCTCTCCATTGTGACGCTTCCCTCTTCAAACAGCTAACAAATCTGCACACTGGCAAGTTGTCATCTTCCCAAACAGTTCTGCATCATTTACATATGCAAGCCTTATACCATAGAGGATCCAGAGGGAGGAAGTTGGTGCTGAATGCCCAAGCCTGGCATCTTTTCAGCAGTTGCTATGGACTCTGCCAGGGTGGCGTGCAGGAATGAAGCCTGTTAGGCTGTTTGTGCCCACCCTCACACAGCTGCTGAAAGACACACTCGCAGCAGAACTGAGAAACCGCCACCCAGAAGAAAAGACACAAACTTGGAGTGAAAGTGGATCCGTCACCTCAGCTTTTAAAGTCTGTACTCTGACATATCTATGTCCATAGAGATACAAATGTATACTCCTACATGGGGGAGGAGCAGCAGTTGTGAAACACTGGGCTTCAGTGCACCCTTGTACAGATTGACAGATCAGTGTCTTTGGGGCTGAAAACAATCGCTAATCAGCCAATTGGATGCTACATTAACTATTCCAGGCAAATTGGTAATGGAGTGTCATGCAGGGCTTGTGTCTCAACATGCAATGTACTGTCTAGTTCTATTTGCTATATGCTCTGCACTGATTGCTGTTTTGTGTGGATAGAGATATTTAGCTCTCTTTCCTCCACAAGAAAGATTTGTCTTATGCAGAAAGTTCCCCTAACACGATACCCCTCTTTAGAGTGCATATTTTAACCCGTACAGTGAATAGCTATTAGCATTGCAACACAGCAGAGCGAACAACTGCTGTATACACACAAAACAACAAATGGTACAGCCTACTTAAAGTACTTTTAGTGGTTTTAGTGGAACAAGAAACTATAGCTTCCTGTTGACAAGGAATCCATACGGTAAACCTCACAGAGAGCTCAACTCGAACAGGATCAGGTAAATTAAATAAATATTGGCTGGTTGCCGATTACATATTTGGGATGAAAATCAGCCAATATACATAGCTGATCAATCTTTCTATTTATATTTTATACAGTGTTCCTTTGGAGTTCAATTTAGGAATTTTCAGCTAGAACAGTCAACTTTGATGGGGCGTCAGAATGCATTGAAAAGTGTTCGTAACATTTAGCCAAAATTTTTTAACTTTTCTGCAGGTCACATGTTTTGAGCTACAACAACCAAATTTGGCATAATAATAGGACTAATAGCATAGTTTTATAACATATGATTGTTTTTTTATTTTATTTTATGCGTGAGCTTTTTGGATTAAGCATTGTTGTGAGATTTGTTGCGGACACGATGCACACAGATGCATCAGACACTCTTGCAAGCTCTGTTGTAGACAATGCGATGACTCTGCACAGAATATGAACCAGCCTTAAAGGGGCTTTAAACTCCCTGTGTTTTGCTGACTCCACCCCAGGTCAAATGTAAAAATTTGCGTGTCAGCAGGGGGGGGGCACCAGAGGCAGAAATGACCGCAATATGATTTTTAAATGTAAGGAAATTATTCTAAAAAAATTAAGCAGGGCTTTCATTACTTCAAAGAAACACATATCAGCTATTATTGGAAAAATATGGTTTAGGATAGGAAAATAGGAATAGGAAATCTCTATTTTTGTTTTATCCGATTACTCGATTAATCAAAAGATTTTTCAGTAGAGTACTCGATTACTAAAATAATTGATAGCTGCTGCCCTACTAACATAATACAGATAGATGAAAATATTGTGGGAATATACAAAAAAGCTGCATTCTCTGGTGAGGTGTTTTTGTACTCAGAAGTTGGATAGCACAGTGGATAACACATCTCACCTAAAAATTCAGGCACCAATGCCGCTGCTATATCAAAAAAATCCTTGGGCAAGACATGTAACATTGATTTTTCCTGCCATAATAATTTGCAATGGATTCTGAAGAATATTGACTGTATACGTGAAGGTTTGTTGAACTTTAATCTAGAGTGGGTGCATTCTGCAGCATCCACACTGGATCAGCACCATGTTTTTCTCTGGAAAGTCCTTAAGCAGTGAAAGCTGGAGAATGTACATAAAAGAAAAAATCAATGCCCTCACAGCACCTCTTCAAGGCTTCAAGAAGACTGTTGGATAAACCGAGGGGAGTGTGTAGAGTGCTAAAACCTGCATACATGATGCTGTATTGCTAGCTTTGGTGGGATGCCTATAGGGTTAGACATGTTAGTTGATTTCTCTTGACTGAATAAAGGCATTGTGAAGCCTTGCTTCTAGCCTAGCTGGGTCGTCTTACTCATAGAAAAGGCTTATAAAAGTGTTACAGAGAACAAAGCATTTAGATAGTGTGTCTAGACAGTGAGTGTGTTTACATGCACTTTTTAATCCGATTACTAAAGAACATTGAAGTTTTTTTTTTTTTTTTTTTTTTTTTTTTGACCAATGAGAAGCCGGGATGAAAACAAGCTGAAATGAAATAGGAGTAACAAGGCTATTTTTAAAATGTAAGGAGTACAAAGTATATTGGAGTGAAAAAATAAGGAGTAGAAAAAGTATAGATAACCAACATTTCTACATAAGTAAGGTAACAAAATATTACTTGACATCTCTGCTTCTAAGTAGGAACTTTAACAGGGGCAGTCAACTCCCTATGATGTCTATGGTAAAGGGAATTCATCCTAAAATCTGGAATAGTTTGCTTTTATCCAGATTTTGCAAATACAGTAGTATAATAATACATTTGCAATTGCAAACGTATTTGTACAGTAACAGAAACAATCTAAATTTTAACTTCTCTACAGGTCACATTTTGATATTTTGATACCAGCATTTTGACCAGGGGTGTGGTATTTTTTTTCTTTTATTTCTTTCACATTTTCTCCCCAATTTACAAGACCAATTACCCAACCCACTCATTAGGACCCTATCACCAACACCAGGACGGTAAAGACTAGCACATGCCTCCTCTGATACATGTGAAAACAGCAGATGCCTCTTTTTGAACTAGTGCTGATGCAGCATTGCTGAGTAGCATCACAGCACGCTTGGAGGAAAGCGCAGCGACTCGGTTCCAATACATCAGCTCACAGACGCCTTGTGTTGAGCGACTTCACCCTATGGAGTGACGTGGGAAAAGAGCACCATCCATCTACCCACCCAGAGAGAGCAAGGCCAATTGTGCTCTCTCAAGGCTCCGGCAGCTAATAGCAAGCTACATAAACGGGATTCCAATCAACGATCTCCCGGACCAGGGGTGTTTTAATTGAAATTCAGTAAGGCCAAGTCAGAGAACATCTTCTTAAAGTCAAGGTCTAGAACATTATAATGTTTAACTGCATCATGACTCATTGCCATGACTGTATATTGAAATAGCCCAATTGTTATTATGTTAACAGTTGTACATTGTATCAACTGCAAGTACATTTATAATTCAATATAATTCAACAATATTTATTGTCAGTTTTGGAAAATAACAAACTCATGACTGGTGAACAAACTCATGACACTCATGACACTAAATGTCCAAAATCCAAACTTCATGCGCTGGCTTTTTTAAACACAGTGAGCCGCTTTATGAACATGCATTAGCTAGAAGATGAAGATTATATAAATCAGGAAGTGTTTTGTCACTTATTTCTCGTATCGTGGTCTGTTTTAGCTAACGCTCAAACTAGGGCTGGGCGATATGGAAAAAAATCTTATTACGATATAGTTTTTCATATCAGCCGATATCGATATGTATCACGATATAAATCAAATCACTTTCTGTTACACTTAAAGGTTTCTATTTTTACTCAGAAGTGACAGAATAAGGGAGTTATGGACAAAATCACTAGCAGGCTCAGAGCCTTGTGGACAGACACTAGGATGTTAACATCTTGCCAGGTGGGTACAGCTTTTAAATTAATTTTAAAAAGGGGACAAATATATAAACTAAAAAATATGTAAGACCCTTTACATTATATGTCTGTTTAATTTAAATTGCAATAACACTTTATTTATTTTTATAAAATTATATTTAATCAAAAGATCATTCCCCTCCCTGAATGCAGGCAACTACATAAAGCAAAATACAAGAGTATATCACAGTGTTCATTTTGACAGGTGATTTTGATACAGTCTTAGTCTTTTCACTAAAATGTATAATAGTTTTAGTTACATTTTAGTCTATCGGATATTATTAGTTTTAGTCAGATTTCAGTCTAGTTTAATTTTGGTCATATAAAAAGTATGTATTACATATGTTTTACTGTTTTTCTATTTTCTATTTGTTGTAATTTTAGATAATTTACTGCTTATGTTTTTTTTTAAATAAGAGCCTTTAGTTTTTTTTTCATTTAAATTAAGCTAACATTTAAATATTTAAAAAAAAAAGTGGCCTATAATGGAGGTGGGAGGAATAAAGTCAAGTTTCTGAAATGATCCACTTCTACTGCAGTACAGATTTATACTAACATTACTGGCTTTCAGTAGACTAGACTTACATTACTTAAGTGTATTTAAAACTCCAGTTCAGTAACAGCAATGTTTAGCTCAGTTCAAATACAGCTAGACAGATTATATAATCTTCTGTATTTAGTAAAATATCCAGCATAACAGACTCTCTATCTGTTAAAAACTATAAAACACAAAGACAGAGGAGAATGCTGCCCTCAGGGTTTTCTAACAGAAACAGTGAGAGTTAGGAAAAAAGATGGAAAGTGCTTCCTTTCTGTGTGTTTATATACTAACCCCTCACTCGTGCTGAAGTTAACCTTAATTTACACGAAACGTGGATTAACACGGCTAACGTGCGTTACCCATTAGTTTATTAGAATGTAAAAAGCAGTGAAAGCATCTTAGCTAATGATGACAGATTGCACAGATCCCTTTTACACCTAAACATCGCTAACTTTAAACTGGAGACAAGCTAATCTAACTAGCAGCAAACAGAGCAGCGTTTACCTGCCTTCAGAAATCTGAACAAGCTCACCTCTCTAAATATCTTGGAGACGCATGCCTCATATTTAAAAGGTGAGTTTTCCAGTGTAGCGCCGCTGAATAGTATAAATGAAGTTTATCCAGTAAATGGGAGAGAAGGAGCCGCTATGTGAGGAGTTCAGAGTGGAGGGGCTCGGGGGGTGGGGCGGAGGGGGATGGTGGAGAGGGGAGGGGAGGGGTTGTACTGGGCTGAGCAGCAGTTCAGCGTGCTGCCTGATCTCGTGCTGCGCCTTTTCACAACGCTACTTAAACGGGAAATAGAAAATTTAGTTTATCGAATTTCTCGCCCCGACTTATCGCGATATATAGTTTCCTCGATAACTATCGATATCGTTTTATCGCCCAGCACTAGCTCAAACTGAGAAATCAGAGAATAGAGAATACTCCAATTATAAATATATATACATATACCTAGAAAATCCACCTCTCTTTATTTATTTCATAATCGGATTTTTTAGATCTTACTCCAGGCAAAGAAATTGAAGTATTCTGTTAGCATGACCAATTGAATAAATGGATAACTGCAGAAATAAGTCGATAATCCAATTATACAGTGCATGTAAACTCACTCAGTCTCTAGTGTTTTAAAACCTGTATGTGATGCTGTATGCCCAGCTAAGGGGGAATGCCTATAGGGTTAGATATTTGTTTTGACTGATTAAAGCCATTGGCAAGGTTGTCTTATTCATAACATAGCCTTATAAAGATGTTCCAGAGAGATATTAGATATCTCGTTTGATATATTTCTAAATTGCGATTTTTAGTGCTTGCCAATATAAAATGCATAAAATTTTATGGAGAATCTGAAGCAAATAATGAGAAGCCTAATTACTAATTTGCAAATTTTATAGACTGAAATGAATCTCTACCTTAAGTCCCAGTCCAATATCATTTAAGATACCATGATGGCAATGCTAGTGATTGCTTTTAATTGTTCCCTGGAGACAAACGAATTGCAGAGGTTTAACATCAAGCTGAGGTGCGTGTGTGTGGGGCGTGTGTGTGTGTGTGTGTTTGTTCCAGTCTTCACCCGTCTAGCTTAATTTCCTGCTCATAGCCTGAGGGCAATGTCTTCAGTTTCTCTTGCCCAGATGGGACCTTCCTGTTTCAGTCTTTATGACGACAACTCCAAACTCATTTGAAGCCTCTGGCTCCCAAGGTCAAATGTCATGATGGAGAACTAGTCAGAGTAATTGCATAATGTGGCATAATGACCTTCTGCCCCAACCAATCAAGTCCAAGTCATGGCTGTCCATCATCCTGAAGGTCTTACATTAGAGCTTTATTCACTGGTAAGAATGGAAGGAGATGTTTTTAGACTTTGATTTTGTTTGCCATTTCCATTGGACATATTGCTAGTTGTAATCTCAGTAACGCTGATTTCTCAGTAGTTCATGCTGCTAGGTTGCAATAAATGAGCAGAGCAAGCAAAATGTCATATATGTTACTGGCTTACAGTTGAGTCAATAGTGCAGGCGGTCTCAGTTCCTCAATAAAAAACTGCTGTATGGTAAATTACCAGTGGACTTTATTCAGAAGAATCACAAGCATATAGATTTATTTATTTACTAGAGCAGCAACAACCAATTATTTAGATTTTTGTCAAATAAAGTATTGATAATTGAAGCAAATGATTCATTATTTGGGATATGATTTTCTAAATTATTAAATAAATTGTATGTAGCTTTTAGCTGTAAAAATGTTACTTGAGGTTGACAATGTAGATAAATTGTCACGCCTGGCCCTGTTTCCTGTCTGTCCTCGTGCCTGTGTTGTCCCACGTGACCCGTGCCCCTGTGTTCTGCCTGTGATTTTCCATTACCTCATGTCTCATTTGTAGCTCCACCCCTTCCCCAGGTGTTTCCACTCCCAGTGTGTTTCCTGTTATGTTAAAAAGACTTCCTCTGTTACTTGTCCTCGGTCGGTCTTTGCACTGTCCCCCGTTGTCTGTCTCTCTGCGTTTTTCTGTCTCTCTCTGCGTTTTCTTAGCCTCTCCGTGTTTCATTTGTCATTGCCCTAGGTCCTTGTTTAGTGTTTATCTCTGTTTGTTTCTAGTTCCCTAGTTTACTCCCTGTTTAGTTATTCTTATTATCTCTTGTTTGTTTTATTTATGTTCTCTAGTCTCCCTAGTTTATTTTGGTTTGTTTCGCTGTTCTTTGTTTATTTGTTTATTTATATTTATTTAATAAATTCACCTTACCTGTGTTTACGTCCGCCTCCTCGTCTCTCTGCCTGGGTCTAATCCTGACATAAATACAGTATCATTTTCAGTTCATTTTCCTACTAATTTAAAAAGAAATCAAACTGATTACTCTTTGTTCTCATTTGCTTTGTTTTTTTTTCTCATTCAGAGGGGTTTGTTGTTCTGGGTTGACTTACTTTAAGATGACTCCTTTTTACACTCAGCCTGTATTGGTTAGACTAGTTCGTATTAGACTCCCACGCCTCACACTAGTATAACTCTGCTCTCTACTCACACCGGAGTGATGTCTCTTCAGATATGTGGCTGTGCTTAATGTAGTGCATGTAGTAGTTTGCAAGCCATAAAGGTTTTAGCCACACACTTTGTTCATGTGACGAACAGCTACTCAAGCTATATGTTTTGACTTCAGCTCTTGCATTGATATTGAGATCATTATTACTGCAAAAGTATCAAAAACTGTATTTCCTATTGTTATGGGTAAACTTTGGCAATTATTCTGCAGTTTTAGTCAATTGTGAGTCATTGCACCTCTATCTAATACCGTATTGCATAGACTGTAAGGCGCACTGCATTTCAGAGAACAACTATTTTCTGGTCTGTTTTCATACATAAGGATCACCTGATTATAAGGCGCGTTTTAAGCGACACAAGCAAGAAACAAGGGTGTCGCCATGTTTCCCTTCTAATTCAGCAGGTTGTGCCTAAGTAAAATTGTAATTCTTAAAGCATCCATCCATCCATCCATCCATGCGCTAGTAAATGCCACCCGACAGAGCTACACTGAGGAAACCTGAGTGGTCCGGTAAGCCGGGGCACTATCAGCTAGCGGTTCATCCCATGTAGCTTGTTTTAACACGGTAAACACACAGGCTACAGTCCGATATATTCACCACTGAGCGGCGAAAGAGGTAGCACTGCGGTTAGCATATGATGCTAATACTGCTTCAGCCTTGGTGCTGGAGAAAGTGCACTAAAACTCCTTTATGATGCTGTACTTCAGCAGACTGGCTTTACTGCTCCTTACAACCTGACTGATAAAAATCATACATAAGGCACACAGAATTATAAGGCGCACTGATGTTTTTTTGGGAAAATTAAAGGATTTTAAGTGCACCTTATAGTTTATTTGATAAATCAGTATTAGTACTATATACTTATCTATGTGGTTATTTTTTTAAGTATAGAGTTTTTGATATACTTGTATTAAACCTCTTATAAGAAATCAGCAGAGACAAAACAAACAGGTCCAGAGTGCACATCTAATTATCCATCTCCTTGTCTTTGCTTAACTCCATGATCCCCTTGATCATTGAACACCACCTTTAGATTATGTAACCTGTGCCTAATGAATGGCCACTCAGTCTCCTGGTCCTTACGGCACTAGAGCTTCTTGGCAGATCACAGCATGCTAACTTTGCTCTCCCTTGCCAAGTATTCCCAGTCCCCAAGCATGCCAGAAGCACAGAGTTCTTCTACTAATTGCTGAGAACGCTGGACGAGGTTTTAGATCTATGGCCCAAAATGCTCTCTGTGCTGGTGTGGGTGAGAGAGGACCTCTGCACTCTTTGTGCTGTTAATTATATGTCTGTCAAAGAGCCCTCTGTCCATAGAGGAGAAAACAGAGTGCAGGCGGTAAAAAGACTTAAAGGCATACATGCAGTGTTGCTTGATCACAGAATGCAGCCTAAGTGGAACTCTTAAGAAAGGGGAAGTTTAAGATGTGAATAGTTAAATAGTAGGAAGAATGCAAGATGGCAAATTGGGACCAAAAAAGTTGCCTTCAGAAGAATACAGGAGATGCTAATGAAGATGTTAGTTTAGTGCCGCATAGCAGCAGACGATTCAACCCAAGCTTTGACTGATAAGTGCTGAGCTGTCAATAGATATCATCGTCCTCATTTCCATCTGAATGAACTCTAATCAGGATTGGCCAAAAATGAAAATTTAATGAGGAGGATTTAAGAGCATGTTTCCTTTTCAGAAACACTCATTACAACTTTCTCCATGCCTCACCATTTACATAACCAGTGTGGCGTATGATAATTAGTCAGATTAGATACAGTCATGCATATCTTGTCTTGATTGGAAAAGTTCAAAAAGTTCTCAGTTTGATCCTGTTTGAGCTGGATTGATTTTTGTTAGTTTAACATCACATCTATTATGTCTAGTATGCTTGCACTATTTAAAAAAATATTTAATTATTATAATTTTTTTTTTTTTTGAAAACTGAAGCTACCACGGGTCTAGCGCCTTTGCTGTTGCAGTATAATGTGTAGCCCCACCCTTCCCCTTATGTTTTGTTACTGTCTTTCCATCTCCAGAGTCTAATTCCCAAAGTTTTCCTTGTGTTAATATTGGCATTTTTTTGTATTTTCCCCAGAAATCTGGTTTTTAAAACAATAGTCTGCTAGATTTTGCTAGAGTACGAAGGCAGAGTCCCACTTAGGAATGATATGATTGACAGCCTTGGCTGGACCTATCAACAGTATTTCTACTCAGTAACGGCCAGCGCACTCTTCAATTTATGTTTAGGTATAAACCATGTCCAAATACTATTAAACATCTTGTAAACATCACTGGTGTGTCCTAATGCTCTTACATTAGCTCATAGGTTAAACTGGATCATAGCAGCTTTGGTACGTCTCAGCAGGCAGCAAAGCAAACAAAGCACTGTATTGTACTGTAATCTGTAAATCTAAATTTCTCCATAATAAAATACACAATCTGCACTTTTTTTGTTAAAACATGATGCATACTAGTCAAAATGGGTATCCAGTGAAAAAAATCCACTCAACTCAATGAAGGTGGTCTGAGACACTTGGCTTGGTCTGGCAGAATGGGGTGTGTCTGTCAAATAAGTAGGCGACAGATATGTCTTTATTTATATAGAACGAAAAATAATGGAACCACTGTGTCCATGTTTATTACTGTAATTTATTGAAACTAAAGAACACATGGTTGAATTTAAAATTCTGTCAATCTGAAGTCCTTGACCATTGAGTTCAGAGCTCAGTATTCATGGATTGTGAGTGAATGTGTTTTCCAGCAGGTGCAGCTTAATTACTGAACCCTGTCATCTTAGACAACAAGGAGCAATCTAATTAGCAGAAGCATTGTGAAAAGCAAGACTCTGGAAAATTGAGGATGATGATGTAAGCCGAATGGGAGTTGCAGAAGGACAGGTTTGCCTAGCAGAAGTGTGAAACTGCAAATATAACATGGACTTGGTGGAGGAAGGATTTAAATTGCACGGATACCTCAGTGCTAAAATGTCACCATTGCTTTGTGCTTATTTTGTTGGAAACCATATGTTACAAACTATGACCATTTTTTGTGAAGTGAAGACATGTTATCTCTTTTTGTTAAGGAATCTAGAAGGCTTTACAGCTTATGGGGAGCCAAGGCCTGCAGGATAGAGAAGGTTGCTGTTTTTGTCTCCAAAACTGACAGAACACAACACAAGAGTGCCCTTGAGTAAAACATCAAACCCCAACAGCTCCCCAGACATGCATACTGGCTATGGTTGCCCACTGCTCCAGGCATGTGCACTCACATATGCACACGTATGTGTGTGTGTGTGTGTGTATGTGTGTGTGTGTGGATGTTCACTGCACTGATTGGTTAAAGGTGCAGGCCAGGGTCCAATGTTTGTAACATAAAAAGCGACTGAATGGTTCTTCCATACTTTTCCTTACTTTTTTGTTTAAATTTTTTTTGTTTTTTTGCAAAGAAAAAATTTATTTAAACTATTGAACAATTGTTGTCATTCTTCTACATAGAAACGTGGCCATTAATTCAACCTTGAAAAAACACCCTTTTTTATGTTAATTCAGATAGTTTTGCTTACACAAATTCGATTATTTAGTTTGGACATTCTTGACCAACGCCTGGTCCACAAATATTCTGATTAAAAAAAAAATCAGGGTTTTTGTCTGTGTTTTATCCTCCTCAAAGAAAAATATTTTTAAAGAATGAAACCGGAGCTTTTTAAAAAACACTATCCAAGGGGGAGATTTTTCGCATATGGACAAAGAAAACTGAGCTTTATAAAAATGCTGGCATCACATTGCATGAATATTTCTGGCTCAATCTCAAATACCTTCTTTCTCCCTGTATAAGGTGCTACTTTGAAAAACATCAGTATATTTAGGGATTTACTGTATTCTTCACTTGACCCAAGGCTGTGCTCTACTACTAGTACTGTGTGAGTGACAGTGTTTGAATTGTGTGATTGAAACAATACAGTTATGCAAATCATTTTTCCAGTATAAACTGCCACCGGAACTGGAACTTGGCCACCCAAATTGGTCCAGATTGGTTTGGTACAAAGGCTTCTATGAGCGATGGGGTAAATGTGTGCCAGAGCACATCAGAGAAAGAGTAACAGTATCTGACCCCAAGTTCTGCTGTATTTTGGCTGCAAGATGTAGGCATTTAGGAGAGAGTGGCATTAGCAGTCTAAATCCTCTTGAGGGAAGTGACCTTTCCCCTGCCACATGCTGACTGTTTGACTGACAGTTTTGGCTTTTGGCTTGAGCTTTTTTTGGTCCGTGTGTTTTGCTTAGCCTAGCTTTTGTTCTGCAGTTTGCCATTAAGTAGGCCATTGTTTCGAACCCCAGCCCACTTTGATTCAAATATGCCTCTGCTAGAGAAATCTCCAGTGTGAGAATATGGCAGTCGTCCAAGTATGGATTTCCACAGGCTAGATAGGAAAAAGGAGCCAGGAGCCCTGATGTCCATTGATTGGTCGTAGAGGTCTGCCAACCAGTGTGAAAGCCTGATTTCTCTCTCTCTCCCTCTCTCTCTCTCTCTCTCTCTCTGTCTCTGTCTAACTTCTATTTCTATCTGTCTTTTTCCTCAGTGTCTTCTGTCATCAGCATTGGCCTAGTGTGTTTCTTGCAGCTGTTGGTATA
Source organism: Astyanax mexicanus (assembly GCF_023375975.1). NCBI lineage: Eukaryota > Metazoa > Chordata > Actinopteri > Characiformes > Acestrorhamphidae > Astyanax > Astyanax mexicanus. The sequence continues at coordinate 51,319,371 of NC_064409.1, forward strand.
AATGAATTATTGATTTATCCAAAAGTGCAACATTGCACAATCCCCTGCCTATCGCCCAGCTTAGCTCTGAAAGACGGATGTTTTTCGAGGGATCTGAAACCAGCTTCATTAGTTCACTGCAAACAGTTCCACAGATGTACTTCTGTTGGCTGGCCTGTATGTTTCAGCTTGTTTGAGCAGCTGAATGTCTTCACTTAAAAGCTTTGCTCTAAAAACTGCCTTGGTATTTAATGTTTTTCAACCCAAATGCTGGTTTAAGCCTGTTGGGTCATGTCTGGGTTATTTCCAGATTGCTGGGTAGATGGGAAAAGGTCCCAGTAATAACCCAGCTTGTGAGTTAATTAGCATCATTAATAAATTAAGTTAAACTACCGGTAAATAAGTCAGTAATAATTAACATTAAACAGCTTTTAATCAGGCATCAGTGCACAGTCACTTACAGTAACCAGCAAATCATCTTCCATTCAATATACACTATATGTACAAAAAAATATTGGGACATTATTATTGGGACATCATTAATTGTTTCATTATTTGTTTTTGGTCGGAGTTTGTGCAGTCACATGGTGCTCTACTGCCCAATCACAAACAAGCTTGGTCAATAACATTTTTGCTCATTGTTTGGTTTTAACACATCTTGATAGGAGTAAACTCTCAATGTCTTAACTCTTCTCTTAGGCTACGTTCATACAGCAGGTAAAAGAGGCCCAAATCTGATCTTTTTCTAAATGTAATTTGTATAATTAATATGTGTGAGACATGTTATTTGTTTGGCAGTGTGGATGACTAAAACACATTGAATCTGACATTTAATTTTGTTGCAAATCTGAAAAAGTAAAACATGACAGAATATCTATAGCTAGAAACATAAACATTCTTAAAAAATGAACTCCCATTATTACAGTATTTCTTTTTGGCTTTATAGTGGACTAATAAGTAGTTCATGTTATGAAAAGGATATATAACATTTAACATTAAGAAAATAATGGAAATGCTTTTTAATCCTGAGTTGCATCAAAGTAACCATATATTTTGGTAACTCTAATGGCTCATTGTGTTCAATTATTATAACCCAGTAATGCTGGGTCAGTGTAACTGAGTGTGTTCAACCAGCATGAAGTATAGAAATGGCCCAGTCTGGTTTATTATTAGCTTAGCAATTTTGCCTGTATATAAAACCACACTATGATGCATATAAAATTCTGAATCTGGTCTTAGATGTCATCTCATAATCCCTGGTGAACGAAATGTAACAAATGTTCTCTTACAACAAAGAAACTGCTGAGCAAATCATCTGCTGTCACAACATAGCAATGGCATCATCCCAACTCCCAAGATTCCCCATTAGTGTTCCCCATTTCCTGTTGGCGGGTCACTGTTTTTTAACTGTCAAAAACCCCTCTGGCACGTAATGACATGGTACTTACTGACTGCGAACACAGCACTTCCTCCCGGAACTGGGAATGCCGAAACAACGTGTTTTTGCTGTAGTAGAACCTCCAGTACACTTACTGTAATGTTTACATGATGTTTGCTGTCCAACAGAGTAACTTGGATTTTGTAGAAGAAAGAACATGGTGGAAGGCAGATGGCAAATTCTGTCTGTGATGTAATGTAAAAGTAATATGATGTAGAAGTGAATAAAATATTAATAAGGAAATATTAGTTGATCAAACAAACTTCGGAGAAATGTCCTGTAATATTGCAATATCAAAGATGTCTAAAAACTGAACAAATATATATATATATATTTTTCATATTGAGCCCGTGCTGGTAAAGCTTAGGAAAGCTTCACTTTCCAGTTTAGGTCTGTTAGGTCTGTTTTTTTTTTTGGTGAAATTAGTAAAAGAACAATATATTTACACATTCGGCTTTAAGACGAGTTTATTGTGTCTACTCATATTTAAAGCAAGACTATGGAGTGTTGTTTATGCTCATAGACAGTCATCAAGTATAATTTGTGTTTTTAGCCACCACTTAAGTACACTATTTTCTGGACAAGCTGAAAGATACAGAACTGTCACTGATAGTAAAAGAAGCATGCGGACTGAGGCAATAGAGTAATATCACAGATTTTTACAGTAATATGGCTTGCATTCGCATCTTGCCTGCTTCACCAAAGTTACATAGTGCAATTAGCAGCTTGCTGGAATTAGAATTATCCATATTACAAGTAACCATAACAGAGTTAAGCTGCAATTTTGTTAAGGTTATGATGCTACATAGTGTTGCTAAATGGTAGAGAGCTACATATATTACTTTTAAAGGCACTGTGACAGAAACAGCCCCTTTAAGGGTTAAAGTGAGACTGAAATTATTTATAAAAAAAATGGTGGATAAAGGAAACATAAGAATACTGACACATTTTGACTGATCTAACTTTAACCTCTTTGGTAAATATTGGTGCGTTCTTTGTCCTGTCGCTCTGAATGATGTCCCGACTCTAGCATCCTCATTTGATGGCACCCCCGCTATCAGATTGAGGGCTCAGACTGGTTTAAGAGCTGAGTTGGTTTCTAGGGTCACCAGGGGTTCTGCAACACTATTACATAGCCCTTAACCTCATCACGCCTCCATTTTCAATTCTGTTCCCGCTTTCTCTTTTTCTTTTTTTTTCCCCCCAAGAAAATCCTTGCGGCACTGACACAATTTCTCAGCTCTGATGATTAAGAGCGCTGTTGTCCTGTGGAGCTTCCTCGCTTCACATTTAAAGCTGAACCCCCTTCCAGTACAAGATTGATCTTAGCGTGGAAAGATAACTCATTATGCCCTGCCTGGAGAGATGGTGTTTAAAAAGATGGGGCTGAGACCCCAAGAGGCCCAGACTTCTCTGTTCCCCTTCCCCCCTCCAAATACAGACTCTCAAAGTCCCAAGAAACCTCACAGTCTGGGGGGCCGTGCCTCTGGCCCTCAGCCCACTAATGAGGGACCCTCCTCTGCCGTTTTAAGCTCCCCCTCTGTAGTGTTATGCCTGCTCAGGATGCCCACCGGTTTCTGTCTGCTAGTTTCACAGGTTTCAGGGGAATACTTCAATACTTATTCAATACAGTTCTTTCAGTTAAACTTCATATTTTCTGTGTATTTAAACAACAATGCAGTTGCTTTTTCTTTCAGCCTTGATGGAAGCCTATGTGCTACAATGAGCTGGTTAAAAATAAAATGAGGAACTCTCTAGCCATCAAATTATACTGGTTTCACTGGGTTTTTTTTAGTGTCTACTTTTGCCAGGCACCTTGTTGGACAGTAAAGTTGTGCCAAATCACTCTTTCCAAGAAATGATTTCAGCTTACTTACAGCCAAATTGGCTGATGGCTGATTTCTATTAGCCATAATTTTGTTATTTTTTTTGTAGCTCACACTTTCCAAGCAAAATGAAAGCATTGATATGGCACACTTGTGCTGATTGGTAGGCCTGACACATGCACAGATGGAAACACATAGCATTCAAATGTATAAACCAAGCAGCAGTGGCAGTAGATATGACTGGAGATTGACTAATCAGTGGTTTCTGGGCTGATGGCCATCACTGATCATCTTTCAGTGCGCTGTTACCAATCGATTGCAGGACTGGAAGCACATTAACCTTTCCAGACAATCTTGGTAATACATGTACTTCTGTAAAGTAGATTTATATGTGCATTGTCTCTCAAGATGAAATGTATGTTTACTTTTTGGAATCAACCACATTCAAAAAGTCTGTAAAAAATCCCTTGCAGAAATTCAATGTGGAGTTGGTCCTTAGCAGAATTTAGCTCTCCTATGTTCGGATACTCACGGGCTGAGTAACATACTCTCAAGATGAGTAATGTACTCTCGAGAGGGGTGTCAGGTTAGTGGTGCTATAACTTTTTACTCCGCTTCCTCCGCAAGACAGGTTAGTTTTACACATTCTACATATATATATATATATATATATATATATATATATATATATATATATATATATATATATATATATATATATATATGTGTATACGTATGCACTTTAACCTCTTTGGTAAATATTGGTGCGTTCTTTGTCCTGTCGCTCTGAATGATGTCCCGACTCTAGCATCCTCATGTGATGGCACCCCCGCTATCAGATTGAGGGCTCAGACTGGTTTAAGAGCTGAGTTGGTTTCTAGGGTCACCAGGGGTTCTGCAACACTATTGCATAGCCCTTAACCTCATCACGCCTCCATTTTGATGCATAAAATCTCAAAATCTTTACAGCATTTAGCAGATGCTCTTATACAGAGAGACTAACAATCGTGCTTTGACTCAAAATATCCAAAGCAAGAAATGAATTAAATCAAATGTTAAATACTTTTGAGTTTGGTTGTGTCATATCGTATCATTCACAATAATATAAAAATTCTAAATTTGACATGTTGCTTTTTTTATATAAAACATTTTTCAGTGTTGACATATTACCAAGGAGATCATTATTACATAAAATACCCTTAAATGAATGATATTGTTTTAGAGCCATATCACCTACCCCCAGTTTTGAGTTCTAATACTACCAGGTATGAGTGACACAATAACCCTGCTGCAACAGTTTGTAGAAAATATAAAATTCATCAATTCTATGCAACTATGCAAAAACTTGTGAAGAAGAACCAGATATAGATATTAGTGCATTATTAGGTGCTCTCAGAAGAGGTGGGTCTTAAGTTGACATTTGAAGGTAGGCTAAATAAGTTTTCAGCCCATGATTTGTTGCATATTTGTGTTGAAAATTGACCTTTACCAATCCATTGCAGATCAATCTTTCCATCTCTAAATATGACCACTCATATTAGTTTTAGATTTTCCAGTGAAAATGTTTGTGTAAATAAATAAGAATTAAATAAATGTTACGTAAACTCACTAATCACTCTTTTTTTTTTTTTTTGTAGGATGGCGGTTTGCTAATAAACAATCCGACTGCTCTGGCGATCCACGAATGCCAGTGTCTGTGGCCAAACACTCGTCTGCAGTGCGTGGTGTCTCTCGGTACAGGGCGCTTTGAGGCTCCCAGCAAGAACGCCGCCACCTACACCAGCCTGAAGACCAAGCTGACCAACGTCATCAGCAGTGCTACAGATACAGAGGGTGGGTGGAAGTCTGTGTCTGTGTGTTAATGTCTGTGCTTCTGTGAGTTCCTGGAGTCGTCATCATCAGGGTAATGCAATTGTGTAACTGGAATTATGGCCTCTTACTAAATTATGGATATGCACAGAACATTCCATATTAAATCAGGAGTCCTGTCAGGAATCTTCTTAATCGACATTAGTCAATTTAAGTGTATCTGCTTTTGAAACACAAACTGCTCTGGGAAAAAAAAAACATTATCATTAGTTTGAGTAATGTTGGGTTGTTTCATGTGTGTTTGTGTCTTTGCTTTATGTTGGTATAAAAGGCAGCTAACTCTTTCTTCTTTCTTGCGACTAGAATTAAGATGTTCCACCTTAAATGACCCTGCAGCATAAACAGTGCAGTGCTAGCAATCGCTGTTAGCATGACTACTGAAGGGTTACCACCACTCCTTCTCTACTGTTCCAGCTGCTGGCCTTGCTCAGGAATGCAGCTGTGTACTAGTGTCACGATTGTAGCCTCTCCCAGCATCACTATTGTGAGATTAGCATCACTACTGCAGCACTAGCATCACAAGAAGGCCAGCTGCTAGCCTCACATAGCATCTCTACTGTGGTATTAGCATTGTTACTGCAGCACTAGCGTCGCAACCTTGCCACCTGCTAGCCTCACTCAGCATCTTTACTCTGGTATTAGCATCGCTATCGTAGCTTTAGCTTTGCCCAGCATTGCTACTGTGGTATAAGCATTGCTATCAGAGCATTAGCCTCGCCCAGAATCACTAGCATTAGCATCACTATGCCAATTATGCCAGCTGCCCTCCTCATTTAGTGTTGCTCCTCTGTCATTAGTCACAAACCATGTTCACCAGGGCCCTTCATATATAAACACTTCTAAAAATATGGTCTACATTTTAATGCTCTGTCAGTTTTTTTTTCTGTTTTTCTCTCTATAGCGTATTCATCACTCCTAATACACTTGTCACGTCATGTAGCCTAGCACAGTTGCGTTGAGCTTTTTTGCCAGCGTTTGGGAGGTTTAAGTTAAATAAGCTTAAAGGCTTAGGAATAGTGAGAGGAAATCTCCTTGTGTGTTTCTCCTGATATGAATATTAATATGCAGCTATATTGGCAGAGAACAGACAGGATGTATGTTGGTATTCTAAACATAATGCTCAGTTCTCAGTCAGAATTGCTAAATGCTTAATGTTTGGCACAACAATACTGTGTGTCTGAATATGAATGTGTTCATGCATGCATGTGTGTTACGCCACGCCTTCTCTATGGCTTCCATTTGGGATTAAACCGAGCTGTGGTTTAATCATGGAGGGTATTTATAAATCTTGGATTAACGGTCCTCCAGCCTGGATTTCTCCCTCCTGGTCCAGAGAACGTTGGCTGGGTGGCACACAGACACACACACACACTCCTGTTTAATGATAATTAATAGCCACATATTATACTGTATGGTAGTACAAGTGACCCAAATATAATAAGTCAGCAACATTAATCACGTTATTATGGGATATAAGAACAAAAAGGTTCAGCTTCTATCTTTAGGCAGCGGTTTGTCACTAAGGGAGAAATGAAAGAATATTTTATAACAGCAGTGTCATTTATTATATCATTATATACTGCAGGTCCAAGCTTGCTTAACTGAGTAACTGGCTGTGAGCAGTAATGCCTGTAACTCTGGTTAAGTCTGCAGGTTCAGTCATCATCAGGCTGTCACAGATGGCCCGTCTATAATGAGACTGCTGACCCCTGAAGTAAAGTGAGAAATATTGGGTTGTGGTATTAAATGGCACAGCCTGCTCAGCCTGTACAGCTGAAAATGACACATTCACTCGCAGTGCTGAAGCCTGTATCTTTCCCTCTTTAAATTGTGGACTGTAGGACTTGTGAAACTTTGTTTGAAAATTTGTTATATACATTTTATAGTTATATAGATTTGTTTAAAGGTCTCATTCTGCTAAAATGCATTTTTTTCTTGTCCTTCCCTAACAATCCTCCCATTTTGATTGTTTTGATACTGCTTGTAATCACGGTAGCCTACATCATCTAAAGTTTCTTCTCATAACTGTAGTGTAGTGCTGGACGATATGGCCAAAATTGATATCAGGATATATTCCTTAATTTCGGTCGATACAATATAATTTCGATATTGATATAAATACTTTGAAGGCCTCAGAAAACTGCTAAGAATCCCTGCAATAAAATCTGTACCTACTACTGTCTGAAATTTTTAATTTAAGTCTTTAAAGTCTCCTCTCACAAAAACTATATAATACTTTAGAAATAAAAATGGTCAGAATAAATCAATGCTCACTTTTAATTGAATATAGAAAAATAAAAACATGACATCCCTGTCAAACACAAACCTATAACCTATACACATATTACCAATATAACTAACTTTACATTACAACAGAGGCAGAGCTTCCTATTCTTTTGTAAACATATTTAACAGATCAAAACAAAAATGCTTCAACCAGGATAAGGAAAACAAAAAGCCTTCATATGCATAAAAAGAACATGATATCCCCGTCAAATAAACAAACCTATAGGCTTTATCAACTATAAATAACTTAGTTACAACATAAGCTACAAATGTGCTTCAGCCAGAGTAAGGAAGATATTGTATGTAGTGTAACTGCTTGAGGTGGTGGAACAGATTAGATTTATTAGCATTGCTAGTCGGCTCCACTCTCGGAGCAAGCCGAAGAGTGTAGTTTATCAGACCTTAGAAAGCCAAACCACTGAATTAGACCTGCCTCACTCAATGTCTTCTGTTTAATCACGTGTGGAAGCGCCAGGTGCACTCATTCTGCATCTAAAATCTCCCGCGCTGAAGCCAGATTCTGTAAATAGTGCATATCGACATGCCACAAAAATTATATCACTGTTATTGAAGTATTTCTTATTTCTTCTAAAAAAAAATATGTATGGCTTTCTAAAATGTATCCTATAACTTATTTGAAGTTGCATCATCTTGTTGATCTTGATGTTCTTTGGGAGTAGAGCATAGAAAAAAAGAAAAAAAAACATTTGTTCAAATATGTTTGAGACATTCGCTGGAGGTGTATGTGTGTATCATAAATGCAAATTTTATTCTATCTCGCTTACTTAGGTTTTCTAATGGCTTTTTCTGTTCTGCGTCTGTTTTTCTTTCTTTCTCTCTCACAGAGGTGCACACTATGCTGGACGCCCTGCTGCCTCCCCACACGTATTTCCGCTTCAACCCGTACATGAGTGAGGAAGTGGCGCTGGACGAGAGCCGCAGCGAGAAGCTGAACCTGCTGCAGGTGGAGGGAATGCGTTACCTGGAGCGCAATGAGGAGAAGCTGAAGCGAGCCATCCGCACCCTCGCACAGGAGAAGAGCTCAGCTCAGAGGCTGGTCGAGTGGGTCCAGCTCAAAGCGCACATGTACGACGGCCTGACAGGCTTCTCAAAACCGTAGCGGTGCATGGGCGCTGTTTCCACTATCACAGCATATTGTAGCCTGCAGTAAAATATTTATTGATAAAGCACGTTCTGATAATGCCTCCTCTAAGGGCTTGCGTTACTGTGTTTGAGGATTATAGCAGCATCCTGGACACAGGCTGAAATTCCCAGCTGAATAAATGACCTCTGAAATGCTGAGGGACTAGCTGTAAGAATAGCTGTTCCTTATGGAGCTGATAATGTTTATCAGTCCTCAAACATATGACAGAATCCCCCAGACTGCTAAAACCACACAACAGTACTTTAGTCTTCCTTAAACAAACGCTGTATAGAGTAGATTGGTGTTTTGCTAGAAGAAGCCATGGGAAAATATCTGAAATTGCTTCTAGATTTCATTATATTTATACTTATTTCACAATAATCACTACAGGGGAAAACGTGTGTGAAGCTGCATTGGAACCAAGAGGAATTGTGATTAAACCGAGACTGTAATATTAGGTCAGTTTTTATGATCCTTTAATGATTTTTAAAAATCTAAGCTAGCAACTTCATGTGCAACTTAATAGAGAATATTCCAAAGACTAAAAGCAAAGCAAAAGTGATTTCACATTTGATTGCAGACAGTATAAACCAAATATTTGATATTTTGTCTGGTCGACTATATTAATTTTTTTTTTATAAATAATTTTCTTTCTAATTTTTCCCCATTTACTTCCCATTTTACATGGCCAATTACTCAACCCACTCATTAGGACTCCCCCTATCATTAGTGATGCCCCAACACCAGGAGGGTGAGGACCATCACATGCCTCCTCCAATACATGTGAAGTCAGCCACCGCCTCTTTTGACCTGCTGCTGATGAACCGCTCGGAGGAAAGCGCAGCGATTCTGTTCTGATACACCAGCTCACAGATGCCTGGTGCTGATCAACATCACCCTTTGGAGTGAGGTGCGGAGAGAGTGCCATCTAACCACCCAGAGAGAGCAAGGCCACTCCTGCTATACATCCTTTTTTTTTAAAACTAACATGAATACAGATTTTCTACCAAATCTTGTTCATTACACTCCTGTTTACATCACATGTTTTAAATCACATATTTATTTAGATTTTTAACCTCTTTACTAGCCCCATCTAATGCCCTGTCTCATCATTTAGTTGTATGAAGTTGGAGTAGTCGGCAAAAGTTTGTATTCACGGTCATGTGAATACCCCAAGTCCATTTCACACTGGATTTCTCCTTTAACAAATCAAGTTGAACGGACAAAAAACTAAATGCTTTGGTTCATACTGTCTGCATTTGTTAGTAAAAAAGATTACTATAAATAATAAGTATTAGTATTATGCACTTTTTTATCTTTTCTCATTTTTTTGGATGGATGTTATCTGCATTAGAGATTCTGAGATTTACACAAAAAAGCAATGAATATACTGAATCCACAATGTACAGCATCTCTACAATCTACACTTTAAAACACATCAGGGCTTTTGCTTGATATCCCTACCACTGTGTTCTTCAGATAGACAGCTGGCATATTCTTATAACATTTGTTGAAGTGAAAGCCCAACTAACCTCAGCACACAGGGAAACATAATTATACAGTGAAGTCTATTATTATTTAAAGAATACTAGTCACTAAATATGTATGTATAGTAAGGCATTTATAAGCTGCATTGATGCTTGCATGCTTCATTTTTTTGTGTGCACCAGTTCTCCTCTAAAAGAAGGTAAATATAAAATTATGATCCTAGAAATTCTAGGAAAAACCTTTTTCGTCTTGCAAACTTTTGCAGTGTGTATATAAAAAATGAGAAGTGTGTATACAAAAAGTCATTGAATTTTTTTAATCATAATATTAATAATTGGTAAAAATTGATACAAACCTCTTGACCACATGCATGTATCCGATGATGGAAGGGTTACAATCTTTGAAGATTTATTTTGTTGATTAATTGCTGTAATTTCTTGTGACTGTGAATTGATTGGCTTAAATATTATTTTGGAAAATGTTTAGCAGGCGAGACATTAGAGTATTTTATTTTATTTTATAGTATTTTATAGTGTATTTTTATTTTATATTTAGAGTGTAATTCAAAGAACATAAAAAAATCATTTTGGCTACATTCACACAGCAGGTAAATTGACCTAAATCTGTTTTTCCTCACTAAATCCGATGTTTATTTTAGGCTGGTCACATTATCTTTTTCATGTGGCCTTTATCTGACGTTTGTCTGAACAGTTCCTTCTGTATAAGTTATACAGCATCACAGGAGCTATCAAGGGGTTTCAGTGGCTGACAACTAAATGTGTTTTGTAAAACAACTAAAAGATCTTTGTAAATAGAGAACAGTATTTAGCCATGGTAACTTCTGAAGCCTGCGTTATTCATGTGTGGCCACATATGCTCAATTATTTGTGGTATCATCAAATATGATCAGAAAGGGAAGTAACATGTTACGTTGAAGCAGTAAAAAAAAAATGAACCAATCACACGACCCCACACACAGACCTTGGAGCAGATAGCTTCAACACCAGCAGCAGACCACACACGAGTTTACTAAAAACAAACCCTAGACCACTGATTTCAGTAGGACCAGAGATTGGTATTGTGAACTACTTCTGGCCTCGAAAGCAGCTTTCACATTTGACCAAAAGTACAGAACCCACTGAGAAAGCGCACCAGTGTTCTTAAAAATATATAAAAATATATATATTGTATGCATCAGATTTCAAACAAAGTATAAATTAGCCCAGATTCAGTACACTGCAACAGACTGAACAAATCCATGTCACATAGGCCAAAAAAGGTCAGATTTGGGCCACTACCTGCTATGTGAATGTAGCATTTTGAGTTGCAAAATTAAAAAAAAAAAAAAAGTTTTAAGTTGAGTGCATTATACCAAACCAGAACAACCTCACATACTAACATATTACTTTATATTTTTCTTTTATTTATTCCTTAAAGGGAACTTATGTAAGTTGAGTTTATGGTTTTCTTCTGAGGACTGACAATAGTTTATAACCAACAGTCATCTCTTATCTGCACAGATTTGCAGCGTGTTATACTATGCTGTTTTGATTTTGTTTTGATGATTTGATTGCCCCATAGAATATAATTGCTTGGCTAAATCTGTTTTGTTCATCCTCTTTTTAAAAGTGAAGATGAATGGCATTATTAGAAAGCCACTGTAGTACAGTATTTGCAGATAAGCTGGGTTTAAATGCTGATAATTTACCATTTGAAGAACTTGAATTTGAAGTGACTCCTGGGGTTGAGTACTATGCACTTATGCATATGCATTTATGTCATTTGTTTCAATAGAATGCAGATTGACTTCAGTAGTTATTTAAAGGATGGTGTAGTGGTGGTGCCTGAAGCAAGTTTGAAGACTGACGTTGTATTTGCCAAATACTGTATAAGAAATGTGGCTACACTAGTTAGACTAGATACAATAGCTAGTTATTTGCTGACTGAAGAAGTGTGAGGGGTCCTGTACCTGTATCATCTGGGGATGGAGGGTGAAAGCATGTGAAGCAGTTAAAGGATATACTCTGGTCCTCAGTCCTCCTCCTGAACAGCTACTTTTTCTTTTAATAAGTGCAGCAGTGGAGCTGTCCTCTCTAGCTTTTGATCTACAGTATACAGCTCTGGAAAAAAATTTAAAGAACACTTCAGTTGCTGAATCAGTTTGACTGATTTTGCTATTTATATTTATATGTTTGCATAAAATTAACATTGTTGTTTTATTTTATAAACCACAGACAATATTTCTCCCAAATTCCAAATAAAAATATTGTCATTTAGAGCATTTATTTGCAGAAAGAGATGAAATGGCTGAAATAACAAAAATGCAGAGGTTTCAGTTCATATTCATGAAGTTTTAAGAGTTTAGAAATCAATATTTGGTGGAATAACCCTGGTTTTTAATCACAGTTTTCATGCATCTTGGCACGTTCTCCTCCACCAGTCTTACACACTGCTTTGGATAACTTTATGCCACTCCTGCTGCAAAAATTCAAGCAGTTCAGCTTGGTTTGATGGCTTGTGATCATCAATCTTCCTCTTTATTATAGGGGAAGAGGTTTTCAATTTGGTAAAATCAAGGATTAACATCATCATTTTGAAGTGGTCTTTTATTTTTTTCCAGAGCTGTATCTAATCATCCAGTATTAGGATCTGGCCTCATTAATGCTATCATGGCCGAATGCTATTAAACCTTCATAGCAGTTTTCCAAAATCTGATGTAAAGCCACAGAGGGATGCAAAGGGACAACAGACTTCCTGCTACTATTCTTGATTTCAGGAACAGTTCTGGAGGAGCAGGTACCTACATACTTTTGGACTTTTTTGGGCACTTAGTGTATCTTCCTGCAGTTTTAACCCCAACTCACTGTTCATCCAATTCAAGACTTTTGAATGCATTCACTTATTGAATTATGTGTTGGGGCTTAGTGTTGATTTCAAAGTTCTTCAGGAGCAGGGTTGAAGACCACTGTTTAAACAATGGGCTTGTTCACACTCTGCACAAACAAGGGTCCTGGGTGATCTAATGGTTGCCAAAAAGTTGCCAAAAATATGTTCCTATGATCGCTTGTGATTGGGTTTCTCACATTATGTCCACTGGAGGACAGGCAGGTTACAGGTCACAGACTCTCATCCCATGGACAGAAACATTTTTAATTGGGACGATGCTTTGAAGTTTGTCTGTAACCACCTCCAAACATTGGACTACAATACATCTTGGATCCTTGGAGCAGTGGTTAAGAATGCATTGCAGTGACTTGTGGATAATTAAGGGCAACAAAGGATAAAGATGTGATCAGTTGCTGCTTTTAAACTGCTTCGAACTTAAGCTGCATTTCTTGGCAGTATGTGAAGGTTCAATCACTTTGGAGCACCCTTCTGTGATGCATGGTCGAGAAATGCAGTCCATCTCGATTGTTGCCTGGGCTTTGAAGCGCAGCTAATGACCGTGTGACCACACCATCCTCTGTCAGCAAGCTAATAGGGCGGCACGTGACTTAGTGGTTAGCACGTTCCTCTCCCAGCACTGGGGTCTTGGGTTCAAGTCCATGGAGTTTCCATGTTCTCCTTCTGTCCGTGTGGGTTCCTCCCACAGTCCAGAAACATGGAGATCAGGTAAATTGGATGTTCTAAATTGTCATGGTGCATGGGTGCTGTTGTCTAAGTATGTATGTGTATGTGTATGACTGTATGCCCGGATATGTATTGGCAGCCTATGCAGTCCTCCAGTTGTTTCCGGTTGAGAGTATGCTGTGCGCAATTGGCTGCCGCTTGTCCCTAAAAACAAAAAAATAGGTAAAAAAAAAAAAAAAAAACGCTTGAAATTTAAAAGGCCAAAATATTAGTACACAAGTTTAAATCACTTCCTGTAGATGGTTAAGTGTAAATTGTCCACCATATTCAAATATGTGACAACCACCATCCCACACCAGTGAATGGTGAATGAACCTTTGTTATTGGATCACCCAGGATGCATGTTAATGCCAAGTGTGAACAGAGCCAATAGATGATTCTTAAAAAAAGCCTGTGGATTGTAGTAAATTATATTGTATTATATTATATGTTTTGTCTATTGCTATTGTATATATGCACCTTCACATCAAGTGTTGCCATTATTCTTACTCAAAAAAAGCTTATTTAGTCTAATCTAATCATGGTCTCCTCCTCACTTCACTCACTGATGCTGTTCGGAACTTATTATTCCTAAAGACTTTTCCAGCTTCACTGTGTGCTGTAGTTCTCCTGCCTCTCTCTCTCTCTCTCTCTCTCTCTCTCTCTCTCTCTCTCTCTCTCTCTCTCTCTCTCTCTCTCTCTCTCTCTCTCTCTCTCTCTCTCTCTCTCTCTCTCTCTCTCTCTCTCTCTCTCTCTCTCTCTCTCTCTCTCTCTCTCTCTCTCACCGTGCCGCCTTGTGTTTGTTGTGTTGTACATTATCCACCCATGTTACAGTGCCTGAATGAAGAGAAAGGGTTGACAGGGCTGTTTTAGCCGTGATTGCTGCTTATTTTGCTGCACTTGACTATAAGTCTGACGGTCTTATTTACAGAGCATCTCACTAGAAGAGAATAAATCCAGGGTCAGTTAATTGCTACTGTCTTCACCAGCTTAGCTAAGCAATACTGCACTGATTGCTTGCCTACCTTAAGGTGCCTTGTAAATAAGACCTGGTGCTGGTAAGAAGAAACAAACGTGTATACTTTGAAAAGTGAAAAGAAGAGCTGTAAAATATCAAAGCCAATTTGTTTTTACCCTTTAGGTCCTGGAAAAAGAGTGACAATAAAAAAAATGAATGTTTTAAACAATTTGTGTCGTGTTTGAATGCATAAAAATAAATGTGCTAAAAGAGGTGTTTGTAGTAATGACTTGCAGAAAGTGTGGCAAATTGGTTTCCTGTGGAATACAGCTCTGTAGAGATGAGTATTCTCCAACATCTGATGCTTACAGCTAATCTTGTGAAGGCTTTGATAATGCACTGATATATTGGCTCAGGTGTGATATGTATTTAAGCATTTTTCACACCTGCAGTTTTTAATCTGGTTCATTCTCACCCTTGATGTGTTTTGTTTAGACAGGTGTGAACACAGAAATCACACTCAGATGTGACTCAGATTTAACCAAAACAACTGTTTTGGTTAAAAAAAAAACTTGAGAGGACCTGGGTTCAGTCTGGTCCCAGATTAACACTGTTTTGTGTTTTGAGTAAGATGTAAAAAAAAAAAATAATAATAAAATAAAATAAAAAAAAAAACATTTACATTCTACCTGTGGTTACTGGACCCACCTTTCAAGTGTGCTCCATAAATTTAGTATAAACATCTCCAATAGCCAGTTTATCGTGTGTGACAAATTAATCCTCTCTAGATGTTCTCGTTTTTTCTTTTTTGTAACAAAAATTTGATACTATAACTTACTTTTGAAAGTTGAGAAAATATTGATTTTAAACATTTTTTGCACCAGGAGTGGCATGAAGTTATCCAAAAGCAGTGTGTAAGACTGGTGGAGGAGAACATGCAAAGATGCATAAAAACTATGATTAAAAACTGGCTTATTTTACCGAATATTAATTTCTAAACTCTTAAATCTTTATGAATATTAACTTATTTCTTTATTTGAGGTCTGCATCTTTTTTGTCAGTTTAGCCATTTCTTATTTTCTGCAAATAAATGCTCTAAATGACAATATTTTATTTGGAATTTGGGAGAAATGTTGTCCGTAGTTTATAGAATAAAACAACACTGTTCATTTTACTCAAACATAGACCTATAAATAGCAAAATTATATAAACTGATTCAAAAAGAAATTTCCAGGGCTGTATTGCTCAAAGCCGGCAACTACTGTAATTTTAAGCACGGTTTAGTAGTTGTTTTCCCAATTCATGCTGTCTAGTTAAATAACATTTCAGGTTTTAAGACTGCGAATAGTTTAATCAGCACTGTGTAGAGGTCTAATCTTGACCTAGAGTAGGAGTGTAGTGCTGGGGTTTCTGTGGGAGAGTTCAGTATGAATTGTAGCTGTCAGAGCAGAAGTGTAGTTTGAGTTATTTGACAGTTCTGAAGGAATGTTGACCCGAGGGGTCTTATATCATCTGATTTGTTCGTGTGTGTATGAGTGTTGGGAGGCTGTTTCTCTGTGTTAGAGGAAATATATTGTTAATAAAACACTCTAGCATGTTCTCCCCTCAGATGTGAAACACACGAAAACGCCACAGCTCCCATATTCTGAAGACTGACGGCCTGATTGGTGGAAACACACAGCTGCTTGCGCTGTAGCTGAACCCTGCAAGCTGCTTTATACAGCCATTTACACTCGATAGCTGCCCGCCCTCGCTGCGGTTGGGGTTCAGGTCCTCTGTGAAGATGATTGAGGTTCTGTGTATTTGTCTGATAGAGGTTTTATGTACGCAGGCTGGGCTGAACCTTCGGCTAGCTTGTTAGCGGGAGAGATTTCTAAGATTAAGCCATGCTTGGAGCAAGGTCACTCACTCACACTTAACATTCCATATTGACTGAGCCTGGGAAATAAAGGCCTTAGAGTGTTGCATTGGCCTACATTATTATACCACAGCTTATTCTTTAAAGGGGACATATTACAGTTTTTTTTACACTAGTTAGAATAGATCTATGGGCTGTAAAAAACATGTTCAAGTTCAAATTCTTTACACAAAAATCACTCTCACATAAAAAGATCTCACCAACTCTAGTTCTTTTTAGAATGAGCCATTTGGGCTCTGTCACTTTTATGCAATTAAGCTGATGCTGGCCACACTAACACACGTGCTAATTGGCAAAACATGAACAAGCTAGTTTATGCTTAACTTTTTATTGCAAAACAAATTATTTGAAAAAAACTTACATCTCTCTCATCTGTTGACCTGCCACAAATATTAGGTACAGATCCCTCTATCAGAAGAAGTCTAATGGCTAATTCTGCTGTGTAGAGTCAAACTGTAACGTCTTCCAGAGAAATCGAATACATTTTTTTCTGCACTTGCAGTGTTTATGGGGGCAGTCAAAACCCAGGTGGAAATACAAAAGCATGCATTATATATCCCATTTAAATTTGGGTGAGGTATGTTGAATGATGGCTTTGGTTTTTTAACATTTGTGCATTTACAGTACCAAAATTTTAAAACCAACTGTTAAAACCAATGTGAAAAATGGAGGCTTTGGTCAAGATTTGATGTAAAAAATATTTTCCAATATCTTTAAAATATTGTATCAAGATATTTTAAGATATGTTATCATACATGATAATCATATCATACATGATATCATACATGACACACATAAAAATGCATCAGTAGCAGCAGATTCTTAAAAACTGCTGTTTAAACATTCTCCCTTTCCTGAAATGTGCAGTTGGTCAGTGTTGGTTAAGCATTGTTGATGCACTGATGATCCACAATGTGGTCTGAAAAGTATTTTGTGTGTTATGATTAAATAATTATGATATAAATTATTGTCATATTGCCCCCACCTCTACTAGAATGCTTTAATCTGTGAGCTATTAGTATATCATGTAACACACACACACACACACACATGCACATGCATGCAGCAGTGTCCTGAAACTCTAGCAGTTGCTCTGTGGTAAATACTACAGCTGCAATCTGAGAGTGAGCAGGATAAATGCACTTGCCTGATTAAACTGGAGTATGGTTACACTGCAGCTACATGGAATGAACAACAGAAACAACTGCAGAGAACTGTGTGATTTTCAGTGTGTGTTTTCTCTGAGGTGTTTAACATTTAGAACAAACTACATTAAACGGCATTAAAAACCATGAAAACACTCCCATTCATTCAACAAATACTTCCTTAATATGTCCTTACACCTTAATTGCAATTAAAGCAAAGCTCTCTGTTTTATTTGCTGATCTTCAGATCATCACCTGTCTGTGTTTTGTTTTTCTTCTTTCTTTCTTTCTTTCTTTCTTTCTTTCTTTCTTTCTTTCTTTCTTTCTTTCTTTCTTTTTACTGACATTTTTTTTCTCTCCTAAGGGTGTATTTTTGTTCTCTCAATCTCACCCCCTTTCGTCTTTTTTTGCCTGTTATTGTTTGACATTTATATATGCACCATTGCCACTGAAATAAAAAAAAGTTTAATTGGTCCTTTGAAAGGGGGGGGGGGGGGGGCGTGGTGGTGGGCCCTAAAAAAAGTAATATCTTTCTTTCTTCTTTTAAGTTAGCAATTTTTGCTCTGAACAGAAGGGAGAGGCTTACATATGCCTTGGAATAGACAGCCTAGGGAAGCATTGATGTTTGAACTTTGAAAAGAAATAAATAGGTTGTTCAAGAAATGGAATGTCCTGTTCATCAGGCCTCACTTGAATGCTGGAAATTCACATTGCCTTGCCATGAGCATGTTGGCCAGTGTTCAACCTCACTCACAAGATAACACCTCACAATATATACAGGTGTGGGCCTTCCCAAGCCGCCCCCTTCAAGATCATTTTAAGTAACACTTCTGGATCTGTTTACACCTCGCTGTTAGCCATGTCATTGTAGATGCCCTGTTTGACCCAACATATCTTATATATTATATTTTTGATCTTTTATATTTTTATATTTTTGGGACTGTCTGCCTGTGATTTTATAACAGTAGTACTTTTTCATGATTATTTTTATGACTGTCAACTTGGAATATGTTTTCACAGTCCTGAAAGCAAACTTGAATAAAAGAAATCTTTTGATCTAGAAATAAACTGTGCGCTTTACCTTCCAATACCACCAGCACTCGTGTGTGTGTGTGTGTCTGTGTGTGTTCTATACTGTAGCTCTGTGGCAGTAATTGCTTTATGGGCAGTTTCACATTGCCCCAGTAGGTGCAGTATATTGCTCAGTGCTGCATCGACCGCACGCCGCCTCTCTAAAGCCTGAGGAATAAAACGCTGCAGCTGAGTGTTGGAGGCCTATATTGGCTGCAGGGATGTAATAACACAAGCAGCTCAAAGCAGAAAGCAGTCATGTGTTTACAGCACGTGTGTGTGTGTGTTCCACACAGCGATTGGCTTGTGCTGCATTGATCCCATGAGCAGCTCCCGAGCAGAAGGAGTATTGGGGGATTGTGGTGCACCTTCGGCGAAGCTGAGGGTGCTGATTCATCACTGAACTTCCACAGGGTTCAAGGCAGGCAATCAAATGGGCCGTGATTATGAAAAATGCAGCAGCCCCTTTCCTATTCTCTGTGTTTATTCCTCCATTTTCTTCTCTCTGCAGGTTCTTTTTCCATCAGACGTATTGTGGGGTTATTGATGGGCATCGCTCAGGCCACCACAGCTTCTTTCATTTAGCCTAATGACTCAGTTACTGATCTTCTGTAAGCTGATCAACCAGCCTGGCCTGCACTAGCCAATTGACTTGTGCTGCAGTTTAGAGTTACTGACTCATTTGACCCTGGCTGGGCACTGTGACATTCACTGCAGCCAGTGTTCAGGTACCCAAGTCTAGGACTAGGGATTCAAAACTGAGAAAAAAATCAATAAATGGGACTATTAATAAATTAATAAATGTTTAACAATGATTTATATTTGTCTCTAAACACATTCGATCTAGTTATTGTGTTTGTATTGTTAAGGCTAATTTCACACACTCAAAGATTGTCAAGGTTTACTGTCTTTGATTTAGTAGAGAGCACCAATATGTAGGTCAATAATTTAAATCAAATTTAAAATGAAAGAAACTCATCATTTTTAAGTGGTCTCTATTTTTTTTCCAGAGCTGTATATCATGATACAACTCAGTGTATGTACAAAATGCATATTAATAATGCCAAGTGTAAACAGACACTGAGTGACATTTTTTGAGTAAAGAAAATCTTTCACATGGTAAGGCCTAATTACACAGAACTAATTAATCTTCATTTGCACCTTCAAATTCCACCCAGAGCTGGAATCAGACTTTTCTGGGTGTAAAGATCCATTTGCTTTGAGAGTCACTTGATCTAAATCAAGCTCTGTAAATGCTTCTAACTGGTGTTTTGACAGGGCTCTGGGTTTTGGTGTGTTAGATGCCAGTGACATCCCTGGCTCGGCCTGGTGGTCCTCATTAGACGATGCTGTCCAGTGCTTGGCTTTGTGAGAGCTGTTTGCTGGTCGAGGAGGAGGAGGAGGATGATGGCTTGTTCTGCTGGGTCATGTTTGAAGCTTCAGAAGAGCGGGACAGAGGCTCATTCACTGCTCAGCACGCGGCGCTCCGTGTGAGACGTCTGCCATTCAGGTTACAGTTATCTCACATGATGATGGAGCTGGATTGATCTGTGGGAGTTTTGTACTGTCTAGCTTTTCTGTGGCCTCTTTGTGACCCATAACAAGTGTTAGAAATCTCTCTCTCCCTTTTCTGTTAGTCTCTCTCTTTCTTCCTCTTTTTCTGTTGGTCTCATAGATTTTTTTCCATTTCTCTCTCCCCCTCTTTGTATGTCTTAATTTTGTATCTCTCTCTCTCTCTCTCTCTCTTTCTTTTCTGGTCTTCTTCATTTCTCCAATATTTATCTCATTCTCTCTCTTTTGTCTATTGTCTCTCATATGTTTCTAATTCTCTTTCTTTGCTGGTCTCATTGATTTCTCTATTTCCTCCTTTATCTCTGTAAATCTCATTCTTTTTCTCTCTTCTCACATCTCCTTCTGTCTCTCTGCCTCTCTCTGCTTTATATTTCTTTCTATATATCACTCTCTTTTTCCTCTTATAATTTCAGTATTCCACTTTCTCCATCATTTTCTGTGCTGGACATTTTAATCTCTCTCTTTGTGTTTATCTAAAACTCTTTATATGTTTGTCTACTCTCTCTCTTTCTTTCTCTCTCATTCTTTCTTTATTATCCTTTTTCGCTACTGAACTCCTTGATTTATCCTCTCCCCTATATCTTTTCCTTCGCTTTTTCATCTATTAATCCTTCATCTATGTATCATATTTTTTTCTCTGCTGGTCTCCTTGATTTCTCCTTACTCTTTTTAAACCTCACTCTGTTTCTATCCTTTCTTTATATGTCTTTATATGTAAATTGTCTCACTAACTGTCTCCTAACTCTTTTTCTGTCTTCCCCAGTCTCTTTATATTTCTATTTTCTTTTCTCTTCTCTCTGTCTTTGTCTCTCAGTCTCCTTGATTTCTCCTCTCTCTCTTTTATCGCTTTCCTCTCTCTTGTCTCTCTTTCTCTCTCCACTCTCTTTTTTATCTCTGCTGCCCTTTTTTGCTCTGGTCTCCTTGATTTTTCTCCTCTCTCTCTCACTGCCCGATCCGTCTCTATTTCTTTTCTCTCCCCTTTAAATCCTATCTGACGTTTCATCAGCCCTATAAACAAGTGCTCTTGGTTCCCACCTCCCTATCACCTAAACGCTGTGTAGCGACCGCAGCTGAGCCCTTTACACACACACACACACACTCTTAGCAGGCAGGCGTGTGCAATAGAGGAAGCTGTAGGAGAATATGTATGTTGCTGCAAAAACTAGTGATTTAATTGGATGCAGATAGCATGCAGACGTGTCTGTAGGCAGTGGGAGATGAAAGGCAAGGACAATTAAGCCACTTCCTTTTGTCAGCTATGGGGCGGATATGGGTACGCATCCCATGATCCCTTGCAGTTAATAATGAGAGGTGCCTGAGGGGTTGGAGCTGGAATAGAACGAGGCAGAGAGAGAGAGAAAAAGAGAGAGAGGGGGATGTGTGAGGACCTGTGTCAAAAAATTGAGAGATAGTTGAAAGAGCAGGCCATGGGAACAGCGAGAGCCTTTCTGCTGCAGCGCCAATCTGCCGGCCAGCTTTCTCTCCAGCCTGATCAGTTTGATTATTCACCCCTCTCTCTCTCAAGCTCTCTCCCTCTTTCTCAAGCTCTCGCTCTCTATCTCACACTCGATCATAATCCTTTGGTTGTGCTATCATTATCTTGACAGAGTGGTAGTGGATGGGCGTAAGATGAGAGAAGAGAGAGTTTTGAATAAGCTGTATGTTTTTAGATAAGGTCTTTCAAATCTGAACATCAGTTAGAACAAACGAATTCATCATCAAAACTAGTTGAAAATAACTTAGAGTTAGAACCTTCGTAAGAAGCCATCGAAAGACTCAGAGCTAGGTATGTGCATGTAGTGCCTCTAGAAAGTGCTGGCCTCCTGAATTATTTTTTCTTTAAACCTAATTTTGAAGTTTCTATTGTATTACAATGGTTTAAAAATTTTGTTGGAAAAACGATTCAAATTTAGTCATTTAGACATTGACCCCAAAAAAGACAGAGATTCTTAAAAAACACAGAAAACTCAACCTTTAGCAATGAAGAAATGACTACAGGCAACTCACCACATATTTGACTTTCACCAGTTATTACTGTAACCAAGCAAAACTACAAAAAAATCGTAACCTATTCCATAATAAGTGCATAAACCTAATCTTAACCTCAGTTTTTTACCATGGTAATGTGTTTTAGAGTGTTGAAGTGTGTAGTTTGTATTGCCAAACATAGCTTTTTGCATAACTAAAGAGTTATCAACGTGCCTTTATTTCCATGTATTTCTTTTAGCTTTATGAAGTGTCAGAACCTATGGTTGTTCTGTGTTATAGATTTGTAAAGGTCTCTCAGGCTTCTTGCTTGTTTCTCTGATTAATGTCTTCCTTATTGCTGACCTTTTGTAAACAGACTCTTCTAAAGCTATCTAGGAAAGCTGCAGCTGTGCCAAACTCTTTTTTAAACTATAGATTTAATGCTGTTCTGACTGAAGTTTAAATCCTGATTGCTACATCTCTATACCTCTCTATAGAACAAGACTCTTTAAGAGTTTCTTTAAGCAGGTTTTTAAACCTCTGTGGTATTCATGTTGAGTTCACATTATACTAATTTCATAAAAATTGCCATAATTTAGTTCAGTCTACCCTGCCAAAACATGTAGATTAAGACCAGTTTTGCTGGTAGCTGTTTTATTTGCATTGTATAAGCTGGTTAAAAAGCCTTTGATCCAGGTGAAATCAATTTATCAACCAACTCTTGACCAGCATGTCGCATTTGATTCTGATCATGTTGGTTGACCAGTGTGGGGTCATGCTGGCAGGTTGATAATACTAGTAGTTCAACTTGACAATCAAACACAGACAACAACCTTATCTGGTCTACCCTTACGCTTACCCACAGGTGTCCAAACAGAAAAATTGGATTATGGTTTGGATAATGTCAAAATACAAACTTCATTTGCACAAATATTTATTAACAAATAGTATTTATTGTTAAACACTGAACACCACAGCATTATTTAGAATAGGTATCAGGTATCAAAGCGTCAGGTTCAGCAAATTTCCACAAGTTCCATCAGTATTTCTCAGATTTCTTTCTAGTTGATATGCATCATCAGACCTATAGATTCAACAACAACAACAAAAACAAAACAGTCTGGACCTCAAGCAGTTCTGTCCAGGGTTCACACCAGGGAAGCTCTGTTCACAATTGTCTGTGGGCCCAAATAAACTGAGAATTTTTTTGGTCTCTTGGCATGCATTCACATTTTGGAAAATGTCTCCTTAACCATGTGTTGGTAAAAGTTCTGAAGAGTGACCTGAAGATGTCGATTCATCATCACACTAAACATAGCTAACTTTAATACCACAGCAGTGCAATGTACTGATGCCAGTGTAAAGTGAAAGGAAAGTCTGAAATATACTGTAATTGTGGGACAATAAAAATGTCCTCTTCAAAGAAGGGTAGTTTCAGCTAGTTACTACTAAACTGTATTGGCTTTTTTTACCCCACTTCTTATGATGGCCATTTTTGATTGTGTAGATTCAAGACATGCAAACCTGAAATATTCCCTCTAGTGTAAAATTGCAGGACAAAATTCAAGGTGGTGAATGCTTTCTGGAGGCACTGTAAGAAACGAAATCATGTGATTTACAGCAACACCCCTAAACACAGTAAAACTGCTGAAATATTGAATACTTCTATCGGCCATTAATATGAATGAGTAGCTTACTACACTCATTAAACCTGCATTTGAGAAACTGTATATGCTGAATTTTTAGAAGGTTGTTTCACCTCTGGCCTAGGCACAGGAAATACAGGAACAGAGTGTGTGTACTTAGTGTTTTATGTGGAACAAATGTCCTCCAGCTCAATAAAGTGCATTGCAATATTTATGGCATTTGGCCAATCCCCCTGAACAATATGCTTTTCATTTTAAAAACAACAAGAAAAACAAAACTGTATATTGTAAAAGCAAATCATCTAAAATATCCACTTTATAGACCCATGATACACAGATACACATTGTACAGTGTTAATATGTCTGTACACAATTCTAACTTATGGTCTTTTTTACACAAACAGCTGTTGGATAAAATATGAAAATATTCTAAAATTCTGCTTCAGAAATGTCTATGAATCTTTCTAATATTCTAATTACTCAAGAGCCCATAACCTGCTGTTTTATTTATTTAAAAAAAATCTTAAGAAAGATGGTTTATCTAGAACCGTTTTTTAAATAAGAAACACTAATAACTTTGAGGGGTGTTATTCCACCTCTGATGTTGCTCTAAGCTAAAGCACACAAACACAGCAAGATGAGTTTGTAAAAGGTTCTGGCAGCTGACCACTTCTGAGGTAGGTTAATAAAATCATATTGTCTTTAAAAATATAAATATAATTCAACAGATGTAATTAACTAAGTTACTGAATGTAGTTAAAAAAATAATTAGTATGTGTGCTTGATTTGGTTGTTGTAACTCAGTACCTTAGCTAATGAGATAAGCTAATTTGTTAATGAACATAAGCTACGCTCGCTAACTAACCTAGCTAGACAGTTAGCTTAAATTTATCTCAGAAAATGTAGCTAGTTAGCTAGCGGCTACCTACACTTAATGAGGTAAATGTAAGCTAACTAAGTAAGTAAAATAATGCTTGATAGTAAGTTAATTATTAGCTAGCTGCTAGCTACATTTAATGAGGTAAATTCAAGCTAAGTAAGTAAAACTATGCTTGGTAGTTAGTTAGTTAGTTATTAGCTAGCTGCTAGCTACATTTAATGAGGTAAATTTAAGCTAACCTTAACTGAGTAGGAATTATTAAGCTTGTTAGTTAGTTAATTATCAGCTAGCTGCTAGCAACATTTAATGAAATAAATTTAAGCTTGGTAGTTAGTTATTAGCTAGCTGCTAGATACATTTAATGAGGTAACTTAAATTTAAGCTTGGTAGTTAGTTATTAGCTAGCTGTTGGCTACATTTAATGAGGTAACTTAAATTTAAGCTTGGTAGTTAGTTATTAGCTAGCTGCTAGCTACATTTAATGAAATAAATTTAAGCTTGGTAGTTATTAGCTAGCTGCTAGCTACATTTAATGAAATAAATTTAAGCTTGGTAGTTAGTTATTAGCTAGCTGCTAGATACATTTAATGAGTTAACTTAAATTTAAGCTTGGTAGTTAGTTATTAGCTAGCTGCTAGCCACATTTCATGAGGTAAATGTAAGCTAAATAAGTAAGTAAAATTATGTTTGGTAGTTAGTTCATTATTAGCTAACTGCTAGCTACATTTAATAAGGTAAAATTAAGTTAACTAAGTAAATAAAAGTATGCTAATGTTAATGAGGTACATTTAAGGTAACTAAATAACTATAATTATGCTTGGTAGTTAGTTAATTATTAGCTAGCTGCTAGCTACATTTTAATGAGGTACATTTAAGGTAACTAAATAACTATAATTATGCTTGGTAGTTAGTTATTAGCAAGCTGCTTTCTACATTTTCTAACCTAGCTAGCTAGCTAATTATATAGCTAAAACACCTTATAGGGTTAAAGAGCCAGCTAGTTTAGATATAAATAAATAAATAAATATATATATATATATATATATATATATATATATATATATATATATATATATATATATATATATATATATACAGTGCCCTCCATAATTATTGGCACCCCTGGTTAAGATGTGTTCTTTAGCTTCTCATAAATTGAGTTTTGTTCAAAATAATATAGGACCACGATGGAAAAAAAGAGTAAAATACAACCTTTAACTCAAGTGAATTTATTCAGTAGGAAAAAAATCCCACATTAAGAAATAATTATTTAACATCAAATCATGTGTGCCACAATTATTAGCACCCCTGATGTTAATACTTTGTACAACCCCCTTTTGCCAACAAAACAGCACCTAATCTTCTCCTGTAATGTTTCACAAGATGGGAGAATACAGAAAGAGGGATCTTTGACCATTCCTCTTTGCACATTCTCTCTAAATCATCCAACGACCTGGGTCCTCTCCTCTGCACTCTCCTCTTCAGCTCACCCCACAGGTTTTCAATGGGGTTGAGGTCTGGGGACTGAGATGGCCATGGGAGGAGCTTGATTCTGTGTGCGGTGAACCATTTCTGTGTAGATTTGGTCACATGATTAGGGTCATTATCTTGCTGAAAGACCCAGTGACGACCCATCTTCAGCTTTCGGGCAGAAGCCACCAGATTTTGTTTTAAAATGTCCTGGTATTTTAGAGCATTCATGATGCCATGCACCCTAACAAGGTTCCCAGGGCCTTTAGAAGAGAAACAGGCCCACAGCATCACTGATCCCCCGCCGTATTTCACAGTGGGCATGAGGTGCTTTTCTGCATACTCAGCTCTTGTGTTACGCCAGACCCACTTAGAGCATTTGTTGCCAAAAAGCTCTATCTTTGTTTCATCTGACCAAAGCACACGGTCCCAGTTGAAGTCCCAGTACCGCTTAGCAAACTCCAAACGTTTGCGTTTATGATTGTGAGTGAGAAATGGTTTCTTCCGTGCATGCCTCCCAAACAGCTTGTTGGCATGTAGATAGCGCCTGATGGTTGTTTTGGAGACTTTGTGACCCCAAGAAGCTACCATTTGTTGCAATTCTGTAACAGTGAGCTTTGGAGAACTTTTTATTTCTCTTATCATCCTCCTCACTGTGCGTGGTGGCAAAATAAACTTGCGTCCTCGTCCAGGCTTGTTTACCACTGTTCCAGTTGTTTTAAACTTCTTAATAATTCCTCTGACAGTAGATATGGACAGGTGTAGGCGAGTAGCGATTTTCTTGTAGCCATTGCCTGACTTGTGAAGGTCAACACACATCTGCCTCACTTGAATGGTATGTTCCTTTGTCTTTCCCATGTTGAAGATAAATGGCCTCTGTGTCACGTCATATTTATACCCCAGGGAAACAGGAAGTTGTGAATTACTAATTAAATGTTCCTACATACTCTGATCAACTTCGTAAACTACTGTAGAAGTGACAGAAATACTTTTATTAAATTTATTTCCTAAGAATTGTTAGGGGTGCCAATAATTGTGGAACAGGTGATTTTATGAAGAATAATTATTTCTTAGTCAGGGATTTTATTTCCCCCTTAAAATTTACTTGAGTTAAAGGTTGGACTTTTTTTTCCCATCGTGGTCCTATATTATTTTGAACAAAACTCAATTTATGAGAAGCTAAAGAACACATCTTAACCAGGGGTGCCAATAATTATGGAGGGCACTGTATATATATATATATATATATATATATATATATATATATATATATATATATATATATATACATACATACATACATACATATATATATATATATATATATATATATATATATATATATATATATATATATATATATATATATATATATATACATACATACATACATACATATATATAATACAATCATTGTGTTTAAACTGTTACTGAAATTCTTACTGAAATTCTGATTGTTAGGGGCAAACATTAAAAACTAGAAAATTGGGGAAATAGATGAAAACACATTTTTCTTCACTATGCTAAATGGAGAAAATTACACATTGAAGTTACACCCCGCCCTGCATGTTGAATGTTTTCCCAGCTTCATTTTCACTTAATACAACTACTCAGTTCATTAACTGCCCATTAAAGTTGCTGTTAGGTAATGCAGGAAAAGAAAAGGTACTGAAAATGTGCAGGCAGAGAAATAGGAATGTACACTGGAGTTCCTGTGATTGTGTGTGTGCGTGTGGACATTAGCATCCACACTGCTGAGTGAACATCTATGGTGATTATGAGAGTGTGTGTGTTTGTAGGTGTAGTTTATATTATTTATATCAACGTGTGCAGTATCATTTATCTGTGTGTGTGTGTGTGTGTGTGTAAGGGATCTGTACAGCCTCGGCGCAGCTGCGTCCTGTGAGAGTTTGGTGGTGAGCGCGGGACCCTGTCCTGCCCGCGGAGGAGAGACGCTGCAAAGCCGGGCTGCAGTACGCATGCGCGGAGGCGCTCTCACTGGGAGAGAGAGGGAGAGAGAGAGGGAGAGTTAAGCGGGAGGCTGAGAGAGAAGCGCGAGAGCAGCAGAGAGGGAGCGTCTTGCTGTGTGTGCTCGGTAAGTGCCATGGGTGTTATTTTCCACTAAAGCGGCTGAAGTGGGGATGTGTGAGTGTGTGTGTGTGAGAGGGAGCAGAAAGTGAAGGTGTGAAAACACAGGCACGAGACTCTGCGGTCCAGGGGCGCGGGATTCTCCCACAGGATAGGATGACGGGATGATGGGATGGTGTTGTTGTGTAGCGTGTGTGTAGTGTTAGTTACTGTTACTTTTTTGCGCTCTGTCACCCTCAGGTGTGTGTGTATGTATGTGTAACGTATGTGTGTGTGTGTAACGTGTGTGTGTGTAACGTGTGTGAGTGTGTGTCGTATAGTTGTTCTCTCTGGATGTTTACAGTCCTGACCTGCCTTGTCAGTGTCAGTGCTGTCAGGATGAATATGATACGGTGAGTGTGTGCGTGTACGTGTGTGTGTCAGGACCAGTGCGCAAGTTGTTATGTCGTCCAGCACTTCACTTCTGGCTACTTGCCGTAACGCGCGCGCACGTCAACGCTGATGTTTGACAAGAGCGCACGTGATGGAAACAGGTGCACGAGTGCGCGCGGGAAGGTGCACGAGCAAATTGCCTATCGTGTTAGATTACTTTAGCTATAGGCTGAAGTGATGTAACATTAAAACGTTAACTACAGTGTAACGTTACATTGAATATTTACAGTAACTAATGTCTATAGTGTACGACAGTGGACAGTGTTAAGTATTAGCCTACACCCCGCTGGACACCAACATTGGTAGACGTTTTTATTTAGTTCAGTGTAGATTGTAACGATTATTAAACAAAATTCAATGTTAAAACAAAGTCCATTGCCTATGTTAGTGTTGTTTTGAATATGGACAGCATATGGTGTTGATGCTTCATTGGGTTTAGGATGTGATATTAAGTAACCAAAATCCTACACGACAGATGTCACACTCTCATATTATACTGATGTAAAAAATGCCAACTGGGGTATGGACACCAAAACCAAATATCTGCTAAATTGTATAATGTTAATTTGTTATCACCTAACTATGATAATGTTCTTATGTTGGTAGACTTTAAAAAGATGTTGATCATGGTAATAATAATCAAACTTCAACATTTGTGTAGTGATGGAGCTTGAGATTGTCAACACAGTCTTGTGTTTTGGTGGATATGTGATTGGTTTACATTGAAAAATTCAACGTCATACAATGTGGACAAGTTTCATTGTCAATTAAAATTCAGCATCTGTCCAATGTTTTTTTGCCTGCTGGCAAAATATAGTGGTTTATACTGTGCACCTAGAACTCTGAATGAAAATGCACCAGGTAGAATTAAG
Source organism: Astyanax mexicanus (assembly GCF_023375975.1). Taxonomy (NCBI): domain Eukaryota; kingdom Metazoa; phylum Chordata; class Actinopteri; order Characiformes; family Acestrorhamphidae; genus Astyanax; species Astyanax mexicanus. The sequence goes on from NC_064409.1 coordinate 51,349,030, forward strand.
ACCCACAGTATTCATTTAGATACAGCTGAAAGTGAACATTGCAGGGATTCATTCAGTTCTGGGGACGTTTGCAGTGGCCCATTAGCCCCCACAATAGTGTGATATTCCAGCTGGTAGTGGGTGATTTTACATACCCTGCCATTTCACGGCAAACGGTTGACTGTCCCCCATTTAATACATGTCATTGTCAGTGTAATTATGCCACATTTCAGTTTGCTGCATATCCTTTCCTATCACAGAATACTTTCACTCATGGTAATGGAAATGTCAGCAGTGCAGCAGTGACAGTATAGCCACTTTTAATGTCTTATTACTGTTCACTTTTGCAGGATGTCTAATTTCCTGATAATGGTAACACTTTTAGTTATATACAGGTGAATGAAATTGTGCTTTGTCATTTTCCTTTTTTGTCACATTGTGGCCAAATTTTGAAATTAATGGGCTAAATGAAATGCTCCAAATTACAAAAAAATATATATGAGGTTTTTCCTTCTCCTGTAGGGGTTTTTGTTAAGAAGAAAATAATGTCAGTTGCCCCTATATTGTTGTCAAAATTTGGTGGTCTAATAGAAATATCCCCAATTGACATTGGATTATTTATTCTAGTAGGAATGCATTTACATTTTACATAATTTAATTCTGAAAGTTCTTAAAGAAAGTTTTTTCCTTTTGAAGTTTTTAAAAAAAAATTTCATTGCAGACTGTTTATATTTCTAAATGTATTTATACAAAAGAGTAAACTAGGCTGTTTTTATTATAAAGCATCTTTATTCTTTATGCTTCATTGGCCCCTCAACTGTTTACAATAATGGCTCTCGTCAAAGCCCTGGTATTTTGCTCCAGACATTAATTCTTCACCCAAACAATCGCAGCTCTGCAAAAATACATTCCCACCCTCCCCCTATCTGTCTTCTTGATTCAGTGCTTCATTCACAGGGTGACCCTCCCACACACACTCTCCACACCCAAACACACGCCGAACACTCACCCGCTGCATTCCATTACTGGGTCAAATCACCCAATTAATACAATGCAAATGACGAGCGCCATGCTATTGTCTGCTGTCTCTTAGTGGAGAGCCTGTGCTTTCAACAGTTGCCTCTTAAGCACTTGAGACAATAGTGGCTCTTAGCAGCAACTGCCAAAAAGGCAAGAGGAGGATGTGTAGCGTTGGCAGCTGTAGTCAACTGCAGTGTTGTAAAAAAAAAGAAGGGAATTTGGAACATATTTTCAATATGCTCATTTGGCACTGTTGGAGATTTTTAAGGGTTGGTCCGAAATGGTCCGGCGTTTGCCAGTGTTTGCCGCATGATTGTTCTTGACCTTAAAGACCCTGTCTAGCCAGTGTTGTAAACCACCAGCCTGGCAGATGGGCTGAATAAGCAAAGGGATTGAGATGCTCTTAAAAGACACTGACCTACATGTTTGTCAGATATCGCGTGTGTGTGTGTGTATTTGTGCTTTACAGACAGGCAAGTCACGTGTACTTCATGATTCAGAGATGCTGATAGTTCAGGCGTCACAGTGGCCAAAGGCTTATAGATCTCACTCACAGATCTAGCCTGAGAATGGCTCGGAGCCCATGGGAAAGAACCGTGCTGTAGGAGGAAGACCTGCTGTGGCAGCTGGATATGAATGCCACTTATGCCACAATGTGGGTCGAAGAGGCATGCTTGCTATTCTGCTGCAGAGCAAAGAGAATCATCAGAGCCTTGTGTCGTCTGATCGTCACTGGCCCTCGACTGTCTGCGCTTGAATAGAGGACAATGCGGCTCATACAGAAACTCTGAAACTGTTGGTTTGAGTGATATCATTATGAAAGACCTCTGAGGAACATATTGCATCATGCTCATATTAAGCGCCCTTTTGTAAGTGTCACATTGTCTCTGGGGCCAGGATGGAAGGAAGAGGTGGTGGAAATGCACCAGAGACTTCTTCTCATGGCTTTGTTTCACAACTGCTCTAGTTTTGTCACAAATTTGGTTTAAAGCCTCTCCTGAGAATTGCTGAGCATGACTTGCTTTGTGTATTTTGAGGACAGGAGTAAAGATAGACCTACTATTAGGCCACCTGCAGTACCCTGATAACAGAGAGGAGATTGCTTCAAAACACAATCTGTTTTCACTTTTTTATAGCCCTTTCCACTGTGGTGTGGCACAGCATGGTACAGTTACAGTCCATGTCCTGGTTCGGTACCTGTGTCTGTTTTCTATCACATAATAGTTGGGGATGCTTTGGGGAGAACTAGCAATTCATTCTGAACGCTAGAACGCAATCTGCATACTTATGGCTCCACCCTATAGATCCATGTTTATTATTTCAGTTCTATTTGGGTATAAGGGTCAAGCTCAGAACAGGTGCTTTAGTGGGAACTGCTTATATGGCAGTGGAAATAATGAAAAAGTGTGGGGTCAAGGATGCTTTTTAAGAGTGTTTTACCACACTCCCCATAGAAAAAGCCCTCAACAAATGTTACAACTATTTATATTTACAGTATTTGTTTTTTTTCCCTTCAGAACATTGTTTGACTTTGTATAGCATCTTTTAATACATAATAGGCTACATATAATTTAAGATGTCCCAGCCTTGGACTGTCCTTGACTTTGACCCAATTTACATCTGGTAATGTGTCTGGACTATATGTATATTTTGAGGACAGGAGTAAAGATAGACCTACTATTAGGCCTGTTTTATTGGGTGACATTAGCTGTCTCGGAAATAATTGTGATTTACATGTGTAAATAAAACATAGTAGACAATAGCAAGGTAATCAAGATTACTAATGTTCATATATAGTATTGTACAATAACATAAAGTGCTAATTTTAATTTTCCATGCCACACAGCAATCATTTATTTTTCTTATTATCAGGATACAATCCACATATTAGTCACATGCAGTCATCAGGAGTAAATGGGGTCTATGATATTTAGTGTTCTCACTGCTCTAACAGTAAAAGTTACTTCTGACGGTTCTTTGAAGGATGCCATAGAATAACCACTTCCATGAATAGCCATGTTTGTAATAGTGCGAAAAACTATTTAAAGGTTGTTCTATGGCATTGCTTAAATAACAATTTACAGCCTTTTAAGAGTGCACTTTAACCCAAAGGATTATTAATGAGCTTCTTAGCTGAACCAGCTGTGTGACAGCAGAGAGAACATCAAAATATGGTTAGAGCCACAGTTGAAATCCATGAGCATATGGAGTGGTTTCAGTTCAAAGAGGAGATTGGAAAGCCAGGCGTGATGATAATGGCAATATGTCTGCACAGCCTGCTCAAAGCATATAGGCCTACGTATTTCTTTTACACTCACGAACACCTGACCTCTCACGTACATATGTTCTAGTTTCTGCACACGGTGCACACACACACGGACATACACACACACACACGTATGTTGGACTGGCACATCTGTCGATGAACATGAGTGGTGTCGGGCAGGTTGGCTTAATTAGACTTTCACACTCGGGTGGATATGGAGTGGAATGGGGATCGACCCAACATCTGCCTCTGCTGTTGTTTACATCCTACTACTGTAATAAATTAACAAGGATGGATGAAAACTGATGGATCAGAAAAACACAGACGCAAGGAGAACATAGCAGAATGGGATAGATGATCGTCAGATCTTCAGAGTGCTATTGAATTTTTGTGCTGATACTCATGCATAAACTTTTTGTATTAAATGTAGAAATAAAGTACAAAGTGTCATGATCTCTGGGTGAGTAGATGGCACTCTTTCTCCTCATCGCTCACATTGTGATATTGGTCGGCACAGGCATCTGTTGACTATTGAATCGGATCTGGGGATCTGGTGCTTTCCTCTGAGCATGTTCACTACCTGGTGAAGCAGCTTTGGTGGCAGTTGGAAAGCAGGCAGTGGCTGATTTCACAAGTATCAGAGGAGGCAATTAAGTGTTTGTCCTCACGCTTCTAGTGTCAGGAGCGTTGCAAGTCATAGAGGGAGGGGGAGTACTAGTACGCGGATATGTTAATTGGCTTTGCTAAATTGAGAAAAAGATTTTGTGGCTGACTGCATGGATAGGTGCTTGATTTTATACACATATGGCAATGAGAATGAATGACCTAACATCTTAATACAATGATACAATGAGTGTCCCAATACTTTTATCCATACACCCTATAGTGTTGTACCTTCAGAGCTGTTGTAAAAGCACAATAATACAGGGAGTGTTATTGTGGATATTGTTGCTAGTCATCTGAATATCTTTCAAAACAGTATGATTCCAGTATCACCATTCCTTCCCATATAAATCACAACAGCTTTGTGTTGATCCTAGAAATACAATGATCAAATAAAGGACAAGATAAATACCCCAAAAAATACAAATAAATAGGGAGAGTTGACCGGTAGCAGCAACATGAAGTCCAGAGTGCAAGTTTGCTATAGCAAATGCTTGTCCTCACACTTCCAGTGTCAGGAGGAGGTGGCTGCAGTGATAAAGGAAAATAAATAGCTTAAAAAACAAAGAAGTGACCGTGTCTGAGTGAGGGGCCCTTCTTAGAGCAAGCTTGAACATATTTTTAGTGATTTAGAGTTAATCACTTTGACTCCTTCATAGGTCCTGTCCTGCTAACAAAGATGAGACACATGGATGCAGGTGTGTGTCAGTACGGAAATATGAACTGATATAGATGTCTGATATAGATCACATTAATAAAACTTTACCTGTCTTGTGAACATAGCATTTGAGTCTGCATGGCTGATGTTTTTCCATTTTCCATCAGAAGATGGCAAACACATGGTGGAATCAAATTTAAATCTAAATAAAATCCTCTGCTTACAAACAAACAAAGTGTTTCCATTCGATCAGAACTTGGGAACTGCAAAGATTTGCATCCTGTGTCTTGGTAAGAAGCCGTCACGAAGGCTTTTGTTTATACCATTATATCTCTCTGTAGAACAAACAGAGAGTTGCTCTGTTCTTCTGTTAGGCTGGCCCAGGAGAGAGAACTCTTCTCTTGAAATGACTTGTGATGCTAATTGTACAAGACACTCTGAGCACTCACTCTCCCCCCATGTTGTGCTATGACAGGTTAATTCTCTCTGATGTTGGGGGGCTTGTACCAGACCAAAGCGCCCACCCAAACATCATTAAACTGCACATCTCACTTTATAGAATGAGCCCTGAGGGGATACATCTTTCATGAGTTGCTGCATGTTAGCCCGTCAGTGCTGAAGACACTTTGGCCCACAATTAAACAACTGGGCAGAAGGTTTGTGTGCGCCTCTGGTGGTTATTGCCACCCACACACAGAAACAGAAGAGGCTTTTGGTACAGATATGAGTGTATGCGTGGTGGTGAAAGTGGCATGGTTTTACTTCTCGGCTTAAGTTGAATGTGCATCTGTTAGGTGAAGGGTTTCAAGGTTGTTTTTTTTTTAATGCTAGTTGCTTTTTAGCTTACAGTTATGGGTGTAGGGTTTGCAGGACATGGGTTGGTAAGTGGTGTGGATTAGAGACAGGATAATATACTATATAACATTTCTTATAATGTTTTAAAAATATACTGAAATAATTTCAGTACCAATGTCATTATATTTTTACTGTTTGTGTAACGTGAACTTTTCTTTAGGGAGTGACTATTTGCTCTCAGGTAAAAGTAGCATTTGCAAAACAGGGAGGCCAATTTCACCCCTTAATTTAGAACTTTGCAGTGTAGTAAGTATAGCTTAATGACTGAATATTATTTGCTGGTAAATTAAGACACATTGCCTGCCTATGTAGAGCCTAAAATGTACACATTAGTGTAAAACAGTACACACTGTTGCAGTACACACTACTGCATACACCCTTGTGCCTTATTTTTAATACCAAATACCAACTACAGTTTAAATAAATCTGAAATTTATTTAAAAATCCTCGGCTCTACTGCTGTTTACCAAACAGATGTTAAACACTTAAATCTGTGGCTCCTTTGGTATAGCTTGGGAGGCAGTAGTGGAAAAAAAGCATAGGGATCATCTACCTCACAGTGAAGCTGGAAAGGGTAAAGGAGGGTGGGGGGGACGAGGACAAAGCAGTTCTGTTTTCTCTCTTTTCTGATGGGGGCCGTTGTTCTCACTTCTCTTTTTGTGAAGAGGGGGGTAATAAAGGAGGGGGCAGCAGGGACCGAGACGCATTACAAAAGGAGCTGTGGTATTTTTTTCTCTCAGCCTTCCCATGCTGCCCGACTGCACTCTAGACAACCTCTGGGTGACAGATGTTGGAAAAAAGATGACCAGTGGCAGAGGTCAGAGAGGCGAAGGTGCTTTTTTACTGCCTTCACAACAGTGAAAGGAGGGAGAGAGGAAGAGGGGGTTAGGATGGAGGAGCCGAGAGCCGAGAGGAAAAGTGACAGGGATTGAATGAGCGGGAAAGAAGCTAGTCTGAAGCTAAAGATAAAAACATGCAGAGAAAAAGATCAGAAGAAAATGTTTGTTCTTCGTGTAGCGTGGGTGTTATATGTGTGCACAGCACGCCGCCTTACAATTTCAAAGACTTGAGAGACAGAGAGAAGGAGAGTGAGAGAAAAAGAGAGAGAGAGATAGACCTATCCTGCCATTCGTACCTCCTCACATTTTACATTTTCTTAAGTTTAAGTAAACCCCCTTTCTCTTCACACACACATACACACATTTGTTTTTATACCTTCTATAGGACACAGGGCCATATAAATACACACTCTGTCAATAGAGTGAGTTTGGGAGTGGAGTGTGAGGTGGGGTGGTGATCATCCAACAGCCTGACCTCATTATCACTCTTGTCGCTGAATGCAATCAAATCCTCACAGCAGTGCTTCAGAATGTTGTAGAAAGCCTTCCCTGGATAGAAGTGACAGTTACTTAAAAAAAAAGTAGGATAAACTCTTTTAAATTCCTTCAAGAAAATGAATGAGCTAGTGTACCAGTACCTCCATCCATACAGTGTATGTGCAATATGTATTTAATATGTATATATGTATATATGGGGGCATAAATGCATAGGTTATACAGTAACAAACCCTTTACCAATCTAAAACTTTATATTTGTGCCTGAAAGTGTAGGATACTGGTGTTCTTCTTTGGTGTCCCAGCTAAATCAGGAAATATTTGTCCTGCAAATATACAAAAACAAACACACACAAAATCCTTCTGCTGCCGTAGAGGACCAGCCCACTTATGTTGTCTAATTGCACGGAAAATACAGCCGCACATCTTATCCCACTCTTCAAGCAGGAGATTTAAACTGCAGCTCTGCCAAAAAAGAAGAAATGGAAGCTAAAGCTTCTCAATTCTCACTGCTTAGAGACCACAGCAGTACCTGCAGGGCTGCTCCTCCACACAGCAGCTCTGGAACACACTTCAGCCCTGTCACACGCTGCACAGAGCTGCTTAGCAGGCTATTATATACGTTAGGCTATATTCACAAAGCAGCTTCAAATAGGCCCTGCTGCTTCTGGGTCAGTTTGTGTTTAAGGACACTTACTGAGTGTAATGTTGTCAGGGCCTGATTTAGGACCAGTGAGACTGCTCCTTAGGGCTTTTAGCATCGGTTCATGGTGAATAGTGTAGTGAATAGTGTGAACAGCTGTTGTAAGAAAAATGTAACTCAACACGTATTAGAGCATCAGAGCATCAAACATGCAGAAAAAAACAGCTAAAAACAAAGTAATAGAGTTGCAGTGCTGAGTGATTTTTATTATTATTTATAATTATAATTGTTTCCAATTATGCCACTGTATTAAATGAGATTTGAGTTTGTGGTAATAAAAAATGGATTTTCTTCTAAATATAGGTCAGTAATAGGGCTGGCCCGGATACCGTTTTTTGAGCTCCGGATATTCGGCACTGATTCGAAGCGAATATTCGAATATTCGTTTTTAAAAAAAGAGGTAAAAAAAAAAAAAAAAGCAAATCACGGCCCCTTTAATCCACTGAAAAATGTTCAATTTGCTCTGACCGACGAGACATATTCACCCCGGATTTTTGGTGTTTTTATCCCGGATTTTTGTGTTTTCACCCCATATTTTTTCTGTGTTTTTAGCCCAGATTTCTTTGTGTTTTCATCCCGGAATTTCTGCTGCCCCACACCGCGGCTTATCCGCTGCGTAAGCAGGCTAGGAGGCTGCTGCTGCACGGTTTCTCCGCTGCGCAAGCCAGCCCAGTAAATTGCTGTTTGTGTTTTCACACTTAGGCTATTTGCTTAAAAAAACAAACAAAAAAAACGTTTGTTCAGGAAGTATTTTATATTCTTAAACATTGTTAATTATATTAGAGGACAGTCATTGTAAACTGTACTTGGTCTATTTCGGTTAAAGGATTGTGCAGGGCATAATCTTGTATAGGGCAAAAATTTTGTATTTTTGCACTTTGGGCTATAAGCTCAATATTAAATATTTCGTTTGTTTAGAAATTATTTTATATTTTTAAACCATGTTAAATTATATTAGAGTAGAGGAAAGTCATTGTTAATGACGTTATTGTACTTGGTCTATTTCGGTTTAAGGATTGTGCAGGGCATAGCCGTATTACTGGTTTTGTATTTTTGCACTTGGGCTATAAGCTCAATATTAAATATTTCGTTTGCTTAGAAATTATTTTATATTTTTAAACCATTTTAAATTATATTAGATAAGAGGAAATTCGTTCAGACATCATTTTTGTAGGCCAGGCTTTTGTAACCGATTTAGCCCCTACTGTTGCCACATTACCCCTTACGTTTTATTATATAAATCAGTTTTGAAGAGCCTGCATTTTTTTTTATCATGTATAATAGAGGTCTGCGAGAGACTGATTTTTAAACCCACTCTTCCACGCTCCCGCGTTTCTGTCTCGTTACCGCTCCGCAAAAAAATTGCTTCTAATCCCGCGCCCGCCCGCCACATACACATTTCTGCCGCTCCCGCCCCACGTTCCTAATATAAATTAAATAAACTACATTTAATGCTTCAAATTTACTTATATATTTATTAAAACAGCAGTGCTGAATAGTGTGGTCCCGTTCCTTACCCCAGTCCAAACACCATCGGTGTGTGCGTGTGTGTGTCGGTCCATCCTGCGCGTTGAGAGTTTTCTTTAGGTTTTTTTTTTTTACAATTATTACAGTTTTCTTAACTATTTATTAATTTGCTCCCGCATCATCTGGGTTAAACTCCCGCTCCAGCCAATAACAGTTCAGTTCTGTCCCGCGCGCAAGATATTCTGACGGGACCCGCGAGAACAGAAGTGGTTAGAGTGAGGTGGAACTCTGGAAAGGAGAAAAAAACGAATATCCGAATACCAAAATTAAAAACCGAATACCTACTCAATGAACGAATATCCGAATACCCGAATACTCAGTAACAAACCATTTTTTACTTTAAATGTTTATGTGTTTCAAAACCTTACTTTTTCAGTTTTTTTAAAATTGTAAATTGTTCTGCATTGTAGATTAATACTAAAGTCATCCAAATTTTGAGAAAAAAACATATAATTGTTTAGTAAACAAACAAAAAAAACAGAATATGTTTTATATTTTAGATTCTTAAAAGTAGCATGTCTTCTTGCTTAGATGACAGCTTCGCACATCCTGGCATCTTCTCAGTCAGCTTTATGAGGTAGAGTCACCCTGAATGGCTTTTAATTGTCAAGAGTTAATTATTTAATTATTATTTAAGATTTATCCGTCATGTTGATATTAGTTAGATTAAAAGACATGTGATTAGATGCTAGTAATAAAGTGTATTTCGTAGGTTTGGCTGTTGAACAGATTGAAGCAACAGGGAGCATCGCAGATTACAGATGGTATGAGGTGGCATGGGGTGATTCAGGGAATCTTGTGGGGTGATATGCATCTTTTTTGCATGGAAGTGTGTGTGTGTATTGTGTATATTGGGGGCAGTCACAAGCTTTAGACAAATGTCAGCTTTCCTTTATATATAATCATGATGAGTGGACTAATCGAAATGGTCCAAAATCTATTGACTGTGTCTCTATAGAGCAGCAATGTTCTGTCATACATGTGCTCCATGTGAATGTGTGTGTGTGAGAGAGACTGGGGCAGGTTTGAGACAGCGAGGGGGCTTTAATCCTCTGTGAATGACAGTTTGAATCTCAGTTCCTTTCACTGTTTCACTGCAATCAATTGGCTTTTCTTCACTCCTTCTTCTTTCTGCTCTAACACACTCCAGACGGTCCCAATAAAGTCATGTGGTTTTTATATTATATTGGATCAAACACACATTCACACTAACATGATCCCAGACCTAGTTGGGAAAGAGGCTACCTGCATGAGGTATTTATGAAAGTTGAGTTATTGGTTCAGAATGATCTTATCATACTGTGGAGAGCTGTTGAGAGAAGTGAAGCAGTTTACTGAACTCGTTACAGAAATATGCCTCTTAGCTGGTGATGGGAAACAATGCTGCTTCTTGTGTTTTCATCCTGCTGAGCTGACCCAGCTGCGTGTTGTTTAAAAGCATAATCTATACCCCCATAATCTTTCGCCCTGCTTGGAAATGATTAGAGAAGATTGAGGTCAAAAACCCATTAGAATCATAACATTAATTCTGGCAAAAAAAAATCCTGTTCCTGTGTGCGTCAGCAGCCAATCAGAGGAGAGGGAGGAGGCCATGTGGAAGGAGGCATTCAAACAGCCCAATCCGGGTGTGTTTCAGGACAATACAGCTTACTGGTGTAAGCTGGGAGCCTAATTCAGTCTGTCAGCTATGACAAATTCAGCTTTTTTGGCACCATGTGCTCAGACCCATGTTTACGCTCTCGGCAGAAGCTGCCATTTTCACTGATGCTGGATCAGCTTCACCTGCCTAGATACGGGAGGTAGCTGTGGTAACTGGAACAAAAAAACTGGAGCAAAAACAGACAGCCATCAACAATAATATATCTCAACAACATCACTGCTGGACCATAATCTGTATTAATGTATCTAGTAATGTGACCAAATGTAATTTTTATGTAATATCTGCCCATTTATATTGGTCCATTCATCATAAAATACACATCATACACAATGTATCACACACAGGACAGCTGGTATGTTTAACTCATGTTCAAGTAAACCTACAACGACAACAGTGAAGACTCCTTGAATATTTCTCCATATAACAACAATACATAAATTAGTCTACCAGGAATACAAAGCACAGTATACAATATGCTACAAGAAATTGTTTCTCTCTCCCTCTTGCAGCAGCAGCAGTAGACAACAAGAAGCTCTCTTATTACAATCCTATTATTTACCAATTTGTGGTCTGAAACAAACCAGAACACCAGAAGAGTGAAAAAAAAAAAATAGGACGTAATTTATTTCCCTCGCTGACCTAAAAACAAAACAACCAGAAATCAAAAGCAAATAGAAAACATGCTACAAAAATGCAGCCCACAATGTTTTCATCTGCTTCAAATGGAATACATGAAAATGAAGCTTTTAATCAAAAGGAGAACAAAAGAGCCATTTGAGGCTGGCTTCCATCCCTCCTCATTCACAGTCATTTGGCAGCCTTAGGCTCTTTTGCCACTGAATTGACTGTGGTCTCTTCAAGTGCAAACCGCATTGTAGACGCCTCCCTTTCTCTCTTTCTCACCCTTGCTCTCTTTCCCCCTGTCTCTCTCTTAATGTTTTAAAGACCAGTTGCCGATAGCACTCCTGTTGCAGATTATATCTACATCTGTGTCGCCTCAGTGCAGGAAATCGTTAAAAGGATTTTATGTCTAAGAGTGCTGATCTTGAGTGCATTTTTTTCATCCATGTTTTATTACACTATTCTATAAGACTAGTAAAATACCAAGTACTCCTTCATGCAAACTTTCAGTCCTTAAATGACAAGTGAAGTAGAGGCAGGAGGCATGATAGAAGAAAAAGAAGAAGAAGAAGAAGAAGAAAAGCAGGAGAAGTGATAGTAAAAGCAGAAGAGATGATAATAGAAGCTGGAAAAGTGATAATAGGAGCATGAGAAGTGATAGAAACAGGAGAAGTGATAATAGAAGCTGGAGAAATGATCAAAGAAGCATGAGAAATGATAATAGAAGCTGGAGAAATGATTGAAGAAGCATGAGAAATGATAATAGAAGCTGGAAACGTGATAGTAGGAGCATGAGAAGTTAGAGTAAAAGCAGGAGAGGTGATAGTAGAAGCATATGAATTGATAGAAGAATTAGTAGAAGCATGGGAAATGATAGTAGAAGCAGGTTAAGTGATAGTAGAAGTAGAATAAGGAGTAATTGAAGCTGGAGAAGTATATAGATCAGGAATAGTGGGAATAGAAGGAGAGCTATGTGTAGAGGCAGATATGATTAACCGAAGCAGGAAAAGTACTCGTAGAATCAGGAGCTGTACCAGTAGAAGCAGAAGGGAAAGTCGAAGAATGATAAGTACCAGTAGACGTAGTAGTGATGACAGAAGCAGGAGAAGTGCTTATAGAAGCAGAAATACTAGAAAACTGAAGAAATACTATTAGAAGCCAAAATACTTGTAGAGACAGAAGTTCTAATAGAAGCTATGGTAATGCTAGAAGGAAGAGCTTGTAGAAGGGATATTTGTTTGTTGAAGTAAGATCAGTGCCAGCAGAATCAGGAGAAGCACCAGCAGAAGCCAGATAAGTCCCAGTAGTAGCAGAATTGCTATTAGAAGCTGAATGTAAAAATACCCCAGGGCTGTATTTAGTTTCTTTGTGTCAGTATTGTGTTTTTGATGTAGCTCATTTCTAAAAGTCAATTCAGACAAAGGTTGACATTGACATGGTGTGTAATCATGTCTTCTAGATCAAATTAAATTTGAACTCTGGATATCTAAAGAGGACAACAGACACACGATTGTTTGATTATGTATGTGTCAGGCAGTACTCTCATTGATTGGGTTTGTGACACTCAGCCAGTGCACAAGAATGTCTGTGCTTCTGTAAGGAGGTCTGTGTAACTGTCTGAACTTCACTCGTATTTTTCTGTGCTAATTGTTTGTTAATGTTTGTCAAGTGTAAATAGCTTCATCAGCTTCGTTTTAATTTGCTGTCAATGAAGGAGGCAGGTTATGAATTACTGTAATGGTCAAAATAGGGAAACGGGGAATTGATTCAACTCTCTTTGACAGTAGCCGGAGGTAGGAATTACTCTAAAATCAACATGTGCAATTATGGCAAGGAGAGAGCTAATCACTACAGGAAGCAACTCAACTCTAATTACTCTTATTTTGTCATTTCAGGGCTATCTCAAAAGGCTTATACGAATTATTTTTAACCTGTGTTGTTAAATGGTTGCGCTATAGGGTAGAGAGTTTGGCAGGTGGTTAAAACAGTCCAGTTTAAGGCATTTGAGGTATTGAAGACCTGTTCAAGGTCTGCTGGGTCTCAGGAGGCTTTCTCTTTGCTCTGTTTACTATGGCTTTAAAAACAAAACTCCCTTTGAGCTAGGCTACTGTGAGGAGCACATATTTTTCAGAGAGAACGTAAAATAAGCATCCTGCTGTTATTGATCCACTGTAGACTTAAGTCCACACACCCTGCTCTGAATATCAAACCATGCAGGCCAAACTGGTTTTAGATCAGCAAGCAACAGCAATTCTTTTCGACAGAGCCTCTCTAGGTGAAATGCAGACATCGCCAAATTTGTTGCTGCACAGACTCTCATACTCGTGCTTTCGGCCATGACATCCCTACACCTTTTGACAGGAGAGTTGGCAGGAAGGAGTTCTGAGTAACTCAAAGTGACATCGCTCACCAGTATTGTCAGAGTGAGCCTAGGGAGAGGAGAGGATGTTGGAGAACATGAACAGTTTTCTTACTCAAATACACCTGATTCAACTCAGCAGCTGATAGCTGGATTTTGGTTGGTGTGGTAATTGCCAGAAAATCACAATTTGCCCTGTTTTCACCTGGTTATTTTGACCCCTTTCACTCCTGGTCACCTGATCACTCACTGTGAATAGTGACTAGTGGATTGTATCTTAATATGGTTTAAACCACTTTCATTTATGCTTAGTATTTAAGTAGTTTAAGACAGCCTAAAATATGACTGCTTTGTCAGAAGCAATATGCAAATTCACTTATTGCCTACCAATTAGTACTGGTGTTTCTGCTGGACATGGAGGAGTTTGATCACTCAAACTACTGCAAAGATGATCTGGGATACATTTAAGCAGTGTAAATAAAGCCATCTCACCAAGTCACATTTGAAAACCAGTTAAACTTACAATGAATCACTGTCAACATGAAGGCACAGCCAGAAAATGAAAAACAAATTCTTTCAATTCAATCTTAATTAATCTTAATATTGTGGAAGCCAGAATTTATTTCAATAAATTAAGTGGAATGTTGAGGAAGTGTAAAGGGGAAAAAAATCGTCCAGGTAAAAACATTTGGGGAAATTTAAGAAAAATGTAAATGTATTTTTTAGTTTGTTTTAAATTTGACACTATGGTGTTCCACCTTTTGATGAGATGCTGTGGCTAAGCATTGAGAGTCTTGTAGAAGAATGTATTGCCAATTCTGAAGCCAGTAGTTGGGCTGTTTGGGATAAAGGCGCAGTCTCCACCAAGAGAGATTACTGTCATGATCCTCCCTACTCTGCTGACAAATCACATCACTTCTTAAAGCCAAACACTTTCCTCTCGTTATCTGCTGGAAGCCTGATGGAACCACAGCAGCACTTTTGAGCACAGCTTCAAAATACACTTTCTGTAACCATGCTGAGATTAGCTACCAGTTATTTCCAACATGGGTTTACATGGCTATGTGAATATTGGGTCTTTTTCACCTGTATCTTCATATTTTATTCTTAAATTTGCTCTTGAGACAGCGCTAATATAAAGTCAAGATGTGATGTGTGTTTGTGTTTGTGTTTATGAACTGAACAAATCTCTAATAAGAAAAAAACATTAGTAAATGTCAGAATCTTCGTGAAAACCCTGTAAGCTGATTTTAACAAAGAATGTTTGGTAAATGAGTTCCACCACTGTGAAGATAACACCCTGCAAATCACATTAATAATATATATTTTAACCTTCTGTTTTGAGCATAAAAGCAGAAGAGCTTGATAAGAATCCCACGGCTATCCCTGTAGTATTTCCTTTGTTGAGTCACAGTCTCTCAGGGCATTCCCTATGTGGGTCCAAGAGAAGAGAGATCCCTGCGTAGATCCAATTTGCTATTATCCTGCCTGTGAAAAGGATGTGGCCTTGCACACCCCTCTCAGTGAAACCAGAGATGGGCAGTTTTGTTATGTCGAAACCCAATCTGCCACTTACTACACAGGCAGGACCTGAATTAATCTGTTCAGCAGTTAAGTAGTCTAGCCTATGCATTGGTCTTGCGTGTCTGTTTAACGAATGAGAATTAGACGAATGAGATGGCACTGATCCAGTACTGGATATTGGTAAAGAGATGATATGCATAACAAATCAGAGATATCAGAGGGAAAAAACTAATTAAACTGATTGTATTTCTTAAACATTTCTTTTTAAGCATTTTTTAATGATGTGTAATCCTTATCATTCACATTTATATACATATACCCTAATATACCACAAGCTCATTTGCATCGTTTAATATTAGTTCCAGATTCTAGATTCTGAATTATAGACCTTTGCATGTGGATGTCTGTGATGGGTAGTTGGGCTTTTCATGTCCATTGATATATGAAATGTTGTTACTGGATCAGTGGCAATGATTTGCTTATTTATTGATTTATTGCTTATTATAGTTATTTCCGAGACAAAATACAGTACCAGTCAAAAGTTTGGATGCACATCTTCTCATTCAATGTGTTTTCTTTCTTTTTATGAGTTTTTACATTGTAAATTTAATATTGAAGACATTAAATCTATGCAAGTATACAATCTATCTAAGTAGCTACATTTGTTGTCTTTTTTTACTATATAATTCCAAATGTGTCCCTTCATTGTTTTCATGAAGGAAATTCCTGACAGGTCTAAATACAACATGGTGATAATAAAGAGACTATTCTTTCAGAAGGAGAAAGTGTCTAAAACAAGTACATGCTTCATGCTGGTCTCTGTAACTAATCTTGCTCTTTTCAGATTTTAGTCATTGGTTGAGACTTGAATATTACCAGTTTTAATATTTGAATAAAATAGAAAACATCTCAGCTTGGTTGAAAACGTGGTTTGGTGCAACCAAGAGGAGGTGACCCTGATTGGATTTTCCATGGTGGCGAAAAATCCAATTAAGCGTTTGGCGCCTAGAGTCAGACTCGTCAGGATTACCCGTCCCCCGAAACCCCCAAATTCAGACCTGCAAGAGCAAGATAAATCTACTTCCTTAATCTCTCCCTAAATTCACCCCCACCCTGATAAACAAAAACAAATATGGCTGCCTTTACTCTACCTGCCACTCGCTTGGCCCTAATACCTCTTCGCCGGGAGCCTGGAAGCTTCAGCCAACATGGGAGATGGATGTATGGGTAATAGACCTGCGTGAACTTTGAAGTTTATCTCAAATTGATAGGTCTGCAGGGAGGCGCCACTTATGAGGAGGGGGGTGGGCACTGTAAATTGTGTGTGTGTGTGTGTGTGTGTGTTTGTATGCGTGTGTCTCTGTGAGTGTGTGTGCTTTGAATGTAAATCTACCTGTGCACGAGTGCAGTGGGTTCTGAATCTGAATCTTATTCCATAGTTTTGCATACTAATCTACCCAAATTGCCTTTATCATC
This sequence comes from Astyanax mexicanus, assembly GCF_023375975.1. Lineage (NCBI taxonomy): Eukaryota > Metazoa > Chordata > Actinopteri > Characiformes > Acestrorhamphidae > Astyanax > Astyanax mexicanus. The sequence continues at coordinate 51,365,675 of NC_064409.1, forward strand.
TTTTATAACCATCCAGAGAAATATAGGCTCATTATAATTAGCTCAGGTTCCGTCAGTTACTGAGTTTGTTGTTTTTTCTAACCATATAGGGAGATGGACAGTAAACAAAGTGAGTGCTGAAAGCAATTTATTCTGAGTCTGATTCTTTCTGCATGGCTGGACCACCCGTGTTCTTGTATTCTGTATCTAGAGCTGGGACTTTGTGCTGTTGGGTGTTTTTATCTACGGTTATTGCATATTTTAATAGAGCATGCAAATTAGCTCAATGTTCTCTCTGTTAATCTTAATAGGTTGTTAAATAGTGTCTGCTTGGTAATTCAAAGACATGCACTATAAAAACAAAGGTATTGGGACACCTGCACATTACACCTAAAGAAGCTTATAAAACATCACATTCTACATCCATAGGCATGAATATGAAGTTTGTCCATCTTTGCAGCTCTGACAACAGGTTTGGAACTCTGCAATTATTGAGTCAGCAGAGTGTTGCAGATTTTAATGCACAATATTGTTCCTCAGCGTTTTTATTTTTTATTTTTTTATTATAATTTTACATGGTCTGGACACTTTGTGAGTTGTTGCGGTTCCTAAACAGTTCTACTTACCCATAATACCACTGAGAGTTGATCATGGAATATCTAGGAGGGAAAAAATTTTACCAATTGACTTGTGACGGTGGATGGTGTCCTGTTACAGCACCATGCTGGAGTTCAGTGAGCTGTTTAGAACAGACTGTTTTTTTTAAAATGTATGAAATGGCAGACTGCACAGCTAGGTGCATAATACACTTGTGACAATAATACAGAATAAAATACTTCAAAGTAATGTTCAGTACTTTTGTCCATATTGTCAAAAAATGTTTATCTCCAAAACAGCGAGTTTACAGGAGAGAGAAAATATCTCTATCTATATCTAAGTCAATGTAAAAAGAGTTTATTTCAGGTAATTTTGGAGAATATCTATTGGTCCATTCATGAAGAAATGGTTAGGCACAGTTTGGGACAGTTTAGGGACAGTTTTTTTGTTATAATTATGTAGTAAAAGAAACTCAACAAAAATGGAGGTACTTGTTTTTCATTGAACAGCATTGATATAGGGCATTAGTAATAGTTACATGTACTCATGTTATAGTTATATTTTATTTTAGTTAAATTTTATTTGCTTACGCAATATATTGTTTTAATTGTTATTATTTCAGTGTGTCAAATTGCAGGACATGGAATGTCTTGTGAAGTGCTTTAACATTGAAAAGGAAGATTCACACTGTTCTCCATTTTCCACTGTTCTTCCAAAGTATGCCCTCACCTGCTTTTCATTTAATGATATATTGCTTGGATGCAGCCACTGAGCCATGGAAACTCATTTCTTAAATTCTTTACACTCTGCTACTGTTTTTGAGCTGATCTGAAGACCACATGAAGTTTGGAGGTCTGTAGTGATTGACTCTGCACAAAGTTGATGACGTCTGTGCACTATGCACTTCTGTATCTGAAATGAAAGCGAATTGCTTTAGTTCCCAGTCGCTTCCGCTTTGTTATGATCTTACTGACAGTTGACTGTGAAATGTTTAATAGTGAGGAAATTTCACGACTGGACTTTTTGCACAGGTGGCATCCTATCACGATACCATGTTGGAATTCACTAAGCTCATGAGAGCGAACCATTCTTTCACTAAAGTTTGTAGAAGCAGTCTGTATGCATAGGTGCCTGTTTTATACACCTGTGATCAAGGAGTTCAATGATTTGAAAGGGTAAGCAAATACTTTTGGAAAGATAGTGTATTTCAGAGGTATTATATTGGAATTTTACATCAACCTGCAAAGCATTGCTGTGAGGATTTCACTGCATTCAGTGCCAAGAGGGTTTGTAAGGTCAGGATGATTGGATGATGAATGATTACCATTCCACTTCACCCCCATCTTTCCAACACATCCCAAAAATATTTGATGGTTGAATACAGTCCCACTGCTCCACTGTAGCTCAATGGTTATTTGTATGAATTGTGAAGCACTGTGGAATCCCTCATCAAAGATCTAACTCTCTCGATCTCTCTCTTCTTCCTACTCACAGCAATCATGCCTTACTCACTTCCTTTCCTTTGGAAGTGTCTAGCATGACACGCATGTCTATCTTCTGCTATGACTGCGGTCAGTATAATGTATGGGGAGTGATGGCCTTTGGACGAGAGTGGACATTCTCTCCCACAGTCCGGACCCCTGATATTAACCTCGGCCCACCACTTCCTGCCATATAACTCCGGCCCCTGGCTGCTGCCACCATTACCTTCCAACATTTCAAAGAGTCCACATCAAGAGTTGCCCTCTGACAGAATCTGTAGATTAGGGCAGGAGACTCTTTGATGTGATTTTGAGTGGAATGGAAAAGGGCAAAGCACTGAGATCAAGGGGGTAACGATTCATTGCAAAGAACAGAGCTCTGTTTCTCTGAAATTTTTTCAAAATATGCTTCATATGTTTGTAAAATGAAATGTGAAGGGGGACGCTTGTGTTGCCTTTACTTGATGCTGAGTATATAATCAGTAAATCAGAAAAAGTCTGGATATTAGCTATGTTAGGAATATCTAGGCACCTTTCAATTCAATTTAATTTGATTATGATTGAGAGGTCTGCAATGTGATTGTAAAACCATTATTGAAGCACCTTGGTGCATCTTTTTCTTCTGTACAGGATTCTGTACAGGATAATTATTTTTTGCATGTCTTGCAAAATGCGTACATGTTGACAGGTCTAATTAATAAATTTTTGGCATTTGTGAATTGATTTAGAATCATCCATGTACGAATCGAGATCTAAGAATCGAACATTTTCCCCACCCTTAATATTGGCATTAGCTATTACTCTAAAAAATGCTTCTGAAATGTATGGCAATATAAAGAACCAGAAGAGAATCTAAGGCCAGTATGGTTATTAAAACTAATTCGCAAATGTAATTAAGATGTGCTTTTTGTAAAGAAGCTTTAATTTAGTTCTGTTTCATGTTTTTCTTAGAGCCATTTATTTAAGTCAGGAGCTATTAAGAAACCTGTGTTTTTCTAAAGAATTTTATATCCCCCTTTGTAATGGTAAGCGAAGGCTTATAAAAACTCAGGTAAACAGAGCTTTTTTTGTACACTGTAAAAAACCTAAACAAAGATAAAAGGACACGTTTCTGCCTCTTATTGAGCAGCCTTTCTTAACGACCTTTAGCTTTATAGACTTCATCCCCTGAGTGATTTTAGGAGCAATAAATGAAAGTAAACATTACAGACATTCATTTAGCCTTCCACGCTCTCTCCAGAGACTGCGGCTCCCTAGGAGCCTTTAGCCTTTAGCTAAAGTGTAATGGTGCTGTTAATCTTATATGTAGGCAAAGGTTCAGAGTGGCTGAAGAAAAGGCACCGAATTTGTGGCAAAGATATTCCTTTACTTATAGTGAAGCATGCTGGGCCACACTTGTCCTGCTGACATTGAAATATAGCTCAGTCTTTGAGGATAGAGACACAAAACACTACAGCCCCAGGAGGCCAAGAGCCAGTTTTGTCACAGTGTTCTAAATCAGATCTATTATGTACTATAAAAATTGTCAAAGTTCAAAGCAGAGGAGGATAATATGAGACATATATATATATATATATATATATTATTCATAATGGTGACAGGCAGTAAAAGTTGGTTTATTGCATTATTACAATTTCTTCTGTATTATAGTGTCAAACTTTTGTTTTTATAATTTTTCTTAGTATCTCCATGGATGCCATTTTTGGATTCTCATGTTCATCTACCTCCTTATGAAGCACAATGACTACTTAGCCTTTCACAGCAAAAAAAAAATAAAAATCAGAACCCCTGAGACATTCTTAAAAATATACAACAACCTTTATCAAATAAAATAATTTCAAACACATTTTTAGTGTTATATTATATAATGCATTGTACATATGATTTATATATGGAATGCTTATTTTGAAACATGAGCTGCATTTCAGAGTCTAGGCTTCAGACAAGGTAGGCTGCATTTCTCAGCTTCTAGGTCATAGAAAGCTGTTCTTCATGAAGAGCAAAGAAGTTTAGTAGACATTTGAACATTTGGAGTATGATGACACATAAAGAGCCAGTCAGTCATCAGTGGCTAGATCAGCTTCCCTTGAGTTCTAACTCACAGGACCTGTGTTTATCTCTATTCTACCCTGTCTGTTTGCCTCCAGCCTTGTGACATAGTGCTATTGTTTTGTGACGGTGTACACAAAAGTGTTTTTTGCTGTTTTTTTCTTGTTTTGTCTGTTGGACTTTGCCCTTCTGCTTTGTTTGCCTGTTTATGATCTCTGTTTCTTTTCATCTTCCTTTTACATGTTTCCTTGATACCTCTCTTTCAGAGTTTCCTTTTTACTAATAATTCTCATAGTTTATTTTTTTATTCACAAGCATCTGGCTTGAGTTCTGTACTTAAAGTTAATTAGAATGAGTGACAAAAATATTATAGTTGCAAATCTGTAGAAATTAAATGCTTCAGATTACCTGTAAATGACTAGTGGCACGATACTACTGTTTTCTTTTCTGATACCAATATTAGAATCTTAAATGTTGAAGAGAATACTATAGTACTAATAGTAATAGTACTAATTTATGTAATAAAGAAGCTGTTTTTAAAAGCTGTCTGAACATTAAGCTTAAAATGAGCATCAAAGGTAGACATTCATCCTCAGAACACTTTCTCAAGCACTTAATTACCTCACAATAAAAACACATATATATATTTCTTACAGGACAGGATTAGAAGATATTCTTATTTCTGTCCACAGTCTAATTCAGCATTATCTGCTGATACAATCTCAGTGCTCATACCCATAATTTTAATATGTCAGCTCTACTGTAATTTAAAGAATCTCTAATCAGCCTGAAGCTGCAGAGAAATGTGGGGAAGACACTGCATAATGGTACGTTTTGTGCATATTCAGACTTGGTGTGGAGGACTTTATCCTTGTTCTATGTTGTTAAACTTATTTTATGATCCTATTACCAGGGTGTATATTTAGGCCCCAGCCTCTTAAGCTCTGAAATGAAGCCATTCTGCAGGATTTAGTTGTTGAGATTGTGGAGAGCAGTGTTCATCGCTTGTAGAATATGAAGTGTTATAGTCCTGTTTTATATATACTGTCAGCTTTCTTTCCCCGTTAAGAAAATGGTGAAGATTTATTTTCTCCTGAGATACTCAGAGAGAGCTGTAGCCCTTAAGACATTTATCTCTCCTAGGAAGAGATCAGAGCATAGATTAGGGGCAGATGTCATGCGTGCCAAGATCATATGAGATCACTCATGTCAGGCAAATATGAGATCAGAAGATGCTCTGAAAAATGAAAAGCTCCAATTTATCTTCAGAAATGTATATAAGTAGCTTACATAACAAAGAAAATGATATTTTTTGATGTCAGGAGGAAATGGTAGCACTTAAAATCTTGGAGCCTAGTGTAGACGGATGCCTGGCATGAGCAGCTCTTTTTGGATACCGTACCAACACTGGAAAATGTTGGTGGTGGTAGCCAGCGGCAGATGTCCTGGTGAATTGAGGCATTACGAATGTGTGAGTGATGGAAAAACACAAGATGAAAGCACTGGCTAGATCAAATGCTCCACTGTGACAGAAAATCAGTTCTCACCAGAAATATGTAATGGCACCGCGTCTGCCTGGCCTCTTCCAAAGGTCTCTCTTTCATATGGTTATGAAGTCACATATAATAGAGTGAGCAAATTGAGGAATGCTTCTTTAACACATCAAGAACCGAATGGATTTGAGTTTGATTGACAGCCTGGCACCTCTTTTTATAGGGAATATAAAGGTGGCAAATTGTCATTTCTTTTCCATAACAAAAGCCACTGCATGCATCAATTCCTCAGTTAACAAATTAGTGAAATGTGGAAAGACTTTAAAATATTTGATGCTTTGAAATGCTAAATTTAGCCATGACTGCAACAGGGGATGGAGACAAAAAAAGCATTTTTAACATAGCATCTTATTAACACAGGAACAGATTTTCATGAGAAAAAACAGTTCAACCATTATTATCAATGTAGGTGTAACAAGCAACTCACAGCAGCTTATAAATATCAATTTCTTCTCTTTGCAGAGCTGGCAGCCTTGATAGTGGTTTATTCAATGAGCATTCCCTGTGGAATACTGATGCCTTCTTTTAGCAGTTAAATGAATTGTAGTTGTAGGATCATTACTATGTTGATGGAAAATCACATCAATATGAATGCATACATATGAATTCATATTAAACTATTAGCCCATTATGGAGTTGCATGGAAAAAAATCAGATTATGATACCTTATTTTTTGTGTTTCTAGGAGATTGCATTACTTAAAATGGGTGTCGAGTTTGCATTAGGGATGGGTAATATAGTAAATATCCTATATCATAATATTTAAAGACATTTTTGTGATGAACAATATGTATTGCAATATTTTGACATATATGCAAAAATCTTTATAAACTTAACTAAAACTTTGCCATATTCGGCGCACCAAATTATAAGGTGCACTATAAATAAACAACTTTTTTTCTGGTCTATTTTCATATATAAGATGCTGGATTATAAGATGCATTATGCAATACTAGTAAGGAACAGGGGTGTCGTCATGTTTTCCTTCTAATTCAGCAGGTGTAAAAGTAAACTAAGTAATTCTTTAAAAAAACATTAGCAGCTAACAGCTAGCACTAGCCGCGGTTAATGGCTAATGCTGCCCGACAGCACTAAACTGAGGAACCCTGAGTGTTCTAGCAAGACAGGGAGATATTAGCTAACAATTCGTCCCACATAGCTTGTTTTAACATTGTAAACGTGCAGGTTACAGTTCGATATACTCGCTTCTGAACGGTGAAAGAGCTAGCACTTAGCAGGATTAGCGGCTAATGCTAATGCTGCTCTAGCAATTCTACAGGCTGATAATTCTCAGCTCTTATCAGTAAGCTAGAGCTTAGCGTGGTTACCAGCTACTATTGCTATAGAACTAAACTGAAACTCCTGTATAATGCTGTACTTCAGCAGAGAGGCGCACTGACGAATTAAAAACAATTAAGAATTTTAAATGCACCTTATAGTGAGAAAAATACAGTAGGAGAAATGACTGCACTCCACCCAGTTAAACAGTACCAGTTTACATTGGCTGAAATGAAATGTGCAGTTCGTCAGTGTATTTTATAAGCACTGACAATATCAGCAATATTTGTAGAAAAGTGTTTTCTGTATCAGGAAATCATTGCATTTTCCCAATTGTAATGCTGTTAAGATTTGTGGAAAAAATGCAAAACTGTACCCCTCTGAGATCACTGTGATGCAGTGTGCTGTTTACTCAGAGTTATAGTTTATTGGTATTTTGGGCCGCGGTGTCCATTGCATTAGTATGAGCTAGATGAAGCTCATTAGCTTGTTAAGTGAAGAGAACCACGGGGCCGGTTAAGTGGCTTACAGTGTGATCCTGCTTCCTCTCCTCTCCTGTTCTATTACCACTACCCATTACCCAGCACCTCTTAGCATAATGCCTGTTACAATACATGGAATGAAAATAACTGCTGCATTATCATTTTAGTCTATAGAGAGATGCATGTTGTTGGTATTCAAAACTGGAAAATGTCCACCTGCTGTAATTACAGTGATTAATGGAGTTTGCTTCAGACCACTTTTATGGTATATTAATAATGCTATAGTTAGAGGCTCTTTGCATGTCTTTGCATCAGAATGCTAGCATTTCTGAATAGATTGATGATGTCATATAGGGCTGCATGATAATGGAGAAAACTTACATTCCAATAGTTTTTACTTTGCAATATATATTGTGATATAAAAAATATTAATAAGAGGGCGACGAGTGGGAGCGGGAGCGGGAGGTCGCAGGTTCGAACCTCCGCTCATGCAGCTTTGCCATCAAGCAGCCGGCACTCAGAGGGAGCAAAATTGGCCCTGCTCCCTCCAGGTGGGTAGATGGCTCTCTCTCCCCACATCACTCCTAGGGTGATGTCCGCAGCACAGGGCGTCTGTGAGCTGATGTATTAGAACCGAGCCGCTGCGCTTTCCTCCGAGCGCGCTGACTGCTCGGCAACGCTGCATCATCAGCAGCTCGAAAAGAGGCGGAGTTCACATGTATCGGAGGAAGCATGCGTTAGTCTTCACCCTCCTGGTGTGTTGGGGCTTTACACTGGTGATAGGGGGGGTCCTAATGAGTGGGTTGGGTAATTGGCCGTGTAAAATTCGGGAGAAAATGGGAAAATTTTGAAAAAATATTCACACTATGTACAGAACAAATGCCAATCTGATTTAAAAATGGCAAAAAAATGAGATACAGGGTTTTTGGCATGTTACTCTAAAAAAAACTGCATTGCTGTACAATTAAAATATTAAACTATAAAAAACTAAAAAACACAATCTAATTTCAAAATTAATTGGCCCTTACCCTTTTAGAGCTTGTTTTTGTCTCATTTTTATAAAATTTTTGCAATGATTTGCTTAAACAATCAAATATAAGTATACAATTTCCTGTTAACCAAAACTCGTCTTTCTGATCTTTGCCTCTTTGGTTTTGCACTGAAACTCTAACTAATGTAGACTGTTCGTAAGAGCGGATTGGATGGCCATGGTTGAATAGTGAAGCCAAAATGTTTAATATGTCCTCTTTTGGTTGGGTGCGTTACATTGATTAACCCTGTCCAATCTCATGAAAGTAAACGGAGCAGGAACGAAATTTAATATTCGTTGTTGTTCTCTACTGTTAACTTTACAGTCTTGGAATGCAGCGGCTCCAGTCCTCCTTTGCGACACAAGTGCAAACAAGATGTCAGCTTACTTTTATTTTTTGGTTATCCTCTCTTATATACAGTCTATGGACTCCACAACTAATGTAGTATTAATGGTTACTGGTCATATAAGACATATAACATTGTTAACTATAAAATTAGACAAAACACAGATGCAACTGCCACTGATTTCAGATATATTATGTGCTGTTGTTCAATGTAATAGATGCAATATTTCCTATAGGGGGAAAAAATTATATTATACATAGTACACGAGTATATAGCATAAGTCTTACTAACTGCAGTCCAAATGAGTCTATGCTTATCTTAGCCGGGCCTGGACCTTCCCCTCTGGGTGTTTGGTGTTGAATAGGTGTCCTGCTGGGATCAGAAGACGGCAGCTCTATTGTATACCCTGCCAAAGCGAAGCGGAGAATACGGATCCTGTCTGGACCAAGTGTGGTTCAGGGTTGCCGGACCCCCTCTTTCACCGTGTCATGGTCACGGCCTTGCCTCAGCAACCCTGTCCATCCCTTTCATATTCACTTCTCTGTGGAACAATGCCTTTTTACCATGCCATAAATCAGCGCCTGCACCAAAGCACCACAGTGTAGGGGCACGTCAATAAAGAATTTACCATAAGAAAAGGGGCCAGGACCGTGCATGCCTAGCACTGTTTGGGGCTTCCCAGAATTCTCTTCCATTAATAAGTGTTGTGACCTCTTGATTGGTTGGGTTTGGAAAGGTATTGTATTTCATGGCCCTTGACGATTGGCTCTGGGTCTGAGGGTTATTGTGTTTCCATTTTGATGATTGGTCAGTGTGGACAGTAATTGTGTATTAGGGGGAAGCAGGGGTTTAGGAAGTGGAAAGAGCAGGAAGTTTCCTTTAAAAGTAGCCTGTGGGGATTACAGCGAGGCAGATGCGGGAGTGTCCACACTGGTTTTAACTTTAGACTGAAAGAACTGAAAGGCATGCATCTCCTTGTAAAGCCTGTAAAGTGATTCCTGTTGACTCTCTAAAAGCCTAAAGGACATGAAATTTTCTTACTGTTAGCAGTGCTGACACAGCATGTGCACCTCTGAAACTGCTGCAATGCTAAAAGGGATTAAAAATCAATGATAAGATCACTTTAATCTTAAAGCAGATCTGATTTATTGTTGTGACAATACAGTGTATGTCAGTTTAAGTGGTACTGTAATTCTAGAAAGGGCCAGCTGCTCCTAAAAAAAATCTCTTAGACTTGTCTAAAAGCTGTCAGCTGTGAGAGGAAGTCCCAGGCATGAACAAAGGCCTGTCCTAAAGGAAAGCTCCCATGCAAACATGGCTATTTCGAAAGCTCAAGCAAAACAGCAAAACATCTTGACCCCTATTCAGCTGTTCTGGTGCCAGTAAGTAGGCTAAACAAACCATTATGGAATCAAAGGAAAGCTTTAATGACTTTAAACGAGTCATGACACAAGCACCCTTGTGGCACTACTTTTCAGCAATTAAGTTGGATGCTGATTAACCTCCTTGCTCTCAAAGACAACTTAAAGAGCATTCATCTGCTTTATTAGTTTATCCAATGGCTTGTTTCTTTTGTCTCCTAATTGATCAGTTAAGTGAGGACTAGCCAGAGGCCACAAGGCTCTTATTTGTGACAGGCCAATCAGGCTGGCTCAACAAGGCACTTTCAACTTTGACTTTTCGTCTAGAACAGGATGTGGGGTCAGTCTTCTCCAGACAGCATCCTCCTCCCGCTCAGAATCTGATCCACTCTGGCAGGAGGTCTTACAAACTACTTCACCCTCTGAGACGTCTGACTCGGCCTTCTAATGCCACTTAGGGTCAAGAGAGATGAGAAAGGACTAAGATGGCCATTTAAGGAGCTTGGCTGTTGTTCCTACAGGGCACTAACAAGGGAGGGATTATTTATTTAAGGCAGATGTTTTAGCCACCTGCTCAGACTCATTTTTGTCATTATGGCAAGTTTTGAAACAAAATAGGCACAGAACATTTCTTACACTTCACTCCACTGAGAATTTATTTGCAAATGCAGTGGTTTTACGGCTACTAAGCTCGGGCCTTTTAACACCTTTATAAGTGTATTATGTTTGAATCATTCTTCTTAATATGAAGCTGTTAGTTAGAATAAAATATTTATGAATTCATTCTAAATTATTTATTAAAGAATTTAGAATAAAAAGCAACTGCATTTAGAGGAAGTAATAAGGCAAAGAAAACTAAGTAACAGGTGTTGATAACAGGTGAATGTTATTATGATTTAATACAAAAGAAGTATGTCTTTTATGACAGGGGGAGGCCCAGTTCGTCATGACTAGACAGGTCTCAGGCACACACAGATGCAAATCAAATACTTTATTGAATTAAGTAGGGTTACATTTGGATAGTCTGAACAAGCAGGGTTCCCAGCAGCCAGAGGGGATAAACATACCTTGAGCGTTAACTAGTCCAAGGGTCATACACAGTGAGACAGTAACAAAAGGCAGGCAAAATCAGAGTTAAAGAAATAAAAAAACGGATGTAAAGGAAGAGCTAACACAAGTAAGTAATAAACACTTTGTAAAGAGGATAACCATCAATACTCAACAAGGAGTGAATGGAAAGAAGGCGTATTTATAGGGAGGTAAACAAGTGTAATCAATATTCAGGTAATAAACTTCATGGTAGTGCCATGTGCAGTGTCATGTGATTGTGAACAGGAGGTGTATTCTGGGTATCGTAGTCAGGAGACTGGAGAATGCAAGAAGAGCCAGGTGTTACATAGTTTGTCAACAAATGTTTAAGAAAATTATCAAAATATTTAGATCAATGATTTTAATGTGCATATTTCTCTCTCTCATATTATATATAAACCCTTTAAGTAATTGGCTGCATAAATGGCAGGGGTGCAAGTCAAAGATGAACACCTGGAATCAACAAGCAACAATTTCAATAGCTAGATTCTTGCATGGTATAGGGTAGGGTCAGTACACTTCTCTGATTGTAGTATAAATGCAGAAAAGTACATTGAGATGTCAGATGGACATGTTTTTTCCAAGGATGTCCATGCATTTTTCATCAAGACCATGCAAAACCAAATGCTGAATTTCCTTACTGTCCAAACCAGTAGAATTTAATGCTTCTCACCACCATGAATTTCAGCAAGACTCATTGGTTGCGTGGGAGTCATTTGGGGATTAGGTGTGTATTGGCTTTTGATTGAAGGAAGCTTCAGATAAGAGATACGGGATGCCTTTCAGTTTTCTCACTGGGGGTGGAGAAGAGAGAAGCAGAGGGAGCTGAGGGTTGTGGATCGTTGAGCATATGGCTCAAATGCCGCCGAGACTCTATCACTGTGTATTCAGGCCTGAAGAGAGAGCGATTTGAAAATACTCTTGTCTTTTAAACCATCCAGCTGGAGAGCTTTTATACTGGGAGAAAAAAGAGGAGGCTTCCTGCACGCTGTGCCTGTTCGTTAGACTCGATGAGTAATTTCTCACATTAATGGTGTCAGGCGTATTCATTCATAATAGCTCTGCAGAAAGCAGTTTTATGGTATGTGAGCCTAAATGGTTATGCAGATTTTTTACAGGAAGGCTAAAATGGAGCAAGGCCTTAAAGCTGGGAGGCTAACAAGCATTCACATGTGACCTAGACATCACTAAATACTGCATATTGGCAGTGTTTATTGATGTTGTCTGAGTCCTTTGCTGTTGAACCCAGTTTGAGGGGAAATACAATGCCTATTTAAGCACTTTATGCTCAGGCTGCGCATTCCAGCTGTTCATAGTCGACCCCTTTATTGCTTTAATTGAATTTGTTTTGCTGTTCCAAGTAAAAACCTTATATGAACCCTTTGCTGGAGCTGTATTGTTAAAAGTTTTTGCACAAATCCCATAGGGCTGCAGTCCGTAAAGTGCACGGACACTGGCTAAATGGAAATTTGATCAATAGTGCGACTCTTTCCCAGTCTGAAAGGGAAAGCATGGCACGAGCTCAATGTGCTAGTGGACTGTGCAGTTCCATTGTCCTAGAGGGAGTGACTATTTATACTCAGTACACTCAGGCAGAAATGTGGAAAATTGCTGGAAAACATTGGAGGCCAAATATATTTTCCATTTTAGTTAGAATCTAAACTCCTAATGGAAGATAGGGCTGTTTACTACTCTGTCCTTTTCCATCATAGCTCTGTAACTTGGGTTCATGATAAAACACTACAGTACATTATTAAATCATTTAATCTTGTCTGGGAAACATATGGTAGCACAAAGCCCTTGTTGACGAGAAGATATCTGTCAAGTTACGCTTGTCTGTGGCTCGTTAACTACGGTAAATTCACAATTCAATTACTCAATGCACTTTAAGAGCAATTAAAGCACATTAGCTTTCTGCAGTAATTAAACAGCAGTAGCCAAGCTGCACGTTTTGTACCTCGTTTTCCCTCAGTTGCTTCTGTAAATAGCTTTTCTGTTCTTTTCGCAATTAAACAGCAATGATAAAAGCATCAGCAGGCTGTTTGGAAAGCTTGTCTTGGGCACCTCAGGATGGATGCTTATGTGAATTGCAGTAAGTACCTAGGGAGGGCTCATTTCTGACAGCTCTAAAAATAGTGGAGGTTGGATGCTTGTTTTTCCACACTTTCCTCTCAGAGCTGGGCTGCAGGTACAGGAGCTGCTGTTCTATAGCTTCCTGTGTGAGGCGTGTTTTAGGGGTGTGTATTTTACAACTGACAAGAGTGAGAACAGATTAGCTTGCTACCTGTTGATTGTAATTACTGCTGTCTTATTCATAGTTTTGTGTGGGAAAAATTTGTAACACTACAGACTTGTTGTAATGTAATAAATAGATAATAGTCACTATTTTCTATGTAGTTCCTTGCATCATTCAAAGCTCCGGTCCAAAGGCAAGCATTTTAATTAGATCTTATTTTAACTTTTACAGTGAATCACTTGGTTACAGTTACAATTAATCTTAAGACTTATTATTTAGACAATAACTGTTTCTTCAGAACACCTCTTATTGTTCAATAACTACAGTAAATCATTCAGTACTATCAACTATTAAGTAGCTAAGCAATTACTATACTTTGTTAAGTAACAACCATTAATTACTTAGTAACTACTAAATGGCTTCTGCAAATTAAATATCTACTATAAATGATTAGGTATTTACTGAACTTTATTTAGTAACTACTTGCACCCTATTTTACAACCTGTTCAAGGCACGTTGTGATGCTCATACCCAGTGCACATACCCATTTTGTGTGCCAGTTGGCAGCTATGCAAACTTTTACATCAACAAACAAACAGAATACAAAACAAAATAACCTTATTCTACATCACCAAAAATATCGGTAATTGTCCTGACCTGCTGGCGTAACTTCACTGTCGCTGGCTACGTCCAGGTTGCTGCGTCATTAAAATAGCAATCTGCCAAAGTCAGAGCGAAAGTATGGGCTCATAGCTCACTTATAGATTGCTAAAATAGGGCTCTATAAATTATTTTTAGTGACCTGTGTAAATGTAATATCTACCAGTAATTACTGAGTATCTATTATACTTTATTCAGTATCTACTGTTAATTTTTCCAGTAAATTGTGTAAACTTAATATCTACCTTGATTTACTGAGAATCTACTATATTCTTTTCAGTACCTACTATAAATTAGTTATTAAGTAGTGTAATTATTCAGTATCTACAATGTTTTTTTTGAGTAATTTGTATAAATCGTTCAGTAACTGCTTTTAATTATACAGTTGCTATCATAATTTTAAAGTAACTTCAGTAACAATTATTTAATAATGAAAATATTCAGTAACTTCTATAAATTATGTTTACAAAAAACTATAAAAAAACTAGTGTGAATTATTTAGTATCTACTGTAAAAGGATTCAGTATCTTCTGTTAATTATTATACTATTAGCTATTGCTGTTGTGTATTATTTGGTTGCTAGTGTAAATAGTTCAGTATCTACTATGAATTATTCAAAATCTAGTTTGAATTATGATATTCAGCGTTATGAAATATTCAGTAGCTACTATAAATTCTTTAGAAACTAGTGTAAATTATTCATAATATTGTGTGAATTATTTAGTATCTACTATAATGTATTGAGCAACTACTCCAAATTTATCCAGGAACTAGTGTTGAGTAAATACTATGTATTTTTACATCACTATTATAAAACATATATTATACAATGTGTTCATTGTGTTTTTATAGTAGGGATTAGATATTCGGACCTACACACAGGCCCTTAGTGTCTCTGTACGCTGTGTGTAACAGTCTTTAAACATTTTTCACATGCACACACCTGCACACATCCTTTTACTGAATGGTTCTTTTGGAAACCAAAAGTGTCTCTTTTCTGACATTAGTACAAAGAACGCTTTTAGCGTTCTTTTTTAAGATGGTGCTCTTAAGGAGAATGGGAGCTATGCAGTACTTCTGCTGCTGCACTTCCATTGTTCAGGTCAGTGTTTCTCATGCTGAAAAAAGATGCTGTAAAACAAGGGTTTCTCACGCTGAAAAACAAAGCAAACATGAAGAAATGGCAGTTTTCACAGATGGGCTACACTGTCAGTGAAGTTTTACTGCGATCCAAAGTTTAATCTGTGGGAATTGCTCTTTAACGTTCCATAAAGACTTGTCTAAGTGTTGTCTATTCACTCGCTCTTTCTTTTCTCTCTGTTTATTTCTCATTAAGACAGGTGTGTGGGACTGTGGCATCTGTCTGTCTAGATGAGCAGAACGATTTTTAAATTTATAATTAAACGTCACAGTGGCTGCTTCCTCTGTTACAGCACACTGCGTTCAATGGTTCATCAACACAATACACACACACACACACACAAATACACACACACACACACACACACAAAGTCTTTTCACAGTCTATTCTTGATTATCAGACCTAGACGGAATTGGGAACAATGTATTTTGCTTGTCTGAACCGCTTCCACAGTGGCCAGCTAGTGTCACCAAAGAATGGGTCCTAGTGTGTGTTTGTATGTGTGTTTATTTGTGTACTGTATATGTGTACAGGATCTTGAGAAACCCTAACTCTGTATCTGATTTTTAAGAGTGCTTCTTTAAAATAAAGATGTCAGAAGCGTTTCTTTGGGCAGATGCCGCTCTGAATTAATGGTCTTCTCTGGCACAGAATTGGCACAGATCAAGAATGTGAATTAGCTTCCCTTAGGCTGTTGTCTTTAATTAGTTGACTGGACAAGGCCAGCTGGCCTCCACATGCAGGGAATGGGAGATGTAATGGGAGAATATAGGCTTTCCCCATACATCCACAGTTTGCTGGTGGACACCATCACCTCTCATCTTTTCTCACTTGGGACAGGACAAGAGATCGATACTACAGTATATTGCATATGCTGTTGATACTCTCATAGCCAGCGTTCAGTGTTTTTCATAAACACACACATCTTCTAAACAGATTTCTCTGCTTTAACACTGTTACCACTTTGATTTATCTTAGCTATTACAACTTTAGAACTCTTCAGGGAGATGCTAATCACATCGCTAGAAAGACTACTGTCTACTGAAAAGAAAAATGTCTAGCAGTAAAGATGGCAGAAGTGAACTGGTGAGACTTTGTCACATTGTAAAAAGGAAGCAATTGATTGGACATGCACAGCCACTTTCTTCTGGATCATCCTCATCTTATGAAAATATCTGCATATATCAGAAATCAGCATTGAACTGAGACCGATATTCGCATCAGTACTGGTATCAGTATCAGAACTGTATTTACTCTACAAAAACAAACAAAAAAGGTTTTTATTTATTTAGAACATTTTACACACAACACTAAAAAAACACTCCCTACCTTTCTCCCTACTCAAAGCACAACAGTAAATATTCAACTGCTTGTTAGCTGTATATCTCCCACCACAAGTGATACCACAACTAAAGGAGGGTGAAGACTAGCACATGCCTCCTTCGTCACATGTGAAGTCAGCCACCGCATCTTTTCCAACTGCTGCAACTGATGCAGCATTGTCGAGTAGCATCACAGCACGCTCAGAGTAAAGCACAGTGACTCGGTTTCGATACATCAGCTCACAGATGCCTTGTGCTGAATGACATCACCCTAGGAGTGATGAGGGGAAAGAGCACCATCTACCCACCCAGAGAGAACAAGGCCAACTGTGCTCTCTCAGGGCTCTGGCAGCTGATGTCAAGCTATGTGACTAGGACCAGCAAATTCAGAGACACAAAATGGAGCTCCCATATAAAAGTAAACACAGTGGGCAAAATAAAAACCTTTTGAAGAGGGAGTCTTTCTAGATGTTCTCCAAACTGGAAATGCTAACATGAAGATGCAGGGGATGTAGGTTGTCAGTTGTCAAAATTGTCAAGTTGTCAAAAAGTTTTTCTTCAGCAATAGCTGCAGACAGGCTGCTAACATTAATGGCAGATTTTACAGGGGTCTTGACTTTCAGATCACAACAGACATTCAGGTTAGAAGTGTTTCCATGGTCAGCTTTGCTTTTTTTACAGTTAATGTGGTAAATCTTTGTCTCATTTTAAGCTGTTAAAGTGATGTATGTGGAGTTTTTCTCTTTAGATTTGAGTTAGAGCTACATGGCTAATTCTGCTTGTGTGTCAATTCTGCTTGTCTGTTTCACGGACAATGCTAGCCAGATGTCATCTTTATCATGGTCATCACTAATAACTAGGTCTCTCTCAAACTCATTAACATTAATTAATGGTGTCTTGCAAGAAGCACCTTATCCAATGTTCAGCCTTACTAACATGATAACACCTCACAACCTGTACATGTGTGGGCATTCCCAAGCCTTTCCCTGAGAGAACAGGAACAGCTGTTGAATCTATTTGGTGTTTGTTCAGGTTAGACGTGTTTCCATGGCCAGCTTTGCTTTTTGTGTTACAATTATTATACAATAAACTGATCAATAAACCACACCTGAGACTGCCTCACCAATTGGCTCACCATTGTCTTGACTGTATGTTTAATTTAAACATAATTAAGCATTGATTAATGTCACCTGAATTGGTACTTGGTAGTACAGATATCATTTATTTAGTACACATAAATTTGAGGCATTATTGAGAAAAGCATAGCCAGTTCTGCAGTATATCCTGTATGTTGCTATTGCATTGTTCTTATTTGCGTTGGTAAAAAGGGTAATTTTTTTTAGGAAACCACATAACTCTCAAGGGGCAGCCATGATCTAAAAGTTAGAGAAGTAAGACACATTACTGGAAAGTCACCAGTTTAGTCCCATGGACCTGCAGGAAGTAGAAACTATGAGGAGGGAAGAAATTGTTCTTTCACCTCCCTTAACATTCATCTTGAGCAAGGAACTTGATCTTCAATTGCTCCCTGGGTGCTGAGGATGCTTTCCACTGCTTTGGGTGTGTGTCCTTACTGCCCTGTTTTCCTATCCTACTGTACTGCTGTGCACTTTTCTTCCTTCCTTTCTTTACAAGGAGAACTTATAATTATGCTCATAGACAAAATATACAGTATAATAACATCACACAAGGTGTGATTATCACCCTTATTGCTCTTCTTTCTTCAATGGCTCTGTGGAAGGACTATTCATTTTACCTGTCTGTCTGTCACCCAGACTAATCACCCCTCCTTTGATGGATAATTCAGCACGGCTAAGAAATTACCATATGCAGCCATCTCTGATAATTTCCAATTTGAATAAATGCCCCATTGCACTTGCTGTTTTGATTTTTATAGTTTCTTTTGTCCTCTCTGAACTGAAATGAGGGCACTGTGTTTTCTTATCTCTGTTGGCTCAAACTGGCAACGCAAGCCAAGCCAGGATGTAACACACAGTGCGGAATACATCAGCCCTGGACCTAATTGCTCATTCACACCCACTCGACCACATACAGAGAAATGAGCGAGCGAGTTAGAGAGAGAGAGAGAGAGAGAGAGAGAGAGAGGGAGCAGGGGGGAGGTGATCTACTTCTGTTTCATCAGAGAAGATTTCTAAATCACAGCTCCAGGATATTTTGCTCTCGATGAATAATTTAAAGCCATGTTTTCTGAAATTTAATTTAAAGTTAAAAACCAATAGGTGTGGCGTTATATTAATATTGAGTGCCTAGGTGATACATCTTTGTCATTTTTAGCTGGTAAAGTGATGTATGTGGAGTCTTCCTCTTTAGCTAGAGCTACATAGCTAATTAAGGTAAAAGTAAATAAGCAAGTAATACACAGGCCTGTTGGGAAATAGTATTGTGTCCCATGACTTTTGCCATGTCCCATAAAAGCTAAATAGCTTTGCACTGTCAAAGCTGCTTGTCTGTTGCCCGGACAGTGCTTTTTTAATATCTCAGTTAGGGGTGTGCCATATGATATCATATGCAATAAGAAAATTTAATATTCATTTTGTTGCAGTAGTGTATTCTTGAAATATTTTTTTTTATTCAGTATTTTGTCATATCGTCAAGAGTATCGTTATCGTGATAATACCATGAAATATCTTGATATTATTTTAGGGCCATATCGCCCACCCCTAATAGCCATAGTTAAGCCTCACAGCTCTGGTGGAAAATTCTTTTTAGGTCATTTTTTGGCTAACCCATCACTTCGGACATTTCTCTTATATCTGGAAAGCCATAAAGGATTTAGGAAAAGCCCTGGATACCAAGGTGACCCCAGCATTCCTGTCCCACTGTGAGTTGGAATGGTTCACTCTGCATTCTGAGTGCACAGACAGGCCAGTGACGATGTGCTGCTAGTTAACTATGTTTGTGCATGTCAACACTTGGCTGAGAGGAGAGCGGCCATGAGGGCTGCCAGGAAACAGGTGGCATGAGAGCTGAACTCTTGACCTGTTTGTAGAATGAACAGGAGCTGTATGTGGATGTGTATCTGTGTGTTTGTGTTTCTTTGTGTGGGTGTGTGCTTGTTCGAGGATGGTACACTGCAAGTCCGGGGGTGGGAAATACCTAGCTTTTCAGTTTTGACGCTCAATAAATGAGTTTCAGTAGCCTGACATACTAAAGACTAAGTAGATTTGAAAAAAAAAAAACATTATAAATTCTTAATTATTGAAAGTTTCAAGAATAGCTTCACCTTTTTACCAAACCCATGCCACTCAACTCTCATTCCACTAGTAGCAGGAACATTTTTTTTTACATTACACTGCAGGAAATATGTTTGTGGCTTGTGTACATTCATTTTGTGATATTAATAAACAGGTATTTGAAATATTGATGGCAGGAAATGTTCTTCTGTCTTTGTTGGGAGGAACCATCAATAATGGGATAGAGGGTGATATTCTTTTCATCTTTATCATTTTTATATCTTGTAAAGAAAGAGTGAAGTGGGTTGATGATGATGATTTGTGAATAATTTAGCCTGATGTAATATGTTGATGAGATAATGCAGTGATGGTTATGAATTATTATGATGTAGGGCTGGATATACATTTTTGTTGCAATATAAAATGGTAATATAATTTGTCCGATGTTTCAATACCTGCCCGAGGGCCGTATTAAGCTTATACCTACATGACAGTGTTCTAACATGAATAACAGAAGACCAGAATGACGTACAGATATAATACACATATCAAACAGCAGAACTTACTTTATCTAACCAGTACAGTAATTTCATTCTGTTAACAAAAACAACAGTTAATTTAGTTTGGAAATTAGCATTAGCCTTGGCAGTTAGCCATTAGCCATCTCCATTGACACCAGCGGTCTTTTAACCTAGCTAGCAATGGGCTGACAGCAGTGTTGCAGTGAGGAAATAACTCAAGTAAACTATAGGCATAATCCATGACAGGATCTACCCACTCTAGCTAGCCAAACAAATCAATCTGTTATTAAGAAACAGTGATTAAAGTTAAAGTTACCATCTCCAATGTGCCTAATCTGCTATTATGGGCTTCCTAATAAAAGTCTTTATGCCAGCTTGCATACCTATACTTGTATATGAAGAATAATAAAGAGCATCTGCTTCACTTGTTAACTCTCATATAGCATGTTTGATTTTTTTTTTTTTTTTGGTGTGATGCGTTTTTTGCCATTTGTTATTAGTGTCAGAGTTGAAGATTTGCTAATTTGTATTAAAAACAGTTTGTAGAGGTAAATGCCCCAAAACTTTGAAGGACAATGTGTGTTTTTGCCCCCCCACACATATATACATGCATATAATGTTCATTTCTTCACAGTATGTGGAGGTATGAGAGAAGATAATAGCTCTCCTGGGCCTCTGTAAGCGTCTGTAGGCTGCAGTAAAGGTGGCAGCTCATCTGCTTGTGCTGGCTGTTCACGATCTCTCAGGCTGACAGGGATAATGAACAGTGTGGGTGAGACACGTCTGGCCTTGATCTCACACACACAGAGAGGGAGAGGGCGGAGAAGAGGGAGCTGGACAAGGCGTTGGGTGTGTCTGAATGCGCTGTGTGTCTGCAGGTGTGCTTTTTGTTCTCGTCTGCATGTGCATGCGGTTGCTTATGCATGTCTGTGTTTATGTGTGCACATGTGCAGGCCATTATCTCTGCTGTGAAAAGATCAATAGCACTGAGTTGTTATGAGACCACTGGGAGCTGAAAGCTTGTCACTGGCTTATAACATAAGGCTTTAACTTTTGTGTCATTAACAGTGTTTAAATGCACAACAATTCTTCTGTACTAGTCTGTGAGGGAATCTAAGAAAGATGTGATTATGTAAAAACAGTCTGATTGTCATGGTTTGACTGAAGGCTTATTCTATCAAAGGTGAATGTGATTCTTTTGATCCTTGGTAGTTTTAGCAGGACTATTTGAACACAGAGTCTGCTTTAGTGTTATAAGCAGGAACAGTAGCCAGGTAAAGGAGCCAGACAAGTAGATAAATAAATGTTTATAAATAAGTATATACTTGTAGATATAGATGGATATGTATGGATGGTGTAGGCTACCGTTATTAGGAGCAATATCGAAACAAGCAGGGTTTACTGTAATCCCTGGTTGGGTTTCCTTAGTCCTCAAGTTTTAGTTCTGACCTTAGCCATTTTGGGCTTCCTTTTTTAGTAGAATTGCCTGCATGAGATTTGCTAACCACAGATAAAATCCCTGCCTGACTTACGTTTTGATTCTAGCACTTTTCCTAGTAACTCTCACTCAGACATGCACAATAGTGGCCTTCAATAGTTACGTGTAATAAACGTACAGTAATATTAGCATTATATACACAATGTTTTCTATTGTAAAGGTGATTCCATGCAGACAACAAACAGTACTTTAAATAAGCGATTACAGTACATTTTCTGTAACTGTATAACTTCCAGAAGCTGTAATTCCAGACTTTTGAATAGAGGTCTAGCTGTCTCTCCCTTGGGGACAGTTCCGGTGTCCTCTCAGAAAGCGCAGCAGCATGTGGGCAGCTGCAGAAGGCCTGGACCATCTCTTGTGGGAGATTTTCTGCTGAAAAGTTCACAGCTCTGGGGAGCTACATTATCTGACAGCCTGAGGGAAGGGTGAGTGTGGCGTGTATGTGTGCGTGCACGACACCTTAATGTCCTCGATTAAAAAATCCACACTCACATTGCGCCGCACATCTGATGGCTTTGGCGATGGTTGAGTGTAACTGGGCTGTTAATTATTCACAGTGCTTCTCCACACGTTGACTTGTTGCCCCCTCTCTGTCTGAACTGTCATACTGAGCTGCTGCTGCTGCTTAAATGCTAATAATGTGCTAGACAGAACCATTATTAAGGGCCGATCAACATTTGCAGAGACAGATTCGATTTCTTGTTCTCTGTGAGCTGAACTGGCTTTTACCAGTCCAGTTTAAACATTGGGTTGTTGGCTTCAAATCTGTGTAGTTTTCTGAATCTTGCTTAACTGAAGTTTGATAGCTTTGAGTTCCTGCTTCTCGAAAAGGCCAAAGCACACCAACTCCCCTAACACCAAGATTCTAATGATTCTAACATGGATTAGAACTGATAAGTGAATCAATCCAGTGTGACTGGGGAAAGTGTTCTAAAATTGTGTGAATGAGATGAGTGTTCTAGAACATTGAGAATGAGGAGAACTGTGTAAATAGGGAAAACATTCTTAACTATGTGAATGGGTAGAATATTCTAGGACTTTGTAAGTAAGAAAATGTTCTAAAACATTGAGAATGGGGAACATGTTTTAGAACTGTGTAAATGAAATGAGTGTTCTAGAATATTGAGAATGGAGAGAAGATTCTAAAACTGTGTAAATGAGTTAAGTGTTCTAGAACATGGAGAATGTGGAGAACGATTCTAAAACTGTGTAAATGACATGAGTGTTTTAGAACATTGAGAATGAGGAGAAGATTCTAGAACTATGTAAATGAGATGAGTGTTCTAGAGAACTGAGATTAGGTAAAAAAAAATCTAGAACTGTCTAAATGAGATAAGTGTTCTAGAACATGGAGAATGGAGAGTTGATTTTAAAGCTTGTGTGAATTTAATGATTGTTCTAGAACATGGAGAATGGGGAGTTGATTCTAGAGCTTGTGTGAATTTAATGGTTGTTCTAGAACACAGAGAATGGGGAGAAGATTCTAGAGCTTGTGTGAATTTAATGAGTGTTCTAGAACACGGAGAATGGGGAGAAGATTCTAGAGCTTGTGTGAATTGGATGAATGTTTTAGAACAGTAAGAATGGAAAAAACGATTAAAGAATATTAATAATACGGAAAATACTTTTTAGAGTTGTTTGAGTTGAAATGTAAATGGGATGAGTGTGTTGAAGAGTGAGTGATTCTGAAACATTATAATTGGGTAGAACAATTTAGAGCTGTAAATGGGGAGAACATTCTAAAACTATGAAAATGTAGAATTATAAATGAGGTTATTATGTTCTAGAGTGTTCTATAATCAGGAGAAAATTCTAGAAAAGTATAAACTGGGAGAATAGTTGAGGGGAGAATACTCTGTACACAATTGGAAGAATTATTGAAAAAATTTGAAAAGCTTATGGAACAGTATAAAGGGAAGATAGTTCTAGTTCATTGTAAACTGAAACAATTCTAGAACAGTGTGTATGAGAGTAAATATGAAGAACACATACTGGAATCATTTATGTTTGGTGTCTCTAGTTGAAATCTGAAATACTGTTTGGAAGAGAAGGATGGAATATGCAACTATTTTGATAATAACTGAGAGGAGTTGCTGATAAATGGATTTTCTTATCAGATTTGTATCTGTGTTTTAAATGAAATAATGAAATAACAGATGATATCCACAACATGAACAGAAAGGAAACATGTTACCTAGTATGACATAACTCAGCACAGTAATGTTAAATTAAAATATTTAATATTATATGAAACAAGGTCTCATAGCTGAACCCCAGCCGTCAATTTAGAATTGTGGGTTAGCTGTATTAATATTTCTTGTTTTTCTGCCTCCACAAGACACTTTACATTTACATTGCAAATAGTGTTTTTGATCTTCTTGTCTGGATCGAATATTAAAAAGCACAGCCAGGTTGATGACAGGTTCTCACTGGAGTGCATGTAGCAAAATATGGCTCGCATAATTTGCAACACAGATGGCTTCCTCTTCAACGGCCAGATGTGAAAGAACACGGCTGATCTCCGATTGCTCATTTCCAGCGGAAATCATCAGATTCTGAACTGGAGCTGATCCATAGCCATTACAGCTGGGGAGTGTGAATGCATTTTCCAGGTCAGTGGCAATGATCAATGTGTCCTATATATATTGTACATATATGTTCTGGTGTATGAAGTGGTGTGTGTGTGTCTGTGTGTGAGAGTGTGTGTTCGCATGATTCTGTGGGCATTCTGTATAGACCCAGAGCTCAACTAGTTTTTGTCCTCGTTGTCATTCAGTATGAGGGCCGTGTTTGACGTTTCTGATCCTCTTAATCCAGCGATATAATTGTTTATTTGCCTCCTCTAATAGGCTGCTGGCCTGTCCCTGTTTTATGCAGAGGGAAGACAATCCAATCTCTGTTTAACTGAAACCTCTGTGTCTTTCTCTCCTTGGGCATCTCTTC
Source organism: Astyanax mexicanus (assembly GCF_023375975.1). Lineage (NCBI taxonomy): Eukaryota > Metazoa > Chordata > Actinopteri > Characiformes > Acestrorhamphidae > Astyanax > Astyanax mexicanus. The sequence goes on from NC_064409.1 coordinate 51,390,436, forward strand.
TGTGTGAGGCCTGCTGGCTCTGTCTGTGCACACTGCTCTCTCAGCGGAGCGGCTTATTAAATCACGTTCCTGTCAACTAGGCCTTTCAGCGACCGGGGAGAATTGTACACTGCGTTTGCCTCTTCAAGAAAATCCAATAAAGATCATTCTGTGTGCGGTAATCTGTGTCATTCAATTCATGCACATGCATAAATAAGAGCTTGCCTTGTCGCACGGGTGAATAATATTTGTTTAAAGAGCTCAAGTCTGAGGGACACAAAGGAAGAATACCCATAACATGCAGCCAAGCATTTTGATTTTGGCGGATTGCTATTTTAATGGCGCAGTGCTTCTGCACTTCCATTCAGAGGTAACTGACCTGCTTGTCCCGGCTGTGAAGGTGCACGAACAGGTAATTTATGGGAATAGCAACTTTATTTTATTTTCTAGTTTATTGTTAATGTAAAACTTGGGCTCACGTAATGCATCCGTGTGTGTGTGTGTAACTAGTGCGGGTGTACGTGCACCGAACGCACGAACAACAATATAATGCAATATATATTTTCCCAGAATAGTGCAGCCTTAATAAACTGTGCTAGACATCCCAGTGATGTTCACACCATTTTGTGCATTTTGTACCATAGGAATATCATTGCTGTTAAAACAAAACTTGTATCTCTAGTTTTGAGGTTTTTATTTCACATTACATTATGTGAATCTTGCAGGTGTTTTATACTATGTTACCAAAATTGACTTTTATTGAAGTGTAACAAAATTTCCTCTTTCTCTGTAAAGTTGTCATTTTGGAGATAAAAGGTTTAGTATGACAGTAATTATATGATAATAATGGAATTAGTTCAGGGGGCTTCTTCTGTGAGGTACAGAGATAGACTTCCATTTATATGTGGAACAAGGACTAAGATATGCCTGAGTTAAAGGGTGAAAATAGGATGGAGGAGGGTAGCAAAAGTCTAAACTTGTAAACATATGAAGAAGATAGAGATGGGTGGAGTTTAGAGGATAGATTGGAAGGAGGAAGCGCTTTGGGCCAAATTCAAGTAGCATAGTTCTACTTACAGTTCTCAGTAAAACAGTATGTAGTGCATAGGGTTGCAGCGGTAACCGGTTTCACGGTATACCGTGGTATTAAAATGCACGGTTATCATACCGTGTGTGTTTGCTTATTACCGGTAAAACGCAAGCCAGCGGAGAAAGTCACCCACGCATGCGCAACTCTGCTCCGCTTCAGCTACTCAGCACACAGCGGTGAGAATGGCAGAAAGTGCATCAGACTAGAGCCTAGATTCTCTGCCCGAACCAGACCTGACCCGAGGACCGACCCGAAATCGGGTCCGTTCGGGCCGAGATTTCCCACCACATTCCTCGGGCCGGGTCGGGTTGGGCTCCAGAAAATAGTCTGAGATGTAGGCATCTGTTTTTTAATTATATATTTTATTTTTAAATAAAGCTCTGGTGTGATAATCACAATGTTAATGCTAAGTAACCAATTATTATTGTTAATGAAAACGAACCAAATAACGAAAACTGAAACTTAACTAACTTATTTATAAGCGCTGTTTTCACTCCCGCAGTTCTACAGCGGGAGGTGTTGTGCCGATTCTGTCCGCGAAGCGGGAGTCGGATTGAGCAGGGAGTCGGATTCGGCATAACAGCGGCAGCGCGGCTGCACCTCGCGGTCCGCGGTGTTAGTTGTAAGCGCTCGCGCTAGCCGCAAAATACGACAGAAAACACTGAGAAACTGCAGAATTATGAATTGGACTAAAATGAGCACGAGGAGATAAAAGAGAACCTTTACCTGTGAGTAGCTCACATCAGAACACGCAAATCTCTCTCTCTCTGTGTGTCTCTCTCTCTCGCACGTGAACTTCTCCGCAATGTGTTTAGCTGTTCTTAAAAATCATTTTTATTAAATAATAGTTCTATGCTTCTATGTTAGTGTTAATTAACATAATTCTGATCATATTTCGCTCATTCAAACAGCCTGAAAACAGACTTGTAATCTTGTAATCAACAAGCTTGTAATCAATGTGGCCGTAGTCACAGCTAAAGGAGGAAATACATCAAACCTGTTCTCCCATCTCCGAGAACACCACCCCGCTGTGCAGCGCAAAGTATGTGTTCAGTTTATAATTTTAATCTGAACATAAATAAAACCTCTTTGTAGTCGTGCACAACCCATGCGGTAAGCGCCCGCAAAAGCGCTGAGTTATCCGAAATTTGGGCACGCAGGTACAGGCGTGAAGTGCGTGCTACGATGGATTCACGTGTCCGTGTAAAGGTCCTGGCCGGACTGGATGTGAAAGACGCCATTCATTTACATGCGTTCATTTTCAAATTCTGACGTGCCTGTTTTTCATATGTTGAAGGTTTTAAGGTGTGAAAGCCTTAAAATAGAAATCTCTATTGTGAGGATCATGTCAGAAATAAATCCCCTCTTTCTGCAGTATCTGGTTATATACCAACTTTTTATATATATATATACACTCTTAATGCCCTTAAGAGTAGTGGAAAAACATGGTTTCCTTCACCTGATGGTGTAGTTTCTACAATAAATAGTTAATTGAACAAAAAAAACTTTGTTGTAATTTCTTTAAGGGTCAGTTTAATAATATATGTAACAAACTGTGATACCGTGATAACCGTGATACCGCGGTATTTTCCGAGACGGTTATCATACCGTGAAAATCTCATACCGTTGCAACCCTAGTAGTGCAGTTGCTGGCAGAAATTATATATGAATTTATAGTGCACCTGATTTTTACTGTTTTTTCTTGTACCATCCCATGAATTTACATATACTCTTATCCAGTGCAGCCTGGTATCATTTGCACTTCTTCTCAAGGACTCTAATTAGCACAGCATGGTGTGCTCACTGAGGCAGAGCACTGAACCACAGTGTGATGCATGGAGGGAAGTAATGTATACCTATGCACACCTTGTGTTAAAGTATAGATTTAGAGTATTTAGAGTTGGTTGACTAGGGTATGTTCAGACTTCCAACTCAAATCAGATTTTTTCTTATATAGACTTTATCCACATTTGTAGGGGGTTGAAAAGTGGTTGAACGCGGCAAACAACGAACACGTCAAATATAAAGTAATGGAAATGTTATTGACACGTATGTTGTAACCATAGCAACCAGTGCAGGTAGGTTTATAATGTCTGAACAGGCAAATCCAATCTGATTACATGCAAATAACATTGTGGACAGCAATTTGAGAAACAAAACCCATTTGCCTGCAGTCTGGTCTGGAAAGAGCTGCTTGAGTATGGGGTTTTGTGTTAGTTCATACTATGAAACTTTCTGTTTATTCCTACCTTCACCATGCTTTACAGCACTACATCTGCTGATCAATTTTCAAAACAACATTTATTCATTAGATCCTAACTAGCATGGTGTATATCACTGGTGTTAAGACCAAGATAAGGCTTGGGATGGATTTTGTGGTGGAATCACTACATCTTTATGAGTATCTTCTTGAGTGTGAGAACTGTTGCTTCTGTACTCCTTGGCTTTTTCCAGTTAGAAGATCTTGGTCTTAAGGATCTGAAGTGAATGAAACCTTGCCACATTCAGATGAGATGAACTGCTTGAGTGAACTGGAATCAGTTACAGGAGAATGGAAGGATGGAACACAACAACATAGATCCATTTGCTTCTCGCATTTTGCCTTTACCACATAAATTAGCTTAGAATAAGATTCTCTCTCTGCAGCAAAGACGGATCAAAGAGCATCACTTGGCCCCTGAAGAGGCTCCTCATGCCATTGAAGTCTCCCGTGGCATTACCATCTGAATACACATCTGACGGTTTTTGGCACAGCACCAGGTTTCTGTGGCATCGGGCTGTTTGTTTATTTGCAGATTAAAGGCTGTGGATCCTCCCCACCTATGTCATGATGTGTGTATGATGTTACTGATCTATCGAAGTGCTTGCATTTCCTAATGTCATGTAGTAATTAACAGAGATGGGTCAGGCCTACACTAAATTAAATTGCTAGGGGTGAAGACAGAGGAACTACTGTTGGTTCTCTTAAGATCATCGGAATGACTGAGTCTATTTTTAAACCACATAGTGTGTGAAGTGTAAACATCATATTAAAAGTTAATAAAAGTTCTATGACAATTAACAGTTTCCAAGTCAAGAATGTTTCATTGTATTTAAGAGTGGTTTGTTATCGTAGGCTTGTTTACATTGGATACATACTGACATGCCAAAAGTCATGTCAAGACAGGAAATATTATTGTGTCCAGTAAATTTTATACATTGTAAACACAGAAGTTTTCTGAACTCAAATGATTTAAGTCTGTTTTACATAACATTGGATATGTGTAAACAATATACATATACATTCAAGCTGAGTTCTTTAAGTTGAACCAACTTATAATAACTGAGTTTAGTATGTTGCCATTATCTATTAGCATACTGGGTGTGTCCAACAGTTTCTGACACTCACCATCAGTGTGTAGTGATTCCCACTGGGCTACCTTAGAAATAAATCAAGTTCCACTTTAGTTGTAATAACTTGATGTTTTAATTTAGGCTAACTCAAGTTTTCTTTCCCCATTACTTAAAAAACTTGGAGCAAACCAGCTGTCTTAAAAAAGTTAAGTAAACTCAACTTATCCGATCTTACAGTATAACAAAAATAAAAAAAGTTAAATCAACTGTCCCTTTAGTTGTAATAACTTGTTGCTCTAAGTTATGTTTTTTATTACCCATTACTTTACTTTTTTAAGGCAACCGGTTTCCTCAAATTTTTAAAGTAAATTCAACTTATCCAGGCTTACAGTGCATTTCCAATGGAAGCTCTGTGGAGTCTCCTCATGCATTAAATGCAGATGTAATTTATACAAGATTATATAACACTTGGACAGTTCTAGCCAGATGCTGCCGGTCATGATCATTACCTTCCACTGCACTGTCCACTGTGCCTGCACACCTTCACTATTATATGGAGTTATGAAATAACTAACGTTTGGGTGGAGGAACATGCTTCTTGCTCCGCCTCTTATCTGGCACCCTATAAATTCCATCTGCCTTGCTTACGTACCCAACGTCTAGTCTCTGTACCCCTCCATCACCCCATCTCCCACTTTTAATCCTTATCTTTCCTCCCTGACTCCGCTCATCCGAGAGTGAGACCGACTTCCTTCTACAAACCGAAGCCACCTGAACTCCAGCCCAAAAGTTCTCCAAGTTCTCTCCCCTCTTTTCAGCGTACAGTATGTTCTGAACTTGCAAACAGGCCATTATTAGATCCCAGTTGAACTTGTGTCAGTGTGAGCCATAAACACGCTGGTCAGCACACTGCTTCAACCTCACTCACAAGATAATATCTCACAACTTGCACAGGTGTGGGCCATTCCCAAGCCATCCCTTGGGGTAATACTTTATGATCAATTTACGTACAACTATCTCTTGACTTGACATGCGAGAGTATCAGACACAACTATATATTCGTTTTAAGTAGTAAAGAGGTTGCATTATATATCTATCTGCCTATTTATCCATATTCTTAACATAGTTTTTCTGAGTTTCAGATGAAATACAAGAACAACATATTCAGACTCTTAACCCTTTAAAAAAACAGGCTGTGGGTGGTAAACTCACAATTCCAAGGACAAGCAAACTCTTTGCTCTCTTTCTTTCTCTCTCTCTCTCTCTCTCTCTGTCATTTAAAGTCCCAGATCTGGTAAATGACCCTCTCATAGCTATGGAAACCAGCCTGTCCCATTCTTCTTTGTGTCTTCTTATGTGTGAGGGAAGCGGGGAAGAGAAGAGGGTGGGCAAAACTGGGGGGTTTAGATATAAAAACAGAGGCTTGGTTGACCTCTGTATTCTTTCTTTGAGAATTTACTAGTGATTTGTGTAAATGTCTTTTAAGACCTCTACAATTCTCCTGGTGTTGTGTGTAGGTGGCCAAATTAAAATACTCTTTTTTATTAGAGTATAATTAATTTGGCTATTTTTATAAAAATAAATATATATGTGTAAAATATCTTTTTCATATTTCCTGTGCCACAAAAGGCTTCTGGAGTGCAATCCACTAGGCCTGATCTATAATCATCAAGATAAAGGGAGCATTGATATTAACTCCCCAAGTCCCTTTCAAATTAACCCACATTTGTTTTTAGCCTGGAGTCAAATTTAATAGCATTTGTGAGCTGAAACACTCTAAAATACTGCCTTATAAAAAGACATAATCCTGTGGTGTAATCGATGCTTAAAGGGCGCTGTGTTAGTAGATGTCTGACTTTCATTGGCAATCAGTAAATATATTCTGAAATAAATAGACACGTTTAATACATTACAAGCCTCATTCAAAGACTAGCTTTCATTGATGTGGTTGAAAGCAATAGACGGCTGCCTTTGAGCAGACATCTGGCACTTCCCGGCCGAGGAGAACTATGAGCGATGGTCCTTTAATGGATATTAGCCATGTTTGTACAAATCCTGCGCTGTTTGTATGCCATGACAACCGCACAACAGAAAAACAACTAGCAGAGCTGCTTTGTAGACCCAAAGGGGTGAAAGTAAAACTTGAGAGAGTTATGGCCCCCTCCGCAGCCCACTCCAGCACACTCGAGAGCATTCAAACTCTTGTTCTGTCTCTAAGCCAATCAGAGGGCAGCTCCATTCATGATTGTGAATAAGGACCTCGCTATAGGAGCTGCACCTTTGAGACTGGAAAAATAATGGAGTGCGCTTACACACACACAATCACACACACAAAGTGTAATAGAATGTTAGAATATAGGATCTGATATGTATTTTTTAAATATATATATATTTTTTTAGGACACTAGGAAGACCCTATAAGAAACATTTACTTTAGACCAGCTTAACAACAGCACTTTGCGCCTAGTCTGGCCATTTTTATATAGTATCAAAATGAAATAGTAATGTCCAGGAATTACTTTTTTTTTTCTTTTCTTTTCCATTTAATGTTAAACAGTTTATTTTTTTCATTTTCCTTTAAGGTTACCATTTTAGGGGTACTAGACCCAGATATTTCACATCCAGATATTTCTGGGCAGTAAACACACACACATACACACCTTATAGTTTTATGTTGACTTTATATGTATTATATAATACTACTTGTAAGTATAACCCAAGGCTATATACTCACAGTAGGTAAATTGACACAAATCTGTTTTTCACAAAATTTTAGTTTAATTAGATTGTTTATAATATCATCTTAATGTGACCTGCATCAATTATTCTTCTAAACACAGTTCATGCACCTAAACTGAGGCAAATAAACAAAAATGCTAATATAAGTCATTTATAAAGTTATCTTGCTACCCCACCACTGAAAACCTCACTCACTGCTGTTGTTCATTGCAGACAGTGTTGAATTAGACTGAAAAAAAAGACACATAAATCCGATCTGGCTGTTCACACCGATTTCGTTGCCACATATCGAATATGAATTAGGTGATGTGCACACACACACACACACACACTCCCCCAGTCCAGCCTAAATGCAGGTAGCCTGTGTCATACAGTCTGCTTCAGTGGAACTGCATGTCGTCCAGCCCTGTTCCTCTCTCTGCAGGCGAGTCGGGAGAAAGGACCTCAGCACATTTTTCCTCCCCTCCTCTGTTCACACACACAGCCAGTGTGTGCCGCAGTATTGCCCTTCAGATCTGCTCAGTCACCCCGGCTCTCTCAGCGCGCGAGGGCCTCCTGCTCACACTGCTCATTACTGCCTCCACACCTCACACGCGATCCATCATCTCTCCACCGCCACTGTCAGAAACGTCAGTAGCGCATTCAGCGCTTTCTGCTGAATGAATATGTCCCAAATAAAAGGGCTGCTGTGAGGTTTAATGAGGCGTGATGTGAGGCGAAGATTAGCGCCGAGCTCATTATGACCTAATTCAATCTAGCTTGTTTGTTTGTTTTTCAGTAGATAATTGTATACGCTGTTCTTTGCGCTGGATTTGTAGCATCGTAATGCAACTTGATAAACCTGATTATTGAGGAGTGATCATGAAAATGAAGCTCTTTAGCTTAGCCTGTGGAGTTTTTCTGCGTTCCATTTACCTCAGAAGACGGATGAAGCTGAGAAAGATGTCACATTCTAGTTCAATATTTGGATAATTGTATACTAAAATTTTTTTAATATTTCCAAAAACATTTAGAGAAAGTTTATGCCAACTGGTTTGACAATAGTTTTCCAGTGTTTTGTGATGAATCTAACCAAAATATGGCCTTTTTTGCCTCAGGTCATCATTGTTAGCTTTGTCTCTGGATAGCATTGTTAGCAGAACACGCTGGAAAATGTTCACAAATAGAAGTTGGACAGGACTGTATGTATGAATTTAAATAAGTGTAGCTGGATATTTCCAAACATCAACTCAACTACTTTAAATTACATGAACATTTGTGGGCACATATTTATTTAAACAGAGACCACGTTAACTCTGCTGCCATTGGCAGCTTCCATTAGCATCTGGCACAATCTATTTATAAACTAGGTGTGTCCCCCATCTTCTGATACTCACCATCAGTGTGAAGTGATTCCCCTGGGCTGCCTGATTAACTGTCTGGGCTCTGTGTTGTAGGCTGTAAGAACAAGCATCATTTTCTGAGCTGCTAAATTTGTGTTGGCTGTGTGCTTTACTGTTCTCTCTATATCATTCCCATATTTTTTAATTTTTTTTAATTTGAGTTTTTTACTTAAATTAAATCAAAGAGAAGATTACATACAAATATATATATATATATATATATATATATATATATATATATATATATATATATATATATATATATTATATTCACCTGACCATAACATTCAAAGTAGAATTATTATGAAAGGAATTGATATAACAAAAAAATAAAAATCAATGATCTGTAGACATAATAACTAACAGTTTTAGTCTAATTAACTCAAGTTTCCAGTAAAGGTTACTTAAAAATCTTAAGGCAGTCAGTTTCCTTAAATAATCAAATAAGTAAATTAAACTTGTCCAGACTTACAGTGTATTTATTGATGCACAATTAAATAAACGTGCTAAGGAACTTTATAACACCACTTGCCTACTGATGTACACTGCAGCCTTCTTAGATTCTTAACTCTGGTTTTTTGAGACTCTCCTGACTTAGAAAATTGAAGTCAGATTTCCCAAATAGGATATTCTTACATACTGTGTGCACATCTACAGTACATAGACTGATCTGAGTGTAGTTTTATGTACACAGAATCTGTTTATTTCTAGCCTAGTGAGAAGGCAGTGTAAACCTGTAGCCAAACCGCCCACCATTTTAATATAGCTGTACCAAATCTGAGCTGCAAAACTACAGGGGAGGGGAAGGGAAGACAACAGTGGGTTGTAAAAAAAAACAAGGTTACAGGGTCTGGTTATTTGGAACCCCGTTCATTGTCCTAGGTGGTGGACAATGTGCTTTGAACAGGATTATGTTTCAGGGTTTGTGCGCTTTTGTATAGGGCGGCATTATCCCAGGCCAGGCGGGGAGAATAGAGACACTTTCAAAGAGAGATCGCCCTCCATTGTTGCTCGGCGCAACCATAGCTAACGGACGTCAAAAGCCTTTTTTTAAATCAGTTCTCTTAACGGCCCCAATAATGCTGGAGAGAAATTGGCAATAAACTGCAGGGATGGGTTCCCTGCAGCCATGACTGGGCGCTCTGAGATGGGCTGGGTCTCTAGGGTCATTGTGGGCGACCCAGATGGGAAGGGAAGCCTATTCTGTAGCCTGAGGCACTTCCTCAACTTGTTAGCAAGGTTGTGCCCTGCTGGTAACTTTCACTGGCCCCATTTATCAGATAGTGTGAGATCTGAGGGCTTGGCTATTGGGAGTAGGTTCACGTGCAGGTGCTTCAGCTTCCGTTTGAAAGCTTGTGTTGATCCTGTACTATGTGTTGTATGTTGTATGATGTATTTGTGACCTATTTTTAAGCAATTTCTTTGTGAAACTAAATCACTGTCAGAAATTGATCTTATGAAAAGTGAGGAGGACACAATAACAGAAGTCCCAAATTTGCTGCTTTATCTTCTGTTTGAAAGCTGGTGTTGGTCCTGTACTATTTGTTGTGGATGTACTTTTTTATGTCCTATTTTAAACACTTTCTACTTGACACTAAATCACTGTCAGAAATTGCTCTGGTGAAAAGTCAGGGGGACACAATTACAGAAGTCCCAAATATGGTGCTTTAGCTTTTGTTTATAATCTGGTGTTTATAAATTTTTGTGGATAATCATTTTAAAGCACTTTCTAAGTGAAACCAAATTACTGCCAGAAAATGCTCTGATGAAAAGTGATGACACTATAAGATAATTCCCAAATTTGACCCATAAAACTTTAAAATTTGGGGGATACTAAACTTGCGTTCACATGATACCAGGAAATGTTTAACCCCCATTGTGCCAAGACAAAAGATTGTTTTAATCCCGCTGTGAGAGCACCACCGAGGGAGGGTGGGGGGTTAGGCCTGGGAGTGCGCGAGAGGCTCGCTTGCTCACTCACTCTCTTTCTCACTCACTCATTCAGTGTGCGTACACCACACACAGTGGATGGAGGCACAGTGCTTGCCTCTTGCATTTGGACAACTATTGGAATCTAAGGGGTTAACGCGAGGATTGCAGGTTCAGGCTAAAGAGGAGGAGACTTCCACAGCAGTGCTAAAGTAAAGGTAACAGCTCAACAATCTTTACTTAGACTACTACATACTACTCCATACTTCTGATTTATTCCTCCACTGGAGGAGGACTTCCAGTGTATCTTGGTGCTGCTGACAGCAGTGAGTGCTGCTCCAGTTTATGCTGAGCTTACTGTATTTTTGACTTTTTCAAATTCCAGTCCCTCCGCATTAGCCTGAGCAGGTCATACAAATTGCATGAGGGCTTCTTAATACGAGAGAACTAATGAGCTGACGTGCTGCTTGCTGGATCTAATTTTATTCCTATTCTTCAATTAATAACTTTCCATTCTGAGGGCTGTCTGCGGAGCTGTGACCTACGAGTCATTCATTAGCCTAAAATGACCGTTAAGGATTTGGTCATGAATCTCATTACACCTTCTTTTGTTGGGTTTGGGGAAAAATTATGGAAGATTGAAGCATGAACAGAAGCTCAAGGGCCTTGTTCTCTTGGATACAGGTGGATACTGACGCGAATGTGGGCACGTTCAGAGAACACGGCTTTCAGAGTCATCAGATATCTTTGTACTTTTTACACTACACAACTAGATAACTTGTTGTCTTGTCATTGGGAATTTTTTTTGTGGTTGTGAAACATATTGCAAAATATATGAATAATCAGTTTTACCAGGTTCTTTTACCAGAAATGAACCCATGACCAGTTGGTTTGATCTCCAAAAACACATACTGTAATGGAATCAAACACAGAAATGGATGTAATGCCATGTGTGAGACATGAATGTTTATGGCAAAAACTTCTAATACAATCTAATCTGATTGTGTGTGTGCTGAGAACAGAAAAAAATTAATAAATGGATAAAGACATTGCTCAGCTTCAAAGCCAAGACTTCACCCTTTGCTTTTTCCTTACCTTGTGTCTCTCTTGGGCTTTCATTGGTTGTCTCTGCAACTCCATTTCCAACATTTCTAACACTACAGAATATAGAGAATTAAAAAAAAATTGGGCATCGAATAGTCTAAGAAATAATTGCTCTAAACAAAGGTATTGTCATCTTAAACTATTTTACGACAGTGTTGCAGTTACACTTTTTAAAGAGCAAACCCTTTGATAAATAATAGTGTAGAAGAGGCAAATTTAGCCTGAAAGTGTAGTATTTTGTGGCTTATGGCAGCATCTCTTTGGCTGTGCAGCGCGTTTTGAGTCTGTGACATTTTGCGTCACATTTATAAATGCACTGTTGAGCAAAAGCATCCCTAATTACCAACTGTCTGAAAGGCCCCTCTCCAACTGTGCTTTTTGTTCCCAGCTCGGAAAACTGGATGAGATATTTATGTTGAGCTGTTATGTTAGTTGTTTTGCTTCTTTTTAGATGCCATAATTTTGACGTACTAACTTGTTCTAGACAGCTTGTACCTGTTAATGGGTTTTCTTTGCTCATTTGATCTAAAGCCAAGATGTTCTCACACCAGACTGGTGGAATGTGGCTTACTGTTCAAAAACATTCTGGCTGGATCAATCTTTGGGAAACCCAAATTAGCCTTGAGTAACAGATGTGTTGGCAGAAAGTTGAGGTGGGCAGTGTAACATTATGTGGCCTCAAATATGAATATATATATATATTAATTAAGACTCACCCCTCCGGTTTAACTCACTAAAGTTTCTGCTTCATTGCTCCACATTGGGCTCTAATTAAATAAATAGGGTAAACTTGGTTGTCAAATTATGTGAAACTGAAACCAATAAATAAACCATAATTCTTGATATTTACTTAGATATTTTATCCTCTTCAGTAACACAGATATTGTGAAGTATTTTAGAGAAATGTCTTGAGAAATACAGTATATGTATTAAGTATTGGAGACTCACATTATCATGATATTGTTATCAAGGAAAACGTATTCTGATAATATTGTATCGGGAGATGTCCTGTGATTTCCACCACTAATCATGGTAAATTTCCTTATGTTATGGTCAATATACGTTTTAAAACATATTGAGAATAGCATCAATATTAACCGTATGCAAATTTCATCACAAAGAGTGTAAAAAGTTTAATTTAAATACAAATCATTGTACACTGTATGGGAGAGTGTTTGCTTTGACTGGTACATTTTGACTATTATCATGTGTATCGAGATCAATATTGTGTTTTCAAATATTGTGATGTAATATTTTTAACGTATCGTCCAGGCCTAGCAAAAAAATTGGTGAAGTTAATTATGTTAACAAACACTTTGACTTAAACACAGTGAGTACTATTGGAGTCAGCAAAAATATTTGAGGTCATGTCCATATGTTGTACAATAAATCAGTAGCACATTTATTGTGAGAGGCTTATCAACAGGTCCAGATATCAAACCTGCTAGATATTTGGTCAGGGATCTCTCATCTTTCAGCAGTTCACATATAGAAACCAAGTGAATGAAAAACAAATGCTGATTTGTCTCCAATCTGAAGCTTTTTGGGGATCTTCAGAAACAGTTGCAGACCTAAAAATCAGGGCTATAATTGTGTAGCGTCAACCTGACATGAGCTATAGTCCAAATAATCAGACTCAAATCAAATCGATATCTGTATCACATCTCTGGCTCAGTTCACCTTGTAAGTTGTGCACATCTCTGAATTGGATTGAATTGTCATGGACTGCTTATGATGACAGATCTTCAGCTTCAAGCAGGACCTCAGTTTTGCTGTTTTGTTTCTTTCCAATCCCCGGTTTCCTTGCCTGGACAGAAGGCCCTGGCTGATTGGCATGCTAAGGGATCCACACTTTATTTTAGCAAGCCCAGAGCAGCCTTCACACAGCACAACCAGCTGCCAGCCTTCAGCACCCAGGGAGAGGAGGGTAGAGAGTGGAAAGTCACAGCAGACAATCTGCTGTTTCCCACAACATTTCCATTTTCCACCTGTTATTTAATGGGTCCCCCAAAGGTTAGAAATGTAGACCTAATGAGTTCTCTGGGGTTACTTTTTAATTTATTAGTTTAGGGACGTGTCACATTAGCTATGGCTTGGTTTCTCTACTGTTCGAAAGGATCTATTTAGACAAGCGTTAAGAGGCTTTGAAACGCATTTATGAAAATGTGTTTTCTAAAAAAAAAAAAAGTATGAATATGCCTGAACATCTTCCTTCAGTGGTGGGCTGGTATTTGTTGTAAAACACTTGATTGTTGCTTTAAATCAAAATATCTAAATGTGATTCTATCACCACAAATCAGAACCAAAAGGAAGGGATATCCAAATAAGAAGGAAATACAATCTTACTTTGACTTTTACCTTCATTGCAAACACTGTTGACCACTAAAAAAAACAAACAAATTTTGTCAACTTTATTATATTTAATATTTAATATATTTAATACACTGGTTCCTACATTTCAGGCCTGTAACACATTCCAAAAAAAAAAACTGGTGCACACAGGTGATGTCAACAGGTGGTTGTAATTATGATTTGATACAAAGCCAGAGGATCACCAGTCTGTAAACAAATGTGTGAGAAAATTAATCAATTAGTTATTGAAATAAAAAACATTCCTCAAAGAAAGACTAAAAGGCATTCGCATATTTCTCTCTTAATGGTACAAAATATTATTAAACGATTCAACAAATCAGGAGTTATGGAATTTCAGTCCATAAAGGGCAGGGGTACACTTTTGTGATGGCAGTATTAATGCAGACTAAGAATTAAAAGGAACATATGCTGACCTCAAGAGTCCATGCATTTTCAACAATGCAGCAGTGCAAAAGCACATGCTACACACTAATACACTAGGGGTGGGCGATATGGCCCTACAATAATATCACAATATTTAATGGTATTTTCATGATAACGATACTTTTCTCAATATGACAAAACACAGTATTAAAAAATGTTGCCGATATTATTGCATTCAACATGGCACATCCCTACAGCACACATTACTAAGTTATTACTGTAGAAGAAGAGGGTGCATGTACTAGATGGACTGGCTTGCCTACAGTCTTGACCCGTCCCTAATAATGTGTGGAAAACAAAAAGTTTACATTCTTCTGACAAAATGTGTCTCATAGTTTCATTGAGCTACAAATAAAGGATATTTAAACATAATTAAAGAAGATACATCAATCCATAGGTACATAAGGTTACACAAATCTACAGATACCTAAAGATACATAAATCTACAGAGATAGAGATTGTGTGTGTGTGTGTATGTGGGAGAATATAAGAGAGAGAGTGTGTGTGTAATCTTTACTTCCATAGCAAGGATTGAGCCAATCCCTCACCTTCATCTACTGATCTTTCCTGTGGGTGCTACACTGTGCTGGATTTAGATATGATTGTGTTCGTCCATCATCTCCTGCATTGCTCTGGGTGCATCTTGTGCTGAAAATAGTTGCTATCATTTAAGCAGCTGCCGCAAGTCAGTGAGCTTCAATCTTTCAGACATTTCCATAATAGACAGTAGTGGGGTGACCAGAGGGAGAAAAGAATCCTCTCTGCCGGTGTTTATCCACTCCGAACAACTATCAGGCACCGGGTGCCTGCAGTGATGAGGTTATGACTGATTAGTTTACTTTCAGCTGTGAGCTTCAGGGGACAGATCTGCTCATTTTAAGTGAAAAAAAAAAACTGGTCAATAGAGCAAACTTGTTTAATTCTAAATCAAACTGCTGTTTGATAAAAGTAGGGCTGGACAGTATATCTATATTTTATCATATTGACAATATGCTTAGAGTATATCATCACTGCTTAATGAACACTGACCCCACTGAACATTTCATTACAGAGAGTGTAAATCATTCTGTTAAACTTAATGATGTGTAGCAAAAATGTAATATAAATCACTGGATTATGCAGAAAAGGAGTATTTGAATAGGATTTTTTAAGAATCTGCAACTTCACAAAACACAATAAATACTGTGTATCATAAAATTATCTTTAGATACAATTATATAATATTTAGCCATATTATCCAGCACTGTCAGTGCATGATTATGTACACCCAGGGTGCTGGTCACATCAATATTGGATTTATTCATATCGTATTGACCAAAATTAAGAAATATATTGTGATATAAATTTTGGTCATATCGTCCAGCCCTAAATGAAAGTGTATTCTCTTGTTGTTTCAGGTGTTGGATTCTGAGATCTGCTGTGGTGTGAGTATCTGAAGAAGACGGTAGAGAAGACAGGACCCTGGTGAGTGCTCTATAGTGATACTCGGCCTGGATCTACCATCGGTTGTGTAGGAATTTGCTTGGTTGATGGCTGTAATGTAGCTCATTTTTTGTGACGTTAATAGTTTGGGTATGTGAAGAGTTTTAGGCATTTTGTGATCTCATTTTTGACAAAGACAAATAAAGAGATATGTGTTATGTGGGATCTGAAAGAGTTTAACTGTTTGCTGTTTGGCTATTTGTAGATAAATGGATGGATGGATGTTTAATCAAACATTTAGGTACAGCTTGTTAGACTGTTTTTATTGTGATAGTCCTCCCGATTCCCTCTCTGTCATTGCTATAATATTTTTTTAATAAACATTTTTAGAGAAACATGCCATTTACTTCTTTTCCACATTCAGCTTTATGTTCAGAAAGGCACATAAAGGTTAAGTGTTGTTAACAATGTGTATCTTCCTTGGTGAAAGGAGTTTCCTTAAAAATTATTGAAAATTTTTCTTTTATAAACTGTTGCTAAAAGCACATACTGACGCTCTTGACCTGAGGGATTTATTCACTTCAATTGCTCTGGATATAAACCGTGGTATTATCTCTAAAACAGGACTTCTGCTGCTTGTTCCTTCTATTCTCCATTACTTGCAACAGAAAAAAACTGGTCATGGTAGATTTTCCCAATAATGATCAATATTAGAAACAATGGTAAAAAACACTGTGCAACTTTAAGAATGCCAATTCCTCCAATGTTTCCCAAAAGCCTTGAAAGGCACAGCTTTTCAAAAGCTGAACTACTAATTTATACTGTACATATTTTCACATTTTTATACTACTATCGTTCAAAACTAATAACTAAAATGACTTATAACCCTTACATATTAATCTTATAAATAGACATACAATTAACCTTTTATTCCTCAGTGAGTTAGTACATAGTAAACTATTGCTCTCACATTAGTCACAGTCTTCATTATTTTTATCTATTTTATCATGTTTTTATCTGTTGTGTTGTCCTGCTGTCTGGTTGTTGGTTGAGGATGGTTTATTCTGTTGAGTCATGGTTGGTCTGAAGGTTTCTTCCTCTCACTCTAAGGGAGTTTTTCCGGGCCGCTTTTGGCGTTTGTTTGCTTAAATGGACCCGGATGTCTATAAAGCTGCTTCGTGACAATGTTGGTTGTGAGTCACGCTATATAAATCAATTTGAATTGAATTGAATTGACTTGAAATATTGAGGTTCTGCTGGCACTGTTTCCTGTATAAATCTTATTGACTGTTGCTGTGGCTTTTTCTTTCTGTCTTGTGCCCTCTGGGTTCTGATTGCCTTGCCCTGAGTGTTTTTAAGCACAATGGTCAATACTGCTGCGCAACTGTGATCATTGAACACTGCTTTTGTGAGTCGTTAAAGTCAATGCAATGTTCGCCTGTGTGCGTCTGACGCAGGCGGAGAGAGATAATGGAAGGCTGCATCCGATTCGGCAGTTTAAAACACATCAGGCACAATGGATCTGAGTGGGGCATTCAGACCCAGTTCTTCAGAAGTTTCTGTTTTTCTCGGCTACCTTTGGTTATCGTATTCTGTTTGTGTGTTTTGTCAGCAGTCGGGGTGAGGATGAGAGCAAGGTCTGTTTACTCTGAAATAGTTATATGACAAATGTCATGAATATACATGACTACTTAGCATTTAAATGGCCAGTGGCACCACGAAACAGACTCACACGAGGATATTTGCTACTTTTGGATAATACAACTGACCAGAAGAACAAAGTCAATAAATCTCACAAAGGCTGCATAATGTCTCCTACCACTGTGGAGGCAGTTGAAAGTGACTTTAAAAAAATTTAAGCTGAAGCCAATGGAGTTTCCTCAGACTCAGAATCAGCTAGTTTACACTTTATTTATAAACATTTATCTGGCTTTGCTAGACATGACATAAATTAAATACATCTGTAATGTGCAGATGATGCAGAAGATGCCCACAGGCAACCAGGCAAGCAGAATGACACATTTTCTCTCCTTGAATAAATAGTGTATCAAAAAAAACTCATTTGCACATCTTACTTCTAAGCCCAGAGACATGTTAAAATATTTATTTTGTTTGTCTACATACTTTTATCCAGAAATGAAAATAAAAAAAGTAAAAAGGGCTTTATATGTCTTCAAATCAGCTGCAACGTAAATTCAGTCCATTCTGTTGTACATAATAATAGACCTTTTATTGAATGCTAATTTAAAGTTTCTTAACAGCTCAACACGTTTTCAAACAAGTTAATTGTTTAGCCATGCAGGAAACAGTTTAAACTAATATATAGAGTATACGATTTTTAATGCTAAGACAAAGCTAAAGAAGCTTGTGTGTGCAGCTTTATTTAGGGTAGCTATAAAACTGTGTGAATATAATTTTTGAGTGGCAGCCCGTATTATTTTGTTTCTAAACTGAAAGCAGAAGCATTTCTAAGTGGAGAAGGGATAAAATATTGTGTTTAATTGTAACAGTGTGCTGGAAGGACCATCCCTGCTAAACCTAATACAGTCATTCTAAAAACTGGCGTGTCAGGTCGCTTTTCGTGTGAGTTCTTCTGGCCCCGTCACATGTCTTTATGTACTTACGTCACAAGTACAGCCTCTGAAAGAGGATCTGGCTCAGTTTTACTGAATGTGAGCGGCTGGTGGAGCAATGGAGACTGCAGAAGGAAAAACTCAGAGTTCAGTAGCTCATTTACCCAGAGTAAAAATAAAGTGTGTAGTTGAAGTGAAGTTTTTGACTGAGCGCTCTATCTCTCTCTTTCTGACTGAACATAACCTGGAATCAGATTCATCCACTCTGAAAGGAGGCCATTGCATTTATAAACAGTGGGAATTGGGAATAGAATCATCAAGGAAGTTCGATAAAATGAATAATAGATATTTTAGCTCAGCAGCCGAGCTTCTTTTTACATCTGAACATCTTGTCTGATTTTCTGATGAGTTAAAAAAAAAAATCTCAGATAATTGATATGATGCGATTCCATTACCATTGTGCTGCTATATTTGTATGCTATCAATAAATGTGTATACAGTCATAAAAGCAGTGCATATTGAGTGGATTAGTATCAAGGGGTTAGGAGGCAGGTTTGTCTCTGCAGGTGAAAAGCCAATACGATTAACCAGCTGGACCATGTGCACGAGTGAATCCTCAGCGGCAGAAGGAATGAAGAAAGGCGTGAGGAGCCAGACGGATGGCTGATCAACTCAGGATGTCTCAATAAACCTTAAATGTAGCTACAAGCCCAGGGACAGAGCCGTGATGTCTTTGAAATAGGGCAGCCCACAGAGTGACAGGTTTGCAGAGAGAGAGAGAAACTAGAGGAGAGGCAGACAGATATGTAGCAGTAGCCTCAGGCCTTCTACATCCCTTCCAAGGTTGTGCTGACTGCTTGTTTTGGCTGTGTATGTACTGTGTAGAGCAGATGGTGTTGTTTAGTTTACTCATCTTATTGTGCTCTTTATTCTGAGCTCCTTTTCATACAGCCCACGTTTTATTGTACGTGTCATACTGCGTGTGTATTCCCAGATCTTCCATAATATCCTACTTAACACTCGAGGTGCATTATAATTGGAAATCATTTGGCCGTTACACACACAGATCACCTCACCTCCACCTCCTTTTTCTGATCTTATGACATGTATTAATATAGCAGTAATATGTTTCTAATGATGAATTTTATATCATGGTGTCAGTGCAGTGTAGCCATTTACAGAGACATATGGTGGTAGGAGGTACGCTGGGTCATTAGTTACAAACAGTTGTGGTAAAAACTACCATTTATTTTTTTTTAGCTTGTTTTTAATCAGATCAAATAAGGACTTGTATAATAGACAAATGCTTAAAAAACTTACATTATAACAATATTATTTATAATAAAACCAGCAAAAATCCTTTTTGTGATTTCCTCTTTGACAACATTATTCAACCCCTTAATCACATACAACATTAGTACATATTAGAACTCAGTAATACTGTCAAAATAACCTTATGAAAGACATAAAACATAACTTGACACAAGTTTCTTTCTGCGATCAACAGGTATCTTAGCTTAGCCCATTCCTCATGGGCAAAGGCCTCCAGTTCTTTGACATTCTTGGGCTCTCGTGCGTGTTACACCTGCCTTCTTAAAGTCCCACCAGAGATTTTCTGTGGGACTCTTTACATTACATTTGGCAGACGCTTTTGTCCAAATCGACTTACAATAGTAAAGTACAAAAGTAATAGAAGTTAAAAACATCTTTAGATAGGGCCTAAAGGAGGTCGAAGGGAAATAATGGGATAGAGAAGTGAAGGAGGGGAAGAAGGAAATGAGGTTAGAAGTAGTTAGTTTGTTAGAGGTGTTAAGAGAGTAAGTGCTCTTTGAAGAGCTCTGTCTTCAGGAGTTTATTAAAGATAGAGAGAGATTCTCCTGATCTGGTAGGAAGATTCTATGGCGAAAATCAAGAATCTTCCAGCCCTTCTTCTGCAACCAAGCCATATTAGAATTGGAAGGTATATATATATATATATATATATATATATATATATATATATATATATATATATATACACATGAAAGACTGTTCTGTGGTCCATTTTTGCACTCATCATCCTGCACTGATTTCTTTCAGTCTTATGGTGTTTTCACACCTGAAGTTCATTTGCTCTGGTCTAAATCAGTGAACAGATTAAATTTGAAGTGCATTCTTGTTTGGTTTGTTTTCAACACATGGTAAAAAACATATGAGAACATTCTCTCTGCATATCAGTCAGAGCAGTGGCAGTGCACACCTGCACAGCCTTAAGCTCAACCTTGTAAAGTATATCGTTGGGTAGTTTGGTCAGATCCATGTTAGATCATGCTCTTACCACGAAAGAAAGACTCCAGGCATCAGAGACCTGCTTAAAATGGTTCTTATAAGGGTATTGGTGCAGTTAGTTTGATTTGCAACTGAGTGCAATTACTATATTTATATCTGCTGAAATTATAAGCAAGAAGGTTGAAAACTGACCAATTTAACTGGACTGAAACGTGCAAAAATAAAAACACCCTTAGAAAACTGAAGACTGCTTATGTATGGCATTAACACATTTACTATGTGTGCTAATTAGTTTTCTGACTGTTTACAGTGTTTATTGACAGTGCTTACAGTGCTGAGCAGGAGAGTCACAATCTGGACTTTAAACATACATTAATTAGTGTACATCAGCATGTTGTGGGTGTTCTGTAGGTTTTTCTGTAGCTCTTTATGTATATTAACCTGCACCCTTCTGTTGATTCTGTGTGGGCTGTTGTTTGAAGACATTGAGAAGCAGATCTACCGCCTGAAGACAAAACATACCATCTTAGCTATTAGCTTTCTTTTGCTCGCTAGGGGTAATGAAGCTGTCCACTGTGTATATATTTGTGCAACAGCTCATTACGCCTTGTCTGATATGCTGTGTCTGTTTCTTCTCTGTGTACTTCCTGCAGAATTCCTGCCCAATAATATTAGCGTAGCCAGTGTGGTGCAGTAGATTTGACCTCATTCTCTGAACATTTCATTCATTTTCTGCAGTGGCACACACAGATTTGTCAAGCCATGCTGCTGGTGACCTGGCTACCGCAGCGAGCAGGATGGATTATGGCCTGTAGGGAACATCAGACTTATTGCTTAAATTCGAGTGCATGCCTGAGCTTTTAGTGCCATTTTACAGCCCTCTGACTGTCACACGATCAGCACTTAGTTATGGGATTTGGCTGAAAGCTAATGAAAGTGTATCTCTGCCTTTTCATGTTTACATATTTGGCTTTAGAGTGGATAACGCACTCAGATGTTGGGTTTTTTGGGTTTATCTTGTGTTTACGTAATGTACTATAGAAAGAACTGTGAGAAAAGTCAGCCATGTAAGGTACTAATTAGTGTTATCTGTGAAGGACAGTGTTCATGAACTCTTCCTACACCATAAAAGTAAAAAAGTAAAGATGCTTAAAGAATAACAAGTATTTGCAGAGCCTTAATGTTATGAGGGTGTTTGGCAAGGTGTTATTAACACCTCCAGAGTGTGGACAAGGAAGAAGATCACAGAGCTTCAGGCACTTTTAGGGACAGACCTTACAAATGTTTTTTTTTTTTATGTGAGGGGGCTTATTGGATAGAGACTGTTTGTAGGTTTGTAATTATTCCTGCTGTAACACAGCAACTCTAAATGGTTAACCACCTTTGGTTCCCCAAAGAACATTCTGATAAACAATTTTATTAAGCTCCTCAGAACTTCGACTGGTTCCTGGCTTTTCCCCCACTGATATAAATTAGGAACGACTCAGCTAATGTGCATTGCTTTGCACACAGTCAGCTGTAAGTAGGGATGCACTGAACTGAAACTGAAATAACATATTTTTAAAGGTTTCCATTTTTTTATTTGCCTCAATTTTGCAATTTGTGTCTTGCTTTTCATAGAAAAGGCCATTATACTGATTATCTTCAATTTAAAAACATTTATTGAACACTTTTTTACACATATTTAACATCCCATCAAACACACCAGACACAGGTAAGGCAGATAGTTATTTGATTAACAGACAAATTTTATGGCTAAGTTGGCTCAGCTAATGTTACTAACCTAGCCCTGGTTAATAACATTAGCTTTTATCTTTCAGATGGAAAACAGACAGTTTATGAATATGCAGCTATTAAACTGATATCGTGATAAGTGATGCGGAATGCTTTATTATATTAGATTTATGCAAACGTAGAACATAAAAATAACCCTGACATTTAACATCTCTCTCTCTCTGCTGGCTCCCTCCCACACTCTCTGCCTCTGAGTAGCACCTGCAATGCTGTATGATCCAATAACAACAATGGTGCATAAGAGGTTTAAAAAATAAGCAAGATTACTGAGAATGAGGAACATTTTTATTTTTTAAAGGTTACAGAAACTTCACTCATGTAAAAGTTCTGTACAACTGAAAGTTTTTCTTAGAACTGAACTTGCAAGCCAAGAATCCTTCCGGAACCATTTTTAATAAGTTTAATTGTCCTTTTCCAATTCTGATAAATGTGGTAAAGTGAGTTATTAACTGACTTGTTAGTGCTCTTGAGAATGTGTGCGTGTTTCTTAACACATAAATCCGTTAGAACAGTACTTTGGCAGATGCTCTGCAGAGTACTGGTCAGTGTCCACTAAGCAGGCAGTGAACCCACAGTCATTGACATGTCCATTATCTCAAATAGCTGAGTGAACAGTTCATTGGCTGATAGAAGGTGCGCATTAGAGAGGGTCACTGCATTGACCAGTGGACGCAAACAATGCCTTGTGGTCAGCGGACTGCTGAAATCTGCCTTGGGAAATCCATATGTGAACACGTAAAAGCCTAATAAAAATCTATTAAACAATTCTGTCTGCAAATCTATGATTTATATGGCAGTGCCTCTGTATAGTGAGAAGTCCAGTTATAGCCTGCTTTCTTTTGTTAATAAGATCTGTTACGACAGAGACCTAAAGGGAAACGCTTGGGTGGAACTTTTGAAATAAGTGTTTACTCTCTAGTGCACAGTGAATACGGTTAGCTGTGCTCTATAGACTGGATGAGAAACCTTTACATATGAATGCCTGTGGTCTTCCCCCATCTGACAAAGAGCTAAAACACTTATCCACTCGTATAGATCGTGCAGTTAAAAATAGTGATTTCTTTCCCTTTATTTTTTTTTATTCTTTCCACACAGGTGGTTAATCCCAAATTACATATGAATCTATTTATAGTGGCGAAGTTATGGATTTTAAATAAATTAAAACAGCATGTTTTATGTAATAAACCAGTGTAACATTTATGTAGGAAGTCTTGTTCTGTCTATGTGAAGTAAGGAGATTCAGCCGTGAACATGCCTGTGTTAGCAAAAAACTCCATTTCCTCACCTCCCCATTATAACAACACTAAAAACAGTGTTTTTTTTTTAAATGTTCCATCTTAAAAACGCCCATTTTCTTTGACTAAAAATGTTTTTTTGTGTGTGGATAGGAGCATAATATTGCATTCATTAGTTATTTATGAACTTTGGTTTTTTAAAACTGTATTATACAAATCTATTTTATTTGTCTTTTCTGATCATTTAACAAAAAACATACCACCTTAAATAATACAGTAACTAATTATAGAGCATCGTTTTAAGTTTATTAGTGAAAATCTATCCTAACAATTTTAGTTCTGGATCCCAGTTTGGTCAACAATACCAACAAGCTGCAGCTGAAATCAAACTGTATGTATCACTTGATGTCTTTAGGTTTTGATGTCTCCAGACTGGGAGACTTTGTGACAAATACTGAGCTCTTGCTGGAATTTGAATTTTTGATCACTTCACACTTGATAAGCAGCAGTTAGAGCAGAGCTTATAGACTCTAGAGCTGTGGAATTACACTATATAAAACACAGTTTA
Source organism: Astyanax mexicanus (assembly GCF_023375975.1). NCBI lineage: Eukaryota > Metazoa > Chordata > Actinopteri > Characiformes > Acestrorhamphidae > Astyanax > Astyanax mexicanus. The sequence continues at coordinate 51,414,648 of NC_064409.1, forward strand.
GAGTTTAAAGTTTAACTTTTCGTTGTTTCTTGAGCTCAGGTATGAACGTAGATTCTCAGCTCTGTGTTGCAAAACTGCCTTACTGTCTGTTTGTCAAAGCACAGGAGATTATATACTTTACATATCTTTATATTCCCACAGATCTCTGTGGTCGAGAATCTGAGAATCAGGTAAACAAATTGGAGGGAGAAAACATCACAACATCATTAGTAAGAAAGTTTTGGATTCTAGTCAGATAGGAAAATAAGTCAAATCAGGTTACATGGCATCTAACATGGCTCAAACTTATCCAATTCAACATCAGTTTGACATGTTCTAATGTATCCACTTGATAAGGCTGTGTGTTAATCAGTTGAGAGTGGGTTGAGTCTTATTAACTGCATTGGTAATCTCATATATCTGATTAGGTGTTGCTGCTGGGAGGTCACTGATTGGCCCTCACACCCGCAGACCACAGAAGCACGATTTGATTTTCTCACAGTTTGAAAGAGGTATTGTTTGAATGGTCAGGGCCTGAAATTGGATGGCCGGGGCCTTTTGAAAGCAGTGGAGGGGAAAGGATTGGTATTCACCTGCAGGATCTGAATGGGCTTAAGGAGTGGCTAGAGTTGCCATGAGCCTCCCTAATTCTCAGCCTGGAGATCTGATTATTTTGATTTGTGCGTGACAAGACAGCTGCATTCCACAGTGAAATTACTGAGTGTGAGTTTAATAATGTGTGTGTGTGCCTCTGTTCATTTATCCATTTACTCTTAAACACTACCTTCGCATGGGAAAGAACTGTTGGCTTAATTTGCAGAGATTATACCATAGTATGTTCTATTATTTCATTTCCTCTCTCACTTTACTCGTTCCTGCTTCTGATACTGGCTTATCTCACTTTTTTCTCACACTGTCTAAGACTTTGAGTCTCTCTATTCTGCTCCTGTTCATCAGGGAGGTTGATTTGTGCAGGCCTGGGACAATAGATACAGGTCTGAAATGGCTGAAGGCTAATGAGTGAATTCTGCCTTCCACTGTTCTGTATAGCTCAGCTCTGTGTGGAGGGGAACGTCATTTACAATAGCAGGGCTTCAGAGGGTTTTCCTGGCCTTTGATTGCATTTTCTGGCACAGGAGATGCACTGTGCGTTTGAGTGTTAAGTGGGAGCAGGACTCGGACCACCTCCAGAGCGACCTCTGAGAGAAACAGGTGGGACTGGCTTCTTAGAAAGAGAGGAGTCTTTTGAGCTGGTAGAAGAATGAGGAGGTGGTGGACCAACTCAATAAAAGTGCATCTGTCTCTCCTTATTTCCTTGCTGACCTAACCCAATTTAAAATGTCAGCTCTGCATAAGTTAACCGTTGCATTCACACGGGACAAATGTAGCAAAATAAAATCAGTTTGAAGAATTATTCATAGGATGTGTTCAGGAATGTTGACTAGCCTAGATGTGCTATATATACATTTACTTCTTATTCAATAACTGCTACAAATGATTAAGGATTTCTGGAGTGAGTAACTCAAGTTATGTATAGTGAGGTAATGAAGTTATGTGGAGTAAGATACTGAAGTTATGTAGTGTAAGATACTGAAGTTATGTAGAGTAAGATACTGAAGTTATGTAGAGTGAAATACTGAAGTTATATAGAGTAAGATACTGAAGTTATGTAGAGTAAGTTACTGAAGTTATGTAGAGTAAGATACTGAAGTTATGTAGTGTAAGATACTGAAGTTATGTAGAGTAAGATACTGAAGTTATGTAGAGTGAAATACTGAAGTTATATAGAGTAAGATACTGAAGTTATGTAGAGTGAAATACTGAAGTTATGTAGAGTGAAATACTGAAGTTATGTAGAGTGAAATACTGAAGTTATATAGAGTAAGATACTGAAGTTATGTAGTGTAAGATACTGAAGTTATGTAGAGTAAGATACTGAAGTTATGTAGAGTGAAATACTGAAGTTATATAGAGTGAAATACTGAAGTTATATAGAGTGAGGAATTGAAGTTAGGTAGCGTTAGGAACTGAAGTTATGTATAGGGGCGTGCTGAAGTTATGTAACGTTAGGAACTGAAGTTATGTATAGGGGAGTGCTGAAGTTATGTAGAGTGAGGAACTAAAGTTATATATAGTGAGGAACTGAAGTTATGCGAAGTTGTGTGGAGTGAAGGGGAAGTGTAGAACTGAAGTCTGGACCTGTCTGCAAGTCCTTTATAGCTTGAGGGGTTAAGTCTATAAATATGTACTGTGCTTTTTCTACAGAGTGACACAGATAGCACCAGGTGTGCTGCTCTCCGGTACTTTTCTCTCACTTCTCCTCGGTTGCCATGGTCACCTGTGACATGTGCATTCCGTTACGGGATGCAAAGCGGTATAGTCTGGCATCTTGTGTGGATGACTCACGGAGACCTCGACCTGCTAAGCTGTGGGGAAAGACAAAGCAGACACGAGTAGGGGGCCTTGCATAAGCGTTGTATATCAGTTAAAACTAATATGTGTTGCATGGGACAATGAATGCATTTACGAAGGTTTTAAAAGCGATACATCAACAGGAACACTGCCTGGGAGACACTGCAATAGATCACATTAACAGCTCATCTCCGCTGTTTCTTCTGGCATTGTAAATTCACTGAGTTCCACAGGTCGTTACTCATCTCTGCCTTTTGTTTGCTTGTGTGATATGTTGATAGGTGAGAGAAGAGAGTTCTGCAGGGCTGATAATTGCAGCCGACAACAATGGTGCAGCCGCGAGCCGAAAGCACTAGCAGTGCTGAGAGTCAGCACATCCTAAAGCTCAGGGGAGAAAAAAAGCCCATTGATTACGGATTGTGCTCGAATGAGGCAGGCAGTGTGTTGAATGGTGTGCTCTGAAAGGGCTGAGGTCACTGATTTTAGCAGCGATTCACTGTATGACCCCCCTCACACACACACATTAACCACAGCATTAGCATCACAATGCTAATCTGCACAGTGCTAACTTTACTAGCACTTAATAGAAGTTTTTTGTGTTTATTCAGAGTTTGCAGGAAACCTTTTGCAACAGGGATACTGCACATATAATGTGAAACAAGATCCTACTCTTTTCTTCACTAATAGGTAGTATGACTAATCATTTCCATGTGTGTTTTGATTTATTAGATATCTTTGTACAAGGGAAAGCATTTGAGTGCAAGTTTAGTCATCATGTTCATTGAAGCAGAACATGCTGTTGTGTGAAAACCAAAGACTGAAACTAAGCCTTCTTTACTTTGAAGAATTATGTTTTTGTATGCTTCACACTTAAAGTGATCTGACACCTTTCATGGGGCTGTGGGTCCATGCAGTCTGTTTTAGGGGGAAGGACACACATCTGTGGGTGGGCCTAATCTTAACTGTCACTCAGAGAAAAGGATATTGGCTCTAAAATCACTGTTTACACCTAAACTGAAATATTTAATTCTCATTCAAACATTGCAGTAGGAAACAAAATGCAGTATTATCACCGTTTGTCTAATATTTTATAGTTATTGACTGCTTTAGTCATTTAAACAAGCCAAGTTCATCACTTTCTGATCTTTACATCCCTATTTAATGCAGAATATCAACTGTGTCACTGTAATACTTCATGAACTTACACAGCTTGTACCGTCATTATGAATTTTAGTGCTTACAAATGGGTATCAGGAAATAACCAGCAAGTGCAGGCTTTCTTTTTTCACAGCGTATTAAATCCACTGAAATGAATGAATGACTGGCATATTCAGTGTGCTCGTGTCTATGTTACCTTCTGGCGCTCTCCTTTAATGTTAGGCTGTTATAGTCAGTTCTGCTGGAGTCGGAATTTTGTGCACTTTCTCTGTACTCTATAAATCTAAACAGAACTAATTTAATCAATATATATAATCTATAAGCATATTTGACCAAAGGAGGATGGGTCCCCACTTGTGAGTAATGATTCTTTCTCAAGCTTTGCGTGAGTTTTCCTTGCCACTGTCGCCTGTTATATATGTTTTATGTGTTGTCGATCTTTTATTTTATTTCTTTTATCAGAGTTGTGTAAAGCTGACTTGTGACAATGTTAGTAAACAGTTAACCCAAGAATACAATCTAGATGTGAATTTAAGTTAAGATTAAGTGACAGACTGATGATGAACAGCAATCACAAAGACCATCAAAAACGTTACGGAGAAACTGGCTCTCATCAGGACCACCCCAGGAACAGAAGAGCAAGAGTTATCTCTGTTGCAGTTACCAGTCTCTGAATCCACAAATAAACAGCACCCCAGATAAGATGCTTCACAGAGTATTGATTAATTATACTCTATTGATTAATTAAACTCAGCATTAATTACAAGAAAAAAAGTAAAATAAATAATTAAAAACATTGATTTTGAAGGTGTGTCCAAACTTCACTATTAAGTTCACATTTTTAGACTTTTTTTTATTACAGCCTCAGTGTAGAGTGAATTGTTTGCTGACTGGCATTTAGGGAGCAGATGAAAAAAAGACACTACTGTTGCATTTCTGTGGTTTTCTTTTAATAAAAGATCAACACAATGCAGTTCTAACTGAGCCACGGACATTATAATAGTGAAGAGGTCACTGGATAGTGACTGGTTGTCTTGTCATCAATAGCTGTTGTCTAATGCTCAATATCAGCGTTGTATAAACCAGCTTTTTGTTGTCAAATACTATGTGTCCAGATGCTTTCAAGCTAATGAGAGAAAATATATATATAGAGAGAGAGATAGTGGCCCAATGTCTTTGAACTAATCCATAGTGATTTGATCCTACAAGTGTGTATTTGCATATGTGTGAGAGTGTTTGTGTGTGAAATTTTTGAGCTGAGTCCAAATTCTGCACCCATCTCATTGAACTGTTTTAGGTCCATTTATTTACATATGCAAATGATGAACCCCGTGATCTCCATATGAATAGACTTGCATTAACTCACTGCCGCATGGTCCCTCATAGACTCGTGAATGCGTGTGTGAGACAGTGTCACTCATACAGCTATAGCGACTTAGTGAGGACACCGTGGTGCCATTGACTCGCGTGGTAATGTTTTTCTCCGGGAGAGAGTACAGAGAGCCTCTAGGGTCAATTTCAGCGCTCTAGTTTCTCTCTCGAATGCCAGCCTGCCCTTGATCTCATTTTAATGACTTCTAAACTGATTTGGGACCTGTAATCCTGCCTTTGAAGTACTGCTTTAAAGGTCAGGTGGCACAAGATTGGTAGGCAGCATTTTATCTACCAGTGTAGTTCGGTAAATTATGACGTTACGTTGTGTTTCAGTGTAGAGGACATGTTGAAACAGTGTTTTGTTACCGGATAGTTTTAACATACATACTGTTTGCAGTTAGTTTGCTGCTATAGTTTAATACTACAATAACATATAGTAATAAACAGTGTGTATATTAATTAAATATAGTAGCAGTCAAAAGATGGAGACACCTTAAATTTTGTGGTTTTTCATTTTTTTAAATGCTCTGCATTGTAGATTATTACAATGCAATGTGATGCCCAAGCTATTAAAAACATATGGGTTTTTTTAGTAACCAAGAAAGTGTTAAACAAACCATAATATGGTTTATATTCTTCATAGTTGGCAAAAGTTTGCACATCTTAGCCGTGCTGATCTTTAACTACTTTGGCTCTCATCAGGACTAAAGGGTTTACCAAAAAAGGAAGACCAAGAGTTACTTCTGTTGCTCAGAGTTGCCAGCCTCAGAAACTGCAAATTAACAGCACCCCAAATAAGAGCCACCTAAATGATTTATAGTATAAGAAGTAAGACGCATAAGAAGTGTCCAAACTTTTGACTGGTGCTTTACATTTCATCAAACACTCATCAGCCATAACAGCCAAGCCTTGGCCACTCATGCCCATGACAATGGTTTACTGACTTTTTTGTCCACTGCATACTGAGAAACGCCACACAAAACATGCCTGATGGTTCAGAGATGTTCCTGCAATTGTTATATGTCTAAAAATGTTCAATATGGCATCACACTGTTGGTTTTCAATTTATCCAAAGGCCTGATTTATCACGTATTCTGATCCCGTAGGTTCAGAGCAGAGTGTATATAGTTATTTCAGCGTATAAACGTCAGAACTACACCCAGTCCTGAAAGCACTTGCTAGATTGTGGTCTGTGGGAAAGTGGGGTAATGCGAATTTAAAGTCACGCTGCGCGTACGAAGTGCTGCTCCGATGCTGTGATAAGCGATTTGTCTTGCACTTGCGTGCTTTATCGGGTTAGGGATTAGTGTTAGAGCTGTATCACAATCCTGATACAGCAGCGCTGCTTTGTTGTGAATGCTAACAAGGCTGCCTTTAAAACAGTTCCAGCCATTAGCATGTTAGCACACAGGGATCTGAGAGAGAGAGAAGGTGTTGTGGTTTGTTTTGTTTGTGATCGTGAATGGAGGGTGAGAGAGCTCAGAGAATATCAATGGCCCTGAGAACTGAAATAAGCACTGAATGAACTCCAGTACTGTGAGAAAGAATGTTATAAACAACAAATAATTGTTTAATCAATGCAAATGTGCACCAAAATATTTGTTTTTAGAGCTATAATTTGGATTGTATCTAATATCTACCATCATTTATTTAGTTGGTTATTCAATACTGTGTTTAAAATGTTGCAGGACTGTATAAATGGGATATAATTGAGGTACAACACTAAATATATACAGTATGAAGTGCTATATGACTTTGCTATATGGTGTGAGCTTTTATATAATATGATTTTATATGATATAATATCTTGATACTATACCTGATACTAATGTGACATTGAATGCTGAACTTGAGAAGTTACTGCTGCCTCAAATTCAGCAGCCATGTGACACCAAGCAGTGAGCATTGTGGAGTTCATTTGTATGATATGATTGTTTTTTGTGCCGGTGAATAGGGGGCCAGCTTGTTTCAATCCCACATTCCATGAACTACAGGACCCCAATTCATATGTTAACTATGACAGTTATTTGCATACCCCCTCTGCAATTATAAAATCTAATGAGAGGCTTATGGGAAACGTATGCTTGGGCCTCCTTTGGTGGAATGCTTTTGCGCAGCTGCTGTCCTGTGTAAAATTAACGGAAGAGAATATTACACTCATATAATCTCCAAACCACTGTGCTCAAAATCCCTCACTAAATATGATTCACCATGAAGATATTACATAATTTAAAATATACATTTCAAAGGTGATGGGAAAGATATGTAATGATATCTTCATGAAAGTCAGATTTTAAAGCAGGTAGTACTTTTAAAAGCTTTTGTTGGAGTTTTTCATTGTATCAGGATTCTTTGAGGAGTCTTATCTAAAGGGGGGTTGTAGAATCAGAGGTTTGACGGCTTCCATTCCACAACTTTTAAGTAGGCTAATTATTTCAAGTAGGAAATTGAAAGAGTTAATTAGTCATTAATTCTTATTTTACTGTGAATGTGAAATAATGTACTTTGCAGATTTTTAGAAATTTGTACCATATAAACTCCAGTTTTGCAGACTTCGTCCCCATTGGTATAAATAGGGTGCAAAAGTTTTGGCACGCTTCAAGTGACATACAAAGTGTCTTGTCACAGTGATACAAATTAACCATCAACATTAGTTATCACACCAACTATTTGTCAACACCTGAGCAACTTTCTGAGACACCTTAGCAACCATTTTGGACACAATAGCAAATGCATATCAACCTCTTAGCAACAACCAAGCAACCACTAAGCAAAACCAACGCGATCAACACTATAGCAACTACCTATGATATTGCAACCACTTTGCAACAACATTGCAACCACTTAGAAACAACAAGCAACCATCTAGCAACACCATAGCAACCATCAAGTTTCCTTCAGTAAATTAACATTATTGCTTTCAATATAATGTGCTGCTAAAATTTGATTTGGTCAAATACTGTATGATTAATTTTTACTTAGTGTTTTATTGTTTATTTTCCCAAACTTATATTTATTTATTCTAATAAACAACAGAATCTCACAGTTCAACGCATGTTGATGAACAGCTAAGTAGTTGCTTTAAAGTGAACTGTTTTTCTTTACATCAGAAATACCTGATAGTTATGATATACAACAAGTCCCTATGTACTGTATCAGTGTAAAAATTAACACTGAAATATATTAATGTTGATTAATTAAAACATTTATACAATTTCTATAAGCGAACCTTCATTTAAACTCAGAGAACATTGAGGGTGAAACTTACTCAGTTGAGTGAAAATAACTCGACTTTATGTTTTAGACAACAAATAAGATTATAAAATGATACTGTTAATAAATAAGATTATTTTGACCTTTCGGTGTAAAAGTGTTTTGATTTAATGAGCGCTATAAAGTCAGTGAGAATAATTTGTTAACAGCACTAATATATTGACTCCCTAAATCGTATGAATAAAACATGAATATATTTTCATATAATGTTGAAAAATTGATGACTGATGACTACGCTGTTATGTTGACCTGACACCCCCTCCCTGCCCGCAGTATCCTGTAGTAAATTAACATGCAACAGAGATGATTGTGCATTTTAATGAGTCTGTTTAGCATTAACCACTCCTGATAGTGGAGCTTGCTTGTGTCTTGTGTCTTGTCATGTCATCTCATCTTTCTGCTGCTAATCCTGATGTGTGTCTCTGGTGTGCTATACCTCAGATCACTTAAGATGCAGAGAGTGTGTGTTATGTTAAAACAAGACTTTAGTTTCGCTTTAGGGAGAACACACATCCTGTGCTTTGTATTTTTTGATGAGCTTAAATAACTTTAAAAGTGTAACCACAGTGAGCCTGAGGCGTTTGGATGCTGATGCGAGAGTGTTCTTCACCGGAGCTTTTCCTCAAGGCATCATCACATCACAGGCAGACAGGTTCATAAATCCAGCAGACAAGCAAACAATGCCAATCCATACTCATAATCAATGCAGCAGCCTAACAAGGTCAGAGTACTCAGACAGGACTGACGGGGGAACACTCTGGAAATCCAAGCTTAGTTTCGCATTGCACAGAAAGACGTGTTAGTGGATGATTTATACTTTTTATTAAAAAAAAATAAAGGTGATAGAAATGGTACTTTGAGGGATGCTACATCTAATGATGTATTATACCCCTACACATTACCATCTGGTTGGCCTGTAATGTTTATATTCACCTGTAATGTTCATACATACCTGTGAAGTTCCAAAAGAGTACCAGTTGGCTAGCTCTTGGCAAATGGAAACTCTTAATTATGTGTTATACATAAACATTATTAAAACATGAACGATTTTTATAGTTTAAAAAAGAGGAGAACATTCTAGAAGAGTATCCCAACAGTCTCATACATGTAGGACACTCCTATGTAAGATTTGTGTTTGGTGTTCAATGTGTTTTGGTCGAGTGGACGAGCAGTTTCTTACATCACACACATGTTTTACAATGGATAATGATGTTTTCAACACAAAGCAGGTGGTAACTAATGGTCTACCAGAGCAAGATGAGCCCTAAAAAGTGACCAGAAGAACCAGGCTTTAAAAGTGCTGGCATAGTCTGCTGATACTGTTGGTAATAATTCAGCTGTTTCAGTTCACAGTCAACGAGATGAAACATGTATGATTACTCTTTGCAAATAATCTCAGAAAGTAATCAGATTCCTCTCTCCTTCTCTGACCCCTCGACTTACTTGACAGGTCTGATAAAATTGATTTACCTGCAGTATTGTGAGCTCGACAGAGACCTTTCACCTGTATTATATGTGCTGGAATTAGATGTCCAGTCCAGGCCTGCTCTTCAGTCAGCATATGAACACATCCCTCTAATGAATTATTGGATTTGGCCTTGAATGTAAATTTGCTCCTCTTTCTCTACTCTTTAACAATTTATATACAGCTATTTTGAGGCTAGTTCTCTAAGCTAAAGAAAATATGTTTAAGACTTTGGTGGAGTGAAGAATAGTAATGAAATGTTTTTTTTTTAGGTTTTATTTTGTCCCATTCTAACAGTAAACACGTCTTAATGTGTGCAACAGTATGAGGTTGACGTCATATTTTTAAAAATATTTCCACATATTCTCTACTAGTCCAGTAGCCTTGTCTTGTTAAAAAATGCATAGACGTCTCTGGAAAAAAAATCATCTTAAAGGAAGCGTATGTTGCTCTAAGATCTCAATGCACTATTCATCATTAAACTGTCATTAAAGTGCCTGCTTGTCAGGAAACAGGACATTATATGTTTAAATTCCACATTCAACCCCTTAAATGATCATGATTCTGACATTAGGAAGCCCCACCTTTATATATATGCTCGCAGATGGGAATAAACAGTAAACGAACCAGAGGGAGGGACAGACAAATATATTGCAAAATAAAGCAATTTACACATTAGGCTCTGTCTTACACCCTGCAAAACTTCGATGCTCATTGCTATCGCACACCCCAAAAACAGACTATTATCATGCCTTGCACCTGTTACATTTAACTAGCGACAGAGCTTACAAATATATCTATGCTGCTGGGCGTGGTTGTCTGGAAGTGAGGGATGTTCAGGTAAATTCTGGTGTATTGCTATCTTAGCAGCGGAAAACACAGGTGCACAGCAAAGCATAGACCCAAGTTATAAATCAACAATAATAAGAACACAAAATAATATAGCATCGCAGTTAACACTGCAAATATTCTTCTTCGCACCTTCACAGTGTGAACACGCAGGTCAGTTTACTCTACGAAAAAGTGCAGAAGTGCTGCACTGTTAAAATTGCAATACACCGAAGAGTGCAGAGCTGATTGATTTATTACATGCCTTTTGTGTATTTAGGGCCCACTTAGGGCCCATTTGCTTTTGTTTTTTAAAATCTATTTATTGTTGAAGTTTACAAATCCAACACCAATTCTTATTTTTTTCTTTATTATTCAGATCTCAAGCACTGAACTCCACCCCATTCTCTTGTACTCTTGCAAGATAAGACAGACAGCAAAACTAATAAGGATGAGTGGTGCCTGTTTTTTTTTTTTTTTTTTTTTTTTAACTAGAGTCAAACTGCACACGAAAGCTGTGTGTTTGAGCATGCCTGAATGTGATTCACTGCCTGAGGCAAACGACACTTGCATCCCGGGAGAGCATCCCCCTCCCAGCCACAGCCCGGTTAGCTTTCAGGGTTAGAGCTAAATTAGCCAGCACCATCAAATACATGATCTCCCCGAGGACTCTGCCAACCAAAACCCACCACTGCAAATTTATGATGCCCTGCAGTGATAAGCGAGCAGGAGATGAGCAGGCCTGTTGTCCTAGCAGGCCTTGCATAGATATTAAGAGCAGGCATCATTTGCTATTATACCACGGGAAACAAAAGAATCACATAGCATGTAAGGGCAGATGAAATCTGGCTGGGCTTCTGCAGTTTGTAGTAATGGTTTGTTTTTCTCAGTATGGGGTTTGTTAGAAATCTGATGCTTCTGGTATGTTAATAGTGTTAGTAGTAAGACATATGGCGCTCTAGTCAGTCTGTGAAATTGGGATAAAACAACAGCCAATAAAACTGTGTTTGTATAAAAGCGCATCTGCTCGAATCTCCTTTGCTTGGGTAAAGTCATGTTGTTTTATGCAGATGTCTTCATATTAGCACAACGCAAATTGAATTAGCACTCTATTGTTTTGGCTTGGTGGCTGGGGTGATAGCGTTGATACCGTTTTCGTGGAAGGGCCTGTTCTGTGGCAGCTTAATTGCCTTCTGAAATAATGTTAAGATTGCATTCTGTGCCTCTGTGCTTTGCTGAGTAATGAACGTGTCACTGGAAATTTGTAAGTTGATGAATTGTGGGAACAAACTCAGCTGAAGGAGATCGGCGAGGCTGTCAGAGTCGAGCAGGCGCATCCCACTCTCGCTGCAAATGCCTGCACTCACTTCGGTTAGGCCTAAAGCGAATGATCGTCTTATCAATGTTACGATCGCGGGCAGCAATATGACTGCAATTATCATATAAATGAAGCTAATCTGATATCATAATGAACCGTGCCGCCGCACACAGGCTGTTAGCCCTTCGTTTCTGGGATATGCTAATCATTTAACAGAGTATATGGAAAAGCAGCGCTGAGTAATAACTGTTTTTTATATAATGAATGCACTTGCATGTGATTACAGGGAATTGGAGCAATATAATGCATTCGAATAAAAGTACACAGAACCGTTCCTGCGCCAGACCATTAACCGCAACTCCAAGAGGCAACTGGAAGGAGGAACTGGAAGGAGCACTTAGTGTCAAGATAAAAGTAAAAGAAATAACCCAGGCCTGCTGAAGAGCACTGACTGGAACAGTAGCTAATGCCAAAGAGCCTTGAGTGCGGTAAACTTATTTCCTCCACTATGTCTCTAAACCCGAACCACACACACAATACACACATACACATATACACACATACACACAAATGCATAAAACACTCCTCCTCTCCTCTCCTCTCTTCGCCCCACACCCCCTCTCTCTCTCTTCTCATTTTGTACAAATTGAATCCTCCAGACATTCAGAAGTGGCAGTGTCAGGTCAGCAATCCTCATGTGAAGGTTCATCTTGCCTTTGGTTGGTTAACGGCATAATGGAGCGTTCACGCTGCCCGGCAACAATAAAGCCTCTTTAGCAGCAGATATTTGATTGGCAGCTGCATTCTAAGTTCCATTTGACTTTGAAGAGCGAATAAGTGTTTCCAGGGGGGAAACGGCCTTCTGAATCCATGGTAACCAGACACAAGGTATTCCAGGCTTTAATGTAACAACTCTGACGTACATGGTGAGACTTTATACAGTGCATGGTAAGCTTATACTGCTAGGTTTGTTGAAAGTAAAGTGCTGTAGATTTACAATGTTTTTACAGCTGTTCACTGTAAGTAGAGGTTTGTTCATTCAACCAAAAAAGAAAGTGCGGCAACAAGCAATTTAACTGGGTTTTAAGGTGAATATTTTAAAGCAAGTAAGGATTCATACAGAGTTTTTAGTTGAGTTGAATGAACCCAAATTTCAATTGATTGTTGCCAGATAATTATTTTTGGTTGAACGGATGAAACTCTTTTTTACAGTGTTCTCAAAAGAATAGATTATGAAATTTAAAATGTCCTTTCTTTAGGTCTTATTTATTTTATGAAAAAAAAATCAATGCACAACTACATTTCCATTATCTAGATAGATAGACAAACCCATAATTGGAAATTTGTCTTGCATAAAAATGAGCTCCATTAGAACACAGTTTAGTTGCCACTACTGTGCTGATCACAATGGAAATAAATATTTACAGATATTTGGCTCAATTTGCTCAGATTAGATTTTTTTTGTGGCTGTGTGAACGTGCCAAATTAGATTTTTTCAAATCAGATCTGAGCCACTTTCCTATGTGGTCCTAAACAGATATATATTCGATCCATGAACATATGACACGAATGTGAACAGTCAAATTGGAATTTATGCGTCTTTTTGCTTTTACACATGCGCTACGTGCTTCTCTCTCGAATTGGTGCAGCTGTAGCTGTAAAAACAGCAAAAGCAAACTGCCTGGCCTTTTTTTGCCTCCTCAACCTGAGCATGAACTTCAGACCAGCTGTTTACTCTCCACTCCAGCAAAAGATGCTCCACATGTGAGCTGCTAATGCATCCTTCTCCCTTTATAAAGCTACGAGTCGTCTATCAAATATGAGTTTTTTTTGTTGGTGGTGAAGAAGGCGATGTTTATACACGTATCAGTGTGCTCATGTGAGTTGTTTCACGGACAGATTCGTTTGTCAGTGTGAACCGTCAAAAAAGCCAAATTTGATCTGAGCAAAAAAAAATTTAGCCAAAGTCACTTGTTAAACTCTAAATGTTCTGTAGCACTTACATCATGACTTCATATTCATACAGGCTCATATGAGCTGGTCACTTTATACCTTAATGCTGCAATTTGTCGTATTTCTGCAACATTTCTGCTCAGTTCAGAGGCAGTAAATTGAGTCTCCAGTGTAATCCAGTTGAGCGGGGGAGTAAAATAACCTGCGTTTCTGTGCGTCGGCAGAGATGAATGGAAGACAGTGAGTTAATAAGGCTTCTGTGTCATGGACTAAGAAAATAATGTGTATTTCATAGTGTGTTTTAAGCTCATGTTCAGTGGTAATGTGAGACTGATTGGTGTAATATATTTAGTGAGATGTGGCATGAATTCCTGTAGAATGATCCTCATGTTTTGTTAGTCACTCTGAGTCTAACGGTATTTGACTCATGTGGAACGATCGATAGTGCTGGATTGTTATGGTTGCAGTAATTGTCATGGTTAAATGAACTATTGGAGTGTGTACCGGTGAGGTATGGAGAACATTATGAATCATTAGTCCTCTGTCTCCTTTCTAAATGACTTTCTAAAATAAGATCCTGCTTCTCTCATATACTTTCTTATTGCTTTTACTTTTTTAATGACAGTGATATTAAAGTATGCTTTGTGCTGTATTGGATTTTTCTGCACTTAGGTTTATGTTGTCATTGTTTTTTTTTCATCTCGTTAGATGTTAGTATTTCTGTAGCTGTTTTTCAAATCTAAGTTCTGTAATATTCAGTTTTTTTGCTGAGTGAAATTATCTTAAATTAATATTACAATCAATTAAACATTTTAACTTGATAATTCTAAATAAATGTTGCTTCCTTGTTGCAGACTGTATAGAGCAAAGTCACATGACTACACACATTGCATTATGTTCTTAAAACGACACTAAACAAACACACACAGTGGAGAAAGTACAGCTCTGTAAAAAATTAAGAGCCCACTTCAGTTTCCGAATCAGTTTTTCTGATTTTGCTATTTATAGGTAGATGTTTGAGTAAAATAATAATTGTTGTTATTTTTCTATAAAACTACAGACAACATTTCTCACAAATTACAAATAAAAATATAGTCATTTAGAGCATTTATTTGCAGAAAATGAGAAATGGCTGAAATAACAAAAAGATGCAGAGCTTTCAGATCTCAAATAATGCAAAGAAAACAAGTTCATATTATAATGTTTTAGGGGTTCAGAAATCAATATTTGCTGGAATAACTGGTTTTTATTCACAGTTTTCATGCATCTTGGCATGTTCTCCTCCACCAGTCTTACACACTGCTTTTGGATAACTTTATGGCACTCCTGGTGCAACAATTCAAGCAGTTCAGCTTGGTTTGATGGCTTGTGATCATCCAGCTTCTTCTTGATTATATTCTAGAAGTTTTCAATTTGGTAAAATCAAAGAAACTCATCATATTTAAGTGGTCTCTCTTTTTGCAAACCTGTATTTAAATTAGAATTTATAATAACATGTACTGTATATGATATGGACAAGATTAGTTCAATTTTTAGTTTAATACAGTTTTCTTCCGCCTTCCAAAAACACACTTTGTGGGTGAACTGACAATGCACTATTGCCTCCATTGTCAATATGTGAGTAAATAAGTGTGTGTTGTACAATGTAATTGACTAGTGGCTTGTCCAGAGTGTATTAATGGACTAGGGTAGAGTGAGGTAGAGCGAGGTAGAGGTCCACAGTGAGTTCCCACACCAAACTACTGTACTTCTTTTTCTAGGAAAATGAGTGCAGCATTGTCAAGTGCTGAAAAACCTATAAAAAGCGTAAATTACTTTTAATTCATTATTTTTTGTTGTGATTCACATCAATATTACAAGATATTTAATAGTGTTATCACACATAAGATTTTTTGGTCCATATTGTACGCCTACTAAAGGTTACTCTACACTTACTGCACCTTGTAGCTGGAGGTTCCTCTTTTACCTCCAACAGCAGTTTGTACTCTTGTTGAAATTAAAATACAGTCACGTAACATATGCATCCAAGTTGGCTCTTGCCTTACTTCGCCTTACATTTCAATAAATCAGTCTGGATAAAAGCTTCTGGCAAATGAATAAATGTAAATCAGAATGCAAATGTAAAGCTGCTATTTGCATCACTCTCCGAGCTATTTACGTAACAGTGAATGGATGAGAGGTGTTATCGTGCTGTAGGGTTCCTGCTGCTGTCAATCTGCTTGTCCTTTTCACTGTGCTGCATTTCGATGCGCTCCATTCTTTGACTCTTCTCCCTCTATCCCCAGTCTCTCCCTCCTCCCCTTTCCTGCTCCACATCTCTCCTTTTTCTGTTCTTTTCTGTCCCCAATCCTGACTCCCTATCCACTGTTGCAGTTGTTGACATTCTCTCTCGCCCTCTTTCTCTCTCTCTCTCTCTCTCTCTCTCTCTCTCTGTTCTCTCTGTTCTTTCTCTCTCTCTTTGCAGTGGTGGATGTTCTTGGGTAAGCTGCTCTGCTGTCCTGATTGAGGAGAGAGGCGGGACTAAGCTCTGTCTAAAGGAGGCCTATTGGTCACTTGCGCTGATGATGGACAGGTTGAGAGATTGCTGGACGCTGCTGCTGCTGTTGCTTTCCTTGGGTAATGTGGTCACGGCACTGGAGGTCCCTCTTGACCGTGAGTACCAAAACAAACACACACTCACACTCACACATACACACACATATATATATATACACACACTCTGAGCAGCGCCCTACATAGCTCTCCTTCACACACACACACACACACACACAGCAGCTCTGAAAGCAGGCTCAGATATTTCTGTCATCCAGCATCTCCTGATACTAAAGATCAGTAGAGTGCAGAGGCCTCTGTTCACAGTGTGCTCAGTTTGCAGAGCTGGGTGAGTATATATTTACTGAACGCTGCTATACCCAGACTGATACATTAGTAAACGATGATGATTACACACACTGAGAGACAGAGAGAAAAAGAGTGAGATGGGTGAGAAATAGAGGGGGTAGAGATAGAGAGAAAGAGATACAGAGTTAAAGAAAGTGAGAGAGAGAGAAATATGGGAAGGGAGGGTACGAGGGATAGAGAGAAAGAGAGCTAGAGATAAAGAGAAAAAGAGAGAGAGAGAATATTATCAGTGACAAGACAAGGTCAGAATTCACAGCAGCTTCCCGGCTCTTTAAAGTGTGATTCCCCTGCATTATGGCCTTGATTCATGGAGTATTACGCTACTGAAGGATGAGTTGTGTAGGGGCTGAACATTAGTTCTGCTGACTCCACTGACAGCTCTGTGCTGTAACTCTACCTTCAGCTATCCATGTCCTTGTGATCCATAAAGAGCCTCTAGAGAAGACTACATGGGTATGGGACTAAAGCTGCCTTTTATTTACTTCAGAAGTCAGATGTCAGAGCTTGAAATATGGTCACACATGAGTTGACTGCGTTCCTGATAAAAATGTAGATCATTTTACATAACTCCAAAACATTTCCAAACTAAAAGTTAGCTTAGGACTTTAGAGATTGACACAACTAGTTGTACAATTTTTTACTGGTTTAAGATGTTTAAGAACTTTAGTTCTGAATTCAGAATGTGTTTGCATAGCATTAAACACAGCTGTTTATTAATATGACTGGTTCTGATGCATGGTGATTAAGAAGTGTCTGAATTCATTTGTCTTTCTAGTGCTAATTAGGCCCAATCACATTTTACCTCTTGGCCCTACCACTTAGCCCTACCCCTCTGTTTTGTGTGTGCACCTAGAGGGAACATGTCCCAATTCTTGTTAGGCTCGAAGGGTAGGCACTCTTAAAACAAAAAGAAAGAAAAATGTTTTCCTTGTTAAAAATGACAATAACCACTATATTACCATAATATCGTTTCATGGGTAGTGGCATTGTTTTCTTTAAAATGTTCTAGTAGTTTGTCTCAGTAGCTAGCTAACTTTCCTGTTCCATCAGCATTTATGGTGGAACAGACAAATAAAATAAAAACTAATTTCAGCTTCACATCACATAAAAATTAAGGAAGGGACAATTATAATGAATTGCTGCAACACCTGCCCTCTTTCTTTAGACATACAATGCCATGTTAACCAGCAGCTAGGTTGCTGAACTTTAGCTGAACTCCACTGCTTTCAGATCGGCCCAGCAGGGTGACCTGATGAAGTATCGGGTGCTTGTCGAAGGGTTGTCCCAATACTTAGAGGAAGGATTTGAACCTTTCTCCTTGTTATACACTCTAAAAAATAGAGGTACGATATGAGTACTTTTTTGTACTTAAAGGTACACTCTTTATAATTGTACCTTCAAAGGTACAATACTGGTCTTTACAGGGTCAGATTTGTTCCCTCTGAAGTACAAAGTCATTCCTAACAGCAATAAGTACAAATTTGTACCATTTAACCAGCCAAAGGGTACATTCAGTATTCTGCATCACTGCACTAATAAACAATATATATTTAAATTGCACATTTTTTTATTTGAAAGCCAGACAATTTTGGATCATCAAGTTTTTGAGCCAAATTTAGTTGATGATAATGTTTTTAATCTTTATAATCTTTACTGGCACAAAAACCATGGGTACAAAAAAGGACTTTCACTGAAAGGTACTTTTTTGTACCTCAATATAAGGTACAGCCCCAGCGACAAGCTTTGTACTCTTTTAAGTACAAATCTGTACTTATATTTCTTAGTGTGTACTTGAAAACAAGGAATAGGGGTACAAATTAGAAATGGGATTGGGCCTATCAATTTCAATCACAGCCTCAGTGTTGAGAAACAGTTGAGAAATTCTGATATCAATACATGATAACCGTATTTCTTTTTGCAATATAAAGAATAAAATGTGTTTAATAATTTTTTTTTTCTGTCTCATAAAAGTAGAAGTGTCTAATGACCCTGTCATTCAAAATTACACTTCACCAAAGACACACAGTGCAGTTAGCAGCTCTGGCAGCATTTACATTCCTAACAATAGAGGTGTTACAAATGTTTTGGTGATACCATAGATAGCAGAATATTTGTGCCTCTAGCAGGTTGTAAAAAAGAACATAAAAGACCAACAATCACAGAATAGCACATATAATTAGAAGCTTTTAACAGCAGATTCAGGAAAATAGGCCTTATTTAACAGCTGATTTTAGGCAGAAATTTCTTATTAAAGCGCACACAATGTTAAGGACAATGGGATCCTTCATTATAAGAGCCGAGCTGTGAGTAATTATGTGGGTTATAAACACATTATAACCCTAATAGAGACTTTTTTGTTTGGGCTTTTTCAGGAACAAATCTTCTGAACAAAATTGTTAGGAAGACCTTGGTGAATGAGGCATAGTGTGTGCACCTGCATCATGTAAAACGATCCTAATTATAGACTGCAGATTATAGACCATTAAATGCCTTAAATCCACAAGCCTTTAAACTTTACATCTATTTAACGCTTGTCATTATTTTCCTTCTCTGCTGTTGGGGAATAAAGCAAAAGTTCTGGAAGGATGTAAGTCATTTCTTGGTGTGATTGTTGTGTGTCAGGGTTGTTTTGACAGTTTGGTTTGGATATTGCTTTTGAGTGCTGCAGTTTTGCTTGTTCTTCTGTTGCATACGACTGAGAGGCAATATTATTTTGCATGCACCCACTGTGCAGAGGTTTATAGCTTGTAGAGGTGGCAAATCCAGGTCCAGAATGGAATAAGCTATTGTTTTACATGGAGCTTTAATTTCTGGACCTGTGTTTGCCACTCTTGGTTGCTTTGCTCTCCTTCAACAGGATGGTCGGTCAGCTGATGAAGATTCTCTAGATTGTTTTTTTTTTTGCAGTGTGTAGTGCTGTCAGAATCTACCCATAAACAGGTTTAATTAAAGGGGCATTCTGAGCTAAAAGTATGAAGTTAGCATTCTACTTCTTCTGGCACAATTCCTGAAGCTCAGCATGATATTCAAATTAAATGCACTGTTTTTTTTATGTTATTATTTAATTGTTTTCATTAATCATAATATTCTCAGGCTATAAACCCAGCACATGTTATACAAATGTCATATAACCACTGAGAATTAATATGGTTTTCTAACCGGTAGCTTAGCCAAGGATAAAATATGCTATTTTTTATTTGCCCAATCTATTACCTTGATTGTAATTTAATTATTAAAGACATTTTCCTCTGAAATGAATCACCGGAGTATTGTCTTCTAGTTTTTTTTATTCCTTCTACCTTCATCAGGTATAATATCCTCAGAAAGGAGTGTTCTTAGTCCTCATACCAAAAAAATATGTTTATTTTGTGGCTCCGCTGTAACAACAGATGCAGTGATGGGTATTTTTTAACTTTGGCCAGAATGTCCCTTTAGCCAGTCTATAAATATACAGTCTTGCATGATAATGGTGTTGTGCAGATATCTTTATTTTATTATTTTTTATTTGATGTGCTTTTTTGCTTTGCTCTTGTCTTGCTTGTATAGAAACAGACACATCCCGCATGAGATCCTGCTGTGTTGGTTTGTGTTACTGTTGTGAAAAAAGTGATGCACTGAATTTGAACTATGAGTCAGAAAACACAGATAACATTCCTCAATCCTCAGTGTCAAATTAGTTCCAGAAGCACACAATAAAGGGCATTACCACCCACAGTGGACAGCACAGTGGGTGGTAATAATCGTGATTGGCATTGTCTGGCTAGAAATGTATCAGAGTAAAAGTATTATTATTATTATTATTATTATTACCTTCTTAAAAGTATGTAGTGAAGTATAAGTAGAAGTATATTATATTAACGCTTTTCTGTCTTTCTCTATACTTCAATTTGGTGCAAACTATATACATAGTTCAATCAAGAAAATGAATTCAGTGCATCACTTTTTTTTAAAGCGTGCTTGTCACTGCTGTTTGCTGATTTATGTGTCTCTATGTGACCTTAGTGCCACAGCCTCCAACCATAACCCACCAGTCTCCTAAGGACTACATTGTTGACCCTCGAGAGAACATCGTCATTCACTGTGAAGCTAAAGGAAAGCCTCATCCGAGGTAAGTCATTTATGCCGTGGCCATTCATGTACATGAATACTCGCTTTATGTGTCGAACAATCATTTTTACACAGGCTCTTTATACACTACGGACTCACCAATCCTCTTGTACTGAGCCACGATAAGAGGATTTCATGGACCTCCTGAGGCACAGGAAAAGAACTGTCTACAGTAAAACACAATATACAATTCTATAAAGTGCAAACTAAATATGCCTTAAGAATCACAGTACGTAGCAGAAGGCCTGGCGCACAGCAAATATGATCTGACAAAAGGGCAATCAAAGCTTTTATGCATATTTCCATCCCACATTCTATTCTGATTGGGCCAAACGGACTGAGATAACGGATGGTTTCTTTAGGTTATGAATATTCTGTGCTTTGTTCTCTCTGATTTTGGCAAAGGCTCCTGATGATTATATCACTCCTGTGGTTGGATTTAGAGCTCCATTAATCTGAAGGAATATTAATAAGGGCTCTTCAAGTATTTAAGTCAGAATAAGTGGCAGAATGTTTTATCTGTGTGAGAGTCTATGAAAAGTAAGTGTTATGTAAGTAAGAGGATAGTGTTTAACTTCCCGCTGTGATAATATGGTAAATGGGAATGTGTCCTTTCTTACTGAAGAGGACACACACTAATATACATAAGTAACAATTGATACATAATAATCCATAGCTGTTGCTATTCACAATAAATGAACAATATTGGAAACAAAACAAATTTTGCATTATTTGGTAGTTCTACATGAATCTTGTGATATTTAAAAATACAGGAACTTTCACCTCCTTTCAACAGAGGTAAAGAAGTAAAATGAATGATATAGGGCCAATGTACACTGTAATCTGCCTTTGGTAGATTGAAAAATAGAATAGTGTAGATGTTTCCATTGATGTCAAATGTTAAATGACCTTATATGACATTGCATATGCTTATATGACATCCTGCGATGTGACCATTAGAAATTAAAAAGTTTATCCAAAACTTGCTGATGCAGCATTGCTGAGTAGTCAGCGTGCTCGGAGGAAAGCGCAGCGGCTCGGTTCTGATACATCAGCTCACAGACGCCCTGTGCTGCGGACATCACCCTAGTAGTGATGTGGGGAGAGAGCGCCATCTACCCACCTGGAGGGAGCAGGGCCAATCTTGCTCCCTCTGAGCGCCGGCAGCTTGATGGCAAAGCTGCATGAGTGGGGGTTAAAAAAAAACTGCAACCTTTCGCTCATAGTGGCTTTGCTTTAGACCGCTGCACCACTTGGCTCCCATCCTAAACATCTTTTAAAGTGAAGCCTGACTTCCTCGGGCAGACAGGAAGTCAGAAACTACAGAATGTAACTGAAGGAGGTGAAGGAGGCAGAATAATAATCGAGGGAATTGTGTAACCAGTTATAACCCTAAATTCAGATGCTTCTTTTACTTTTAACAATGATTCTGTGTCCATCAGCTTGTAACATTTTTGTGAAAAGTGTGTCTTTTAGTGGTGGGGATGCTCAGGAGCAAGAAATATCAAATCTGATAGAAATTGATTAATGTGTGATATGTTATTTATTAAACATAATGTTGTGTATTTGATTTAAACAGTATAATGGATGTTGAGCATGCTGAATGGCCCTGTGGTAATGTTGACTACATTACCTACTGAAAGAGATAATGATAGATGATGTGATGAGATGTGCTGCTATTTTAGCTGTGGTTAAAATCTTTCCTCACTGTGCACCTACAGCTTCTCGTGGACGAAGAATGGCATACATTTTGACATTGATAAAGACTCGAGAGTGAACATGAAGTCTCATTCTGGCACTCTGGTCATTGACATCAGTGGAGGGGAGAAGGCAGAGGCTTATGAGGGTGTTTACCAGTGCACTGCCCGTAACGAGCATGGAACAGCCGTCTCCAACAACATTGTCATTCGACAGTCAAGTATGTTAACCTTTTTACAGATCACATCACTAATATTTCTGCTAACTCACTGGGTTTTTCCATCTTATTCATATGATTTGTGCTTGTTTGGTCATCTGCTCATCTTTTATTTAAATGGCTTTCTTTTCTCATCGCTAATCTTGTTTTCTTTTCATCATCTCTGTGTAAAAAGACACGTTTGCCATCATCAAAGCACTTATTATGGAAGGTATTTGAATTCAGACTCAGAGCATGCAGAGTTTCCTCAGTGTTCCCAGCTTTATTCACCTCAATTTGATATTTTATTAGGATTTGATATTTTGACACAACTTCCCCTTTATCCCAAACATTGTTAATCAGCTAAGACATGTGTGGTGTTAAAGGTTTGCTTTTTGCTTTTTTTGTACTGGATTTCTGAGGCTAATACAGCTAACAAGCAGTATGTCCCAGCACGGTCCCTAAGATCTGCCAATCAGCTTCGGCTAGTGGTTCCAAAGTCAAAGCTGAAACTGAGGGTGGGGCAGATTGCTTTCTGTGGGTGCCCCGAAAATGTATAATGAGTTGCTGCAGATTCGATTTGCTTTAAAAATTAATAGACTTTGACACTGACAATAGATACATATACTCCACCAATTAGTATCATGTAAAGTGTATTTTCTTTGAAAATGTTAAATAGTGTCAAATAGACATTATTCTGTAGTTTATGACACTATAAGAAGTACTATTATCTTTTAAAATGCACAGAAGTATGTCTTGTCTATGTGTTGGATCTATCATTGAGAGATCCACCGGTTCAATTCCTGGCAATAGTACAGCTCTTAATGGCCAGGGGTCAAAGACAGCACTTTATACTTTTTTTTGGAAGTCTTTATTTACGCTTTATTGTGTGATAGGGTAGTTCTAGCTAGTTTAAGGGTTAGGAAAATTGAAAACTACCATTGCTTTACCAGCCCAGACCATCCTATAGCTCATTATTAGTCTGTGTTTTTGTCCATTTTCTACAAAATATGCAGCATGCATTAATAATTCAAGCACACACTTTGCTAAACCTCCATTATTTGTCAACTACATTAACCTCATAAATCCAGTTCTATGTTAAAAAAACAAATTTCAAAAATATCTTATTAAAACATTTAGGGTAAAAGAGTTTTTTATTTGCATTTCATATTCTTCCCGTTCCATTTCTTCCCTCATTGCTCCGAAACTAACATTGTTTTGCTGTGGTTTAAAGAATATATCTCCTGTAAACAGTGCTGTGGTGTTTTGTGCTGTGTCCTGTAGGATCCCCTCTGTGGTCCAAAGAAAAGATCAAACCATACGTCATTCAGGAGGGCACACATTTAGTGCTGCCATGCAGACCACCTGCAGGACTGCCGCCTCCCATCATCTTCTGGATGGACAACAGTAAGCATTTTCTTTAAGCTGTGAACAAATCTCAGCACAACTGGGCCTCATGTACAGGCAATGCATCTTCCCTCCAGCATTACATCAACATACAGCATGTTGATGTTGTAAATTACACTTTCAGCTGAGATGTTGTTAGCAATAGTGCAGCTCTTCAGAGGCTCAGAGAAGAGTGCTTATTACATGTGAGGTAAACAAAACTATATAGAAAAGAAAAAGCACGAAACAAAATAGCACGTTCCACAATTTTTATAATTGTTGTCGGAACTAAAGAAGGACAAACTTCATATTGATCTTTACAGTGTTATGATGTTTGCCAAACACATGGGGGCAACATTTTTAGGTATCAACATTAGGGCTGCCACATACAACTATGGTATGATTGACGAGTGATTGACTGTTTACATTAATAATTGTTTAATAACCAGATATGTATTTTTTAAAACTATAAACTTTTAAAATTAGCTTCAGAGTGTGTGAAATGGCTACTGGAGTCCATTTTTTCCAACACTGAAAAGAGTTTTCTGCCACACCCGCTCCCTCTGGGTTGCCAGATTTACACAAAGAGGCCAGCGATGATGAGTCTTTCTCATTACACTGTAGCTGATCAGTAAATATATACGTTTTATAGTCCAAAATGCCCATGTCTACTACACTAGTGTTAGTGGTGGTAAATTACCCAGATAAGGTCAGCAACCTTACTGAAGCTTAGTGATTACCTGTTAATCAGAAAAATAGCAAGCTTGGCCATTTCTATGGCTGTCACACACTGTTTATTTTCTGTTGTCTAAACCTGTCAACCTGGTGAGGAAATGGGACTGGGGGAATAGCGGTGGGCAGATTCTAAGGTTACATCCCACGAAGATTTTCGTGATGTACTGCACAGTTTCAAATAACAAAATACTGTCTGAAACTCTACTGACAAGAGCTGTCAGTGCTTTAAGCCAGCCTGTTTTCTTAATATCTGATGATACATCCTGATTATGTTATGAGTTCCTACAGAAAATGTCATCCTTAATGGTTCTTTAAGACAATAAAGATAAATATCTTGGAAAAAATACTGTTTTTTGGTTATGTTATAGTTTTTTGGCTAGTTCTACTTGATTTAAGATAAAAAAAGACTTGCTGTGAAAAAATTGCTGTGAAAAGATTGGTGAGCTTTTCTAGGATCAGTCCTGTGTGATGTTGCATTGCAGCAGAGAATCAGCGCGTGTTATAAAACCCAGCCAACCTAGCTCGGCTGTTCTCACAACTGAATATATGAGCTTACGCCTGCTGTCACATTACAAGCTACATTACTTCAGGATTGCTTTTAGGCCTTTCCATTTTTATGGTACTGTGTCATGTTTTACAGCATTCACCCACTTCAGTAACAGGGCTAGCAGTAAACGGCCTCCTTTCCCTCTCTCTCTCTCTCTTTCTCTCCCTCTTCCTTTTTCTCTCTCCCTCGCTCCCTCTTCTTACTCTACATCACTCTGTCTACCTGCCCAAGCATGTAGCTGTCACCCAGTCTCTTCTACACCATGAAAGTCTTACCTCACACTAGCCTTACCTGTCACCCTTCGCTGCTCACTGTCACCTCCCTCTCTCCACTGTCTTCCTCTCTCTTATTTTCTCTATAAATCCCCTCTGTCCTCTTTTTCCCCTCTCAGTCTCCTTCCTTTATTCTATCTCTCTGTCTTACATCTCTTCTCTCTATTCTGTTACACTATTCTCGTTTTCTATCTTTCTCTTCCTATACTATATCCCTTCTTTCTGTCACTCCCCCTGCTTCCATTTTCTCACTGCATCTGCAGCTCTTTTTTCAATATTTAAGACTCAGAGTAGCTATATTAATATGACTGTAATTAGTTCAGTATTGTCAAAGCATAGTAACAGTAGTTACAATAAAGACAATACAACCATAAATAAACTAGATTCCTAAAGAAAACACTGAATGGTTGCATATGCAGTAGTAGCTA
The DNA here is from genome assembly GCF_023375975.1 of Astyanax mexicanus. NCBI lineage: Eukaryota > Metazoa > Chordata > Actinopteri > Characiformes > Acestrorhamphidae > Astyanax > Astyanax mexicanus. Next base: position 51,440,678 of record NC_064409.1, read on the forward strand.
TGCAGTTGCTATGTTGTTGACATTGTAATCCATTTTTTCCAATGGTGCTCATTGATTTGTTGCTACATTGTTGCTAGGTGGTTGCTACTGTATTCCAGGGGGTTGCTATACTGTTTCTGAGTGGTTGCAGTTGTATTCTTAGATGTTGGTATTGAGTTGCCAAGTGGTTGCTTTGACAATAATTGCTAGGTGGGTGTTATGTTGTGTTTTTATATTGGTCTAAATGTGATTGCTATGATATCCCAAGATTTGATAAGATACTGCCTAGGTTGCTATGATACTGCTAATTTGTTGGTATTCCAATTAGTATTCCAAGTATTCCAAGTAGTTGTGTTGCTTGGTGGTTGTAACATGATAGATAAGTGATTGCCCGGTGGTTTTCTATGGTGTTGGAAACTACGGCATTCCATGTGGTTGCTAAGGTGTTGCTATATGGTTGCTATGGCTTACAACGGTTACACATCTGGCAAATAAAAAATTCTAATAATAATAAAAAAAATAATATAAATCACATAATGTATTTATACAGTAATTACCAGCATCAGTAATAACAATTCTTACATGCATTGAAGTGAATAAAGGTAATATTAAACAAAAATAAGGTTCTGAAAATGTACAAAATTGAAGCAATGTGATTTTTATTTTAGTGTTTATAGTGAGCTAGGTGGTAATGTTGGAATGTAAAGTAAATAATGACATACCGGGCAGTAAAGGGCAAAATTGTGAAAAAGTATTTACATTAATTTTTCAGGTAGAAGTGTAAATTCTAGGGTTTAAAAAATACTTGTGTAGAAGTTGAAGTATCAACTCAAGCTTTTCACTCAAGTAAAAGTGCTGATTTCAAAACCACTTAAAGTGGTGTGACATTTGGCTCGAGTTCTCTTGAGTCTCTGCACGGATCATCTTCATACTAGGCTACATACACCTGCTATGTTCTTGCTGAAGTGTGACGTGACGTGTGCAGGTGTGATGGATCACATATAAACCAGTAGGGTGTCGGAATAATATATGTATATAGTTCTCATCCAATCACAATCAGATTCACTCAATCCACATGGAGAGATTTATCTTAATAGGTTTTTTTTATGATGAGAAGATAGGATAAGTAGTAGAAGAAAAAGTCATCTGAAAAGTATAGATAACCAAAAGTTCTACTTTAGTAAGATAATGAAAGATTTGTACTTAGTTATTTGACACCTCTGGTAAGGGAGTTCTGTGTCTCCACAAAAATCAGCTGCTAAATGTCTCTCTCTCTCACTTTTCTCTCGTTTCCTCATTCTCCTCTTCACAGATTTCCAGCGCCTTCCTCAGAGCCGCCGCGTCTCTCAGGGTCTGAATGGAGATCTTTACTTCTCCAACGTTGTGACGGACGATTCCAGAAGTGACTACATCTGTTACGCACGCTTCCCCCACACACAGACCATTCAGCAGAAGCAGCCCATCACCGTCCGCGTCCTCAACAGTGAGTCCCTTATGACTACTTCGTACATCTGTAGGACAGAAGCTGAGGCGTAGCTTCCCGCAGTTATGATTATTATAACACACTCATCTGATGACACCAGCTCTCAATGGGGACCATTGTCAGACCTCACATGGGTTTTTTTGTTTGAGAAGGTTGCCATAAAAGCCTCCAAACCTCCATTCATTGCTTTAAAGCTCTGTCAGCTCCCTCTCAGCAACAAAGGAGGGTACTCTTGAGATGAGCTTGTTTATTGGAAAATGCTACTGAATGCACAGCTGTGCAACTTCTCTGGAAACGGCCATGTTTACTGGAATCAGTTTGCTTACTTATACAAAATTAATAATATTAGTTTGTTTTATTAATGTTAAAATCATGTACACATTTTAATTAAGTAAATTCAGTGCTCCACTATTGACCTCATGTTCAGTTTAGCTTTTTCATTCTTTATTTCTACATTATTTGTGTATTTCCTTTATTTTCTGTCCACAGGCATGATTAGTTCAGTCACTTTCTGATTTTTTTTTTCTTTTGATAAATATCATGATTCATGTGTTTGACCTTCTGTTGTGTTCCAGTGGATGCAATCAATGAGACAATGGCAGCTTATTTGAATGAGACTGATGATTTTTTTGGTGGTGAGTGATGCCGCCCCCTAGTGATTGCGCCTTGATGGTTTAACCAGCCCTAGATATTAACCCTCATCATAGTTTAACCAGCTGCACAGCGCAGTTTACTAACCACAGTCTTCAATCTATCTTTCCTTACCTGCTCCAAACAATCATTTTATAAACTTCTTACCCTCTCAATTTTTTTCTTCTCTTCCTGTTTCATCTAATGTATTAACTGCTTTAATTTAAATAACAAAAGTAACTTTTCTGAATACATGGAAACAATATTGTTCTTTGCCTGGGGTGCTTCTTTCGCTAAGCCTGTTGCTTTATTGTATTATCCTCTTGAGACCCAGCGTCCTCATATGAGGACATTACATTTCTGCTTCTCTACACCATTATACTTAATTTTTTAAAAGGTTGACCCTTTAGCTTTATATGGAGACACCGCCTGTACTATCTAGTGGTCACATGACAACATTATAGTTAAGTTATTGAAAACAAGATGGCGGTAATCCCAGTCAAAAGTTTCTACAGCCAGTCCAGACAGAAACTGAAGGGACAGGTGAAATAATCTCATAGAATTTTATATTTGAAACTATGTTTTTTACTTTCTGTACAAAGCTAAAATTTAGTTTTTGACTAATTGGGTCCGGCTGATCCCAAATGACAAGGATATATTATTATTATTATTTTATTTATTTATTTTTTTTGCAAAAACGACTTCCTATAAGAAGACAAAGTTAAGATTTTATACTTGTTAGGTCCTCCTAAATAGACAGAAGTGGTGTGACACACACCAAGCTAAAGTCCAGGTCTCAGAAGGTTATAATTATGTTTTCAGTGAATTATTTGTATTAGTCATTCAAAAGGCTTTCACTTTTACTTATTTCAATTGGAAGTTAGCTCTAAATCTTTGCATTCTTGCTTTCATGTTTGTTTAACCTGGCACATGCTAGTTTTAAACAATAGCATGAAAAAATGAGTATAACACTTAACACAGGATTTTAGATAAAAATGCTAGCTAAATCATCTGTTATTGTCCTTTCTTTCTCTGCTCATCCTTTCACTCATTTTATCCTGCCATTCTACAGCTCACATCTTCCATCTGCTCATTTCTCATTGTACAACCTCATGTTCACTTTATGGGTCTAATTTACTTAAGCTTTTAGCACGACCTCAAATCAACCCATCTACAAATTGACATCCCATCTACAAAAAGTCATGTTACAAAAATGAGGTGCTAGCAGTTATGGTAAATGTGGCCCTGTGTATTACATTTTCTCATTTTGCTACTTCTTATTTGTTCATTAATTATGTTTGATAGATTGAAATGTTCCACATCTGCCACCAAGGCACTTAGGAGTCAATTAGCAGAGCATAACGTACAGAATACAAAACTACATGTTCCATGACTCTCTGCCTTAAGGATGTTGTATGTGTTAGAAGTTTTGATGCCTGAGCCAAAAACTAGCTTTGGCTGTGATTTTTTTGCTGAATAGAAAAGTGTTTTTATTGCTTTTATGTACATTAAAAAAAAAAACTACAGAGAAAGCTTTTAATTATATTTAAAAAGTCCTCCGAATCGAACAGTGCATCAATTTAAAATGACTAGCATTGCATTTTCTGGTTTGTATGTTAGGTTTAATTGTCAACTTGATGAAAAAATGAGCGTGTGATTATACTTGTTTATACTTATTATTCTCACTTCAGACGCCCCATCAGAGGAGAGACCCCCTATATTTATGGTTCCAGAAGGTTCTGTCAGCTCAAAGATGGTTCTAAGAGGACAGGTTCTGGAGATGGAGTGCATTGCTCAGGGACTGTAAGTCAATTCTTATTTCTTTACTATAAACTGAAACTCTCTTAATGCCTGGCCCACAATACAGGAGAAATTATGTTTTAAAGCATAGGAGATATTCCTTTCAGATCATGCATATAAACAATGGTTTTAACATAACACTTCACTGGAGTTTCTCACAAAGAAAAAAATGCTACTGTGCAAAGAAAAAGCTAAGAGGGCAGTTAGAATTATTTTGCTCAAAAAATATTTACTTTATAATAAATGCAAATAATAATCAACGAAGCCAGTAATGCAGATAATATTAAATATTTTTTTTACAATGTAACATTGAGGTTAAGATTGGGGTATTATATACACCCCACACAACAGAATAATCTGGAAGGATTATCGTTTAGGATCACCCTAAAATCAAATTGGAATTAAAATAATTCTGGTTATCCCACGCATTGGTAAATACAATTTTAAACTAATAAAGTGTTTGGTGCTAGGTAAAATTCTATGTGAATTCTGTTAATCTATTAGCATAGAAAATAATATTTTATCATAATATTTAAATGGACAGTTTTCTTACATTTATTTTATTTATAACGTTACTTTTTAAAATTAAACGAACCTGCTTTGTAGTAAAGTATATTGTTAGCATGATTTTTTTAACATTTGAAAGAGACTTACAGTTCCAAACTGAATAAAAAATGAATGAATGGGATGAACATAATATAAGAGAACATAATGTTAGTATTAAAATATTTTTTTAAAGAAAATTAAATGCGTTACATATGAGATTATTTTACTTGATTAACTCAAGTTAAAGTATCACGTGTAAGATAAAAAATGCTTAGTAATCCTGTAGTTTTAAAATGAGCTTTTGGTACCAGATTACATAAGTTAGAGCCCTTGGGCAGGACACCTAATTCTATATTCACCTTCCCGTGTAACACGATTGAAATATACCTTGCCCTGAAGTTATACAACACCAAATAGATTGTGTGTATATATATATATATATATATATATATATATATATATATATATATATATATATATATATATATATATATTGAGTAAAGCCACGGCTTTGTTCTGTTCTTCATCTCTCTTATTGCCTCTCTTCTCTGTTCCCCCTCTCTCTCTCTCCAGCCCCACTCCAGAGGTCACTTGGAGTAAGGTCAGTGGCGAGCTCCCCACTAAGAGAGCTTCCTTCCAGAACTTTCAGAAAACACTGCGGATTGTGAATGTTTCTGAGGCAGACGCTGGAGAATACCGCTGCACTGCCAAGAACCGCCTGGGCTCCGTCCACCACAACATAAGAGTAACGGTGAAAGGTGGGAGATGGATGGCGACAAAACACTCTAGCTCTTCACCTCACATTTGCGCTCTCTCCATTTCCTCTTATTGATTTTTAAATGCAATGCGTGATTTTATTATCTGGCGAACTGATGTTCTGTCAGCAAGCAGGACTGAAGATGGAAATACGGTTATTAGATTGTCTTAGGAAAACATTTTGAATGTTGATACACTCTAAAAAACAGAGGTACGATATGAGTACTTTTTTGTACTCGAAGGTACACTCTTCATAATTGTACCCTCAAAGGTACCATATTGGTCTTTACAGGGTCAGATTTGTTCCCTCTGAAGTACAAAGTCATTTCTAACAGCAATAAGTACAAATTTGTACCATTTAACCAGCCAAAGGGTACATTTAGTATTCTGCATCACTGTACTAATAAACAGTATGTATTTAAATTGCACATTTTTTATTTAAAAGCCAGACAATTTTGGATCATCTAGTTTTTGAGCCATATTTAGTTGATGATAATGTTTATAATCTTTATAATCTTTACTGGCACAAAAACCATGGGTACAAAAAAGGACTTTCACTGAAAGGTACTTGTTTGTACCTTAATGAAAGGTACAGCCCCAGCGACAAGCTTTGTACTCTTTTAAGTACAAATCTGTACTTACATTTCTTAGAGTGTAGAATTAAGAGGTTTTACTGTAAGTTCTGTTTACTGTAAACAGTGTGTCAGAAGGATGCCTGTATATATACGTATAGCCTAGAAGTTAAAAGACTTTGTCAAATGAGATCCTAAATTAGCATAAAAATTACGAACAAAACAGGGCTTTTGGAATGCAATGGATAATAAAAAATAAATGACAATTAATCTTAAGAGATAAAAAAACAACACTCAAAACAGTGGGGATTCAGAGTTTATTTTACTTCCTTGGTCTTAGCCAGCATATCTAAACTTCAGTCTGTTCTGGCCAGGTTTTTGTCTTAACTAAACGGACCTCAACACCCACCGTTCCACCAATCACGATTGAGTGTCCTACATCCTTGAGGTCGATCTGACCTAAGATGATGACTGTTCTCGGCTTGTTTGATTAGCCTGCTCTAAACTTAAAACAGATGCCATATTTTTCTGTCTATTAAGATACATAGCCGGCCCTGGTGAAGCTAGCCAGCACATATGCATTTTTTACCCATGGTTACATATAACTCCCTCAAAAGAATTAACCAGAGATCATACAGTACAACTGGATAACATATTGATCATGCTAAATATTTATTAAGATAAAATACTGATTCTTTATTTAATCAGAAAAAAACAATATACTATTAATTTTTTATCCGTATTCTTTTAGTGGTTTATATACATAAAATGTTCTAATGCAGTGTCTGGTCTTTTTCAGCTGCTCCGTATTGGATTACGGCTCCAAAAAATCTGGTTTTGGCTCCACTGGAGACCGGAGTGCTGACCTGCCGAGCAAGAGGCACCCCCAAACCCACCATAAGCTGGTCTATGAATGGAGTTTCCATTGAGAGTAAGTCGCTGTCTGTTCTTAGGACTGATTGTCTCTGCTGTATTCATGTTGAATGATAAAGTCGATTTGGAAGTTGATAAATTGTTTTCATTACAAATGCATCAATAGAAATACTAAGTAAAATTCTATCTAATCAATTCTTTTTACATTGACTTTCATTAAAAGTTATGAAGGTTTTCTCTTCTCCTGTATAGTTGACTTTTTTGAGAGATTTTTTTCGTGTGACAGCAACATTACACTGTATATAATAATGAATGGAAAAATCACTGTCAGTGTACACTCAATACACTCAGGTCGATTAAAGCGTTAAAGCTTATTCCTCTCCAGTCTTGTGACTTTGTGTTTTTTGTTTTTGTGTTTTGTTTTGTTTAATTATAGATGCCGCTTCAGATCCCAGTAGGACAGTGGAGGATGACACCATTATCTTTACTCAGGTTCAGAGTGGATCGAGTGCTGTGTACCAGTGTAATGCCTCTAATGAATATGGATACCTGCTCTCCAATGCCTTTGTCAACGTCCTGGGTGTGTTTTTTATAAGAAACTTGGTTGAAATGATCTAATTTACAAAGCACATAATAAAATACATTAAATCTAAAACACAATATATACAACATATACTGCTAAACTGCTAAGGAATGAGAAAATGCTCATATATTTTGTATGTGGAGACTAAAGCTTCACAAATGTAAGAAATAGGCTAAACATATTTCATAGTTATTTCGGTCTTCTAGGCTGCTGTTTTTTTCTAATAAGCTTTGTTTGTTGCAGCTGAGCCTCCCAGAGTGCTCACTCCCCTAAATAAAGTCTACCAGGTCATTATGAACAAACCTGCTCTGCTGGACTGCGCCTCCTTCGGCTCTCCTCTACCAGGAATCACGTGGTACGTGTGTGTGTGTGTTTGTGCGTTTGTGTGTTTCAGCTCATTAACACTCCAGCTTTGACTCTGTTTTTTCAGTCTTTATGTACAGCATAAGCATTCAGCATTGACTAGATTGCTAAATACTTCCTTTCATCACCTAGCTAACAGAGCAGCGACAGCCCGGAAGCGTAATTAGAGAGTCATCAAAGAAAGTCTTGGCTACTATTTCTGTGTTAATGGTACACAACTGAAGCATGTATTGCAATTAAGGCTGTTTTTTGCAATTTTCTAAATGCAAGGCAGCACTGTGGCAGCATTCTGGTGGGATCACTTAAGACCTTGTTCCTGCAGGTTTAAGGAGAGTCGCTCCAGCGTTCTGCTTGGAGACCCTTATATGTTTCATGAAAATGGAACTCTAGAGATCCCTGTGGCTCAGGCCTTCAACAGCGGCAAATACACCTGCGTCGCCACCAACACCTTCGGCATCTCGGAGAATCATGTATACCTGGAGGTCAAAGGTTTGTGTTTATATAAAACATAATAATTACAATTCAGAGAATGTTTTAGATTTACAGTAAGTTTTGAGACACCTGCTTATTCTTTGGCCCAATCCCATTTCACCCCTTGGCCCAAACACTTAGCCCGACCCCTCTGTTTTGCATGTTCACACCTAGGGTTAGAGTGTCCAGATTTAGATCCAGATCCAGATTCAGATCCAGGGTATGCTCGAGGGGGAGGAGAATGTTAGAGATATATGGCCCTTCAAACTGAGATTTCACAGAGGTACACCAAAAACAGAGGTCTAAGAAATCACTGGCAAGGTGGCGATCAAAAAAGAAAAGTATTTCCTTGTTAAAAATTACGATAACCACTATATTATAATTGTTTTTTTTGTAATTTCAATGGGTTTTTTTGGGCATTATCTTCATAACAAGGCCAGAAAATCAGTAGCTAGCTAACTTTATTTCCTTTTCCACCTTAAACTTTACAATAGACAGCAGAGGCCGCATCATTTAAGGTGAAATGGAAAAATGAAATATAAGCTTATTAAAGCAAATTCCAGCTCCTTATCACAGAGGAATTAAGGAATTGACAATATTTATTCATTGCTACATCACAGTCCCCCTTTGTTGAAGACATATAATGCCCTAAAATGAAGTTGCTGAACTTTTGCACTCCATTGTTATCACATCTTCCCAGCAGGGTCTCCTACTGGTTCTTAAAGGGTTATCATAATTCTTAAGGGGTGGGGGATTTCACCCTTTCGCCTTGTACCTCTGTTCCAAAGGGAAGGGTTACACCTAAACAAAAGATTGAAAAATTGGGACTTTGTTTCTATCAACATTAAGGGTATTAAAAAATATTTATCCTGCTTTTTTGTTGGATTGAGAGAAGGCTTTCTACTACATTTTGGAGCTGTGCTGTGATGAATTGATTGCATTCTGAAACAAGAGTCTTGTTCTACTGGAAGTACTTATCTTCAGAATATAGACAAGTTGTGTGCATGCATTTGCACATATGTGCCAGCAATAAGTGCAACTTATAGTAGCTAAAAGCATTCGTTAGTCGGGGAGTCCACAGACATTTGGACCTACAGTGTATCATCCACACCATTGGGAATACTGGCCTCCCTCCCGCCTCCTTTTTTAAAAGTCTTAGTCTTTAGCTTGCATGTTGTCTGTTTTGCAGATGAAGACAAATGAGCTTAAGTGCTTTTCCAAAGATCAAAACAGGAAATTGCTGTATTGCCCATTAAGTCGTCTAATGGCAGACGTTTGCTGTTCAGCTGTTGTGTTCAGGTGAAGCCTAATTTGCAAGCCTGAAGATGGGACAGACGTGTGCTAAGAAAATGCATTTAGATACAAAAAAAAAACCGGCATACGTGCACATTTCTGCATTCATTTATCTCTGGCAACGGCTAAGTAGTACATCTGTATCAATTAGCAGGTGCTTGGATATGGACATAGTTCACCATATGTTCAACACATAAACCTAAACAACTAAAGACAATATTCTGCAAAACCCATATCACTGAATTATTATTATACACATACATTATTTAGAATCTATTTTCTAACTCTACTCCTCTAAAGCCATAAACCCTCATGTCTTATTTGACGTATACGGCCGTCTCTGTACTTCAGAGCCCACACGGATCCTGAAGCAACCTGACTACAAGGTGGTCCAGAGGAACAGGGACGTGGTGTTTGAGTGTAAAGTGAAGCATGACCCCTCTCTCATACCCACCATGACCTGGCTCAAAGACAACGGAGAGCTTCCAGATGATGAGAGGTATTCATTGACTTTGAAGTTTCTTTAGGGTTTAAGTTAAGCATTTATATTTCATTGGCCTGTCAAAATAATAACATTATTGAATTATCACACAATATATGGACCTGATATCAAGCATGTCAAACTTTATTTTATTTGATTTATGTTTTATTTTTATGATATTTTAAGCTTTGGATTGTAGTTGCTGAATGTCTGAATTTCCTAATGAAATGTTTACTGCATCTTAAAGGGAGTAATTGCTTTAATATTCTATAAGTACAGTATTATATTATTATTACTAAATAAAAACTGTCTTAAACTGTTATGACAATAATATTGATGATTTAAAGCAATTATCTATGGGGCAGTGTACTGTTCAGATAAAAATAGTTATTGTGACAGGCCTAATATATTTTTTTTAACATATTTTTTATATATAATGTTTTTTTGACATGATGTGAATTTGACAGTTCTTTATGTTGCGTCAAATTGTTTGATTGATGATTAGGATGATAGAAGTGCTCCAAAATTACTTGTAATAAAAACGTTTTACATTGACTTCCATAGATAGTTATGAAGATTTTTCCTGTTTTCTATAAAGTCAACAGATTGAAGATGCAATTTTTTTCAAGACAGCAATAATATACTGTATAATAGTAAGTCAAACTTTTGAATGACTTTTGACTGACTTTGCATTGAATGCTTTCAGATTTATCGTGGACTCTGATAGTCTTACCATAACCGAAGTGAGAGAGAGTGATGAAGGGACGTACACGTGCATCATGAACACCACTCTGGACCAGGACACAGCCAGTGCGCATCTCACTGTTGTTGGTAGGTCATTTTGCTTAGTCTGTTTGTGTGAATTGTAATATTACAGGTCATCTGTAAACAGGGATACAGGCTGATTTTAAAGACTTTAGTTGGTTTGTCTCCTTTTACTGGTCAGTTTCTTGGATGTTCTTAGTCATAAAAAAATAGCAAAAGCAAAAGACTGTTCTGGGAAAATACAACAACTCAATATGAATGATTACTGTAATTATCACTGTAAAGATAACTGATCTGATATATGCATCATTATTTTACAAACCCATTTTGTGTGTGTTCTAATTTCTAATTTCTAACTCCTAACTCATTCCTACTCTGCTCTCTGATCTCAGAGGCCACCCCCACACCAGCGGTTGTTTACGGTAATAACAGCCTCACACATACCACATCATATCCCATCCTCCCCTGGGTTGGTGTATGTGTGGAGGTTGTGTTACGCATGCTGTGCTGTAGCTACATATTCATCACTGATTGGATGTTTGCTATGATGTTTGTGTTTGTGTCTTCATTATAGCCTGGCATTAAACACAGGTTCATAGTTTATTGGTTAAAGAATCTTCGATTATATTCTTTAGGTTTGTTTTTTTTATCTCGTGTTAATTGCTTGTGCTTATTTCTTTTTGAAAGGTGCTGGTCTTTGAACACGTTTGCATCATGCAATTATGTTATGTAATGTAAATGATTTAGTATTAGTATTCAGAAAAGCAGAAATCCTTTCTTTAGTGCTATGAAAGATCGTTTCCCATGTTTATGTTAATAAGCTCACTCCACTGCACTCACTGCGGTTTCTCTGAAGTATTAAGTATGATGCATCCCCATTAAACTCATTTGTGTGGAAGGTGTGCATCCCTGTATCAGCCTGGACAAACAAATGCATCTGCCAGTGGTGATGAGTTGTGCATTGTGAGATGTGATACCATTTAAAAACCTGTTTTTGAGACAGTTTTTTTTTTAGTCTGTGCATGATTCATCTGCATGTCATCTTAAAGTAAAAAAGCATTTTGAATCATTTATGTTTCCGTTTATGTTTCAGCTTAGCTTTACAAAACTTTTTTAGAGAAACTAATACCATTAGCCACTTTTTTTGAACACCTGTGCTGTCTGTCTGTCCCTCCTCAGAAAAACCAGATGCGCCTCGAGATTTGGAGCTGACGGATCCCGGAGCACGAAGTGTACAGCTCACCTGGATCCCTGGAGATGAGCACAACAGTCCGATCAAGAGTAGGCTTGTCTTTTGGATGGCTTTTGAATTTAGTTAGCGTGCTGATTATGGATGCAACTTCTAGAATTTAGTATTAAGCTGATTTTCATGCGGATCATGTATCTGTAAATGTAGTGGAATAACTTTCACAGGAACCTTAAATGCTACAAATGTTATCTTTGTTCGTTTATTCGCAATATATCCACAAATGTGCACTTTTTTTAACCAATTATGGCCAATAATCAAACCTCCTTGCTCCTTGCAAATTGTAAGCATTTGTATTTGCAGTCTGGATTTTTGCCCAGTTTGTTAATTCTCCTGCACAAACCCGTCTGATTCCACTTATTAGTAAATTGCCTAATTATTTATTGTATGGTATTACAGCATGAAACTCATACCGTACTCTGGTGCTCTGGCGTTTGCAATTCTTGCTTTATAAATTGAACACAATGATTGTCTGAGGTTAGTTAACAAAGAAATTTAAGATTTTTTTGTTAATTCTCTGCCTGCTGTTGCATGCCTACATTTTGAGGATTTCTATTTTAAGAGTACATAAAAACTTTTGTAGTTTCATGTTTGATAAGTAACTTTACTGAAAATCATCTTATAATAATTAATATAAAAAAATTAAGTAAATCTGCAACTGTCAGAATATATAAATAAAAATAAAAACATTTGCTTCAGTTTCCAGAGCAAAATCAAATATTTAATATCCTTCAAACCTTTCAATTTGTTATAATTGACTAGTTTTTTATGTCAAATTTAAGAATTTGAGGTTGATTCCTGTTACTGATCTGAAATTATTAAGTGGAGTAGAGAGTGAACAGACAACTTCTCCTGTAGTGTCCTGTAGGAGTCTGAAAAGCCCTCAAAGTTTTTTTTAAATACAAAGAATGAATCTTTCCGTAGAGAAAAATGGTTTTATATTACCTACACTTGTAGATCTTATAAAAGCAAAGGCCTGTTAAGGGGTTAAACATCATGAACTATACATTTAATTTATGTTTCATTTTTTCAGAGTTCCTCATTCAGTATGAGGATTCACTTCATGATAAGGACACTTGGCATAACCTGACAGAGGTGCCAGGCTCTAAGACTACAGCTCACCTCAAGCTGTCCCCGTATGTCCACTACAGCTTCAGAGTCTTGGCTGTTAATGAGATCGGCCACAGCCTGCCCAGCCAGCCCTCCCGCCAGTACAAAACCAACCCTGCAGGTAGGAGGTCCTACTTAATACAGTAGTGTGACTAGATTATAACTTAATGATGTTTATAGATTATTATTATTATAGATATTGCTTGTACATCTGTGATATTCTGTCAGTCTGTGCCAATGAGCCAGAAGCTTGTGTTCTTTATGACGTCATGAAATTGTGACATTCGATATATTCTAAATCTGTTTTTCTCTCATTTCTTTCTTTCTTTCTTCTTTGCCTCACAGCTCCTGATGAGAACCCCAGTGAAGTCAAAGGCATGGGCACAGAACATACTAATTTGGTGATATCATGGAAGGTAATGGAAAAAAAGAAAATAATTGCATTGATCACAGACGTTCTGCTGTAGACACTTTGTTTGAAGGTGTTTAACTCGTTGTTCACCTTGGGTTTCCAATAATTTAAGCATAGCATTCATTTATTTTAAGTCTAAACCTAACTCTGTCAATTGAGTTTTACTAGATATGAATTTATAGATCATGTAAATAGGACTAGTCAAGTTAAACTAAGCCAGACAGTAATCTTTATAATAATGTGCAAGACATGAAATTTTGTTACAAATACTGAATTGTAATGGGTTCTTACAAACTTATTGGAATTCATCCGTAATTCTCAACTTTCTTTCCAAGCCATTAACGGGTCTTCAGTCCAATGGTCCTGACCTTCAGTATAAAGTCATGTGGAGGCAGATGAATGTGGACGAAGAGTGGAACTCTGCAACAGTGGCCAATGTCTCCAAGTTTGTGGTAGCTGGGACGCCCACTTTTGTGCCATATGAGGTGAAGGTTCAGGCTCTCAACCACTACGGCCACGGACCGAAACCAGCAGTCATCATCGGCTATTCGGGAGAGGACTGTTAGTAACCGCATTGATGTTTTTCGCATGAAACAGACAATTGTGTGTAAAATGCTATGGATTAAAACCCACAAAGCCTTAAAGGTCTGAAAGTAGAGCCACATATTAGTTCTTAAAAGTCTAAAGTAACTACATAACAACCACAATCATTTGTGGTAGCACCTGAAAAATATCTATATTAACTAAAAAATAAGAAGTATAATTTTCGGTGGAATTTATGATGACATATGTTTAATAGTTTCTCTAAAGACGCATTTCCCTGTATCTCGCAGTGCCAGGGGATGCTCCAGACAATGTGCGGGTTGTGGTTCTGAACAGCACTTTGGCTGAAGTGTACTGGGGACCAGTTTCACCAAAATCAGTGCGGGGAAAACTACAAGGCTACAAGGTATGTCTTGCTATTGAAGCTAATATGTAAATACTAAGCAAATTATTTACAAATGTGTTATTTGTATTCCTCTTGCAGTTCCCAGATTTAGGGATTTAGGAAGTAATTTAGTAAATCATTATAAAATCTTACATTTACCATGATTTGACTTCAAATATTTGTTTTTTAATCACAAATGCATCCAATTTTATGCACAAGTAGTTTAGATTTTACAGAAGAGTAATCCACCCACACTCTAAATACAGTAGCTGATGAAATGTTACCTGATGTATTTCTAAAGCTCTGTCTCTTCCTAAGTACTGTTGTAAATTCAGATTCCTTCCTGTTCAATATATTCTTTATGCCAGATCAGCACTCAAGCTTTTAGTTGCATGGTTGCAAGCAGCCATGTCTCAGACTGTCTCAGGAGCTGTTCCTTGGAGAGCCGGTCTTAGGCACTGCAGCGACTGCACTATAAGCGCTCAAATAGAACCAACACTTAGAAAGACCTCCTTTTCTTATATAGGAAGGCAGTGTTATCACTTCTGCTGCAGATGTCTTACTAGAGTAAAGTGAGTCTGAGAGTTGCTTTAACCACAGATTTGGTCTCAGTGGGATCATGAGGTTTTATCACAATTCATACAGCACGGTTCCACACAGCTATGCTGACATATGAAAGCTCTGACCCAGAGGTTTTATTGTCCAGATCATGTTTACTGCTTTTTGAAAGTTATGGGACTTATTGCATTATTATATTAAATGGCTTTATACTCAAGGAGACCCCAGACTATAAAATGGGATTTAAGTGCATTGCAGTGTCATAACATGAACTGGGTTTCCACATTTCAGGTATATTATTCGAAAGAAAGAAGTCTGCACAGGCACAATGGCCATGGTCACTCTCATCACATGGAGGAGCAGACCCTGACCTTCACTGGGAACAGGAGCCATGGCAAGCTCCCTGGCCTGCACCCCTTCAGCCTTTACAAGGTCTACGTTAAGGTCTTTAACGGCCGTGGAGAGGGTCCTGCTAGCATTAAACAGGAGTTTGAGACTCCTGAGGGAGGTAAGTGTAGCTTCATAGTTATTTATAAGCAATGATAATGATTCTATTTGGATTATTATATTACACAGTATGGAGTGTATTGTTAATATCATGACATGTTGGATCATTGGCTTCTGTTATAATCTGCTGAACATATCAGTTAGTTTTATGATCAAATAAAATGTAATATTCATGTTCTTGCCGTAATGCAGGGGTCGGCAATAGGTGGCCCATGGGCCAGATGTGGCCCTTAAGCGTGAAACATCTGGCCCGTGAAGTTTTTTGAACTATAATGAACTATAAAGAACGAAATTAAAGTTCTTCTCTGGCGAACTTTAGTTTACATGCCTCCCCTGTCTCTCTGTCGCACTCGACATGACTTTAGTTTCGCTCGTTCTTGTTTTTCCAACCTTTCTTTAGTTCCCCATCTCCTTATATATCCTGACTGTGTCCCAATTCACTAGTTGGAGCAGCGGTAGTGTATTGACTGCAGTCTTGACAACATGGGTTTGATCGTGCATGAGGAGCTTAATTCACTGTTTTGTCAATAATTTTGCCAAAACTATTGTTATTGTACAAAGTCCCTGAAATATCCATTGCCCAGCTCTAATCAGTAGGTTTACAGTCATTCTGGTTGATTATGGTTCATAAGGAGTTTCTTTAGAGATCTTTAAACATGGTCCTTAATTGTATTCTAATGTGTATTCTTTCCTCAGTACCTGGCCGGCCAACATACCTCAGGGTAACTGACAGCAATCAAGACTCTCTAACTCTGGAGTGGGGTCCACCCCATGAGAAAAATGGTCGACTCACAGGATATAACCTCAAATACCAGTCAGGTGAGTCACTGTGTTTTTCACCCAGATTACAGCTAAGGGCTTTAGAATGATTGATTGGGGTGGAGATTAAATAGTGATCTGCAGGGATCGTGTGTGGGAGTGTGTGTGTGTTTGTTGTGCAGACATTGATGCCCTTAATCTGTGAACATGTCAGGAAATGGCTTCATGTGTAAAAAATAATGTTTACTAGTTGCATGTTGAAAAGCACTTGACAGCATTGCTTACACAATCTTACAGGTTCTATGTACCGTAGCACATTATTTCAGTCATTGTGCAGTCACTTTTTACATGTGGTATATTTAAATGTTTTGTATATGTTCAATATGTCTGTTTATTTATGTATATATGTATACTGTTTAAGTTCTGACACTTTAGTAAATCATAGAAAATTTTACATGCACACATAATTTTTTAATGTTTAAACAGTCGATCAGTAAAGTTAAAAGCCACCTGTGGTAATTTCTCATCCGACCTTCCATCCCCTTCCTACCAATCCCGTTCCACCCCTCCAGTCAATAACACCAATGAGCTTGGCCGTTTGGAGGAGCTTACCGTGCCGGCCAATGAGACCAGCATCACTCTGCACAACCTCAAGTACAGCACGCGCTACAAGTTTTATTTCAGTGCCAAAACACACAAAGGAACAGGCCCCAGCATTACTGAGGAGTTTGCCACAATAATGGACGGAGGTAAGTTGCTTGTGCTTTGACATAAAAAGGGGGCAATTAATCCACACTTTCTTCAGCACAGGATTTAAAACAACATCTTAATTAATACCAGACAAAGGACAAGGCTGCACACTGCTTTAATTACGTCTCAAAAAGGATTACAGTTTAAATTTGCTAATGCTTTATTGTTTTGCATGTCATAAGTTTGATAATTTTTCAGCACTGGCATGTCCTTTGTTATTCGCATGTTTTTAAAGTATTAGATTGGACCTTAAGTCTATCTTTGCTGGTAAAATCTCATAGCCGGTCATAAAATGATTGCTATTTATTTAGCTTGATGAGTTTCTGTTTACAGGATGAACAAATCATACAAATTATGCATATTTTATCAAAAACACACAGAAATATATTGGAGGAATTAGGTCTTGAAGACCTCTTCACAAAAGCCAATCTTCTGATATTTGTCCTTTTGTTACGTTTAACCCACTCTCAGTATTAGCCAGTCCTTTTAGTTTTTTTCAGTTGCATAATGGTAGCGTTTCTCATTCTCGCTCAAAATGTGAGAATCGAGTAATGTACAGTCAGATCCATTTAGTATGTTGACACCATATGTGTAATTTTGCCTTTGCGGACACCACTTTAAATAGATTTTATTTAAGCTTTAATTCCAGATGGTTTAACTAAAATACTGATTTGGGAATACTGAACAGCATTTTTTTCTTACCCCCGTTATTTTTACAGACAAACATCATTGATGCTGTGAGCATCTTCTCTTTTCTAGTCCAGTGCACTCGTGTATTGTGATTAAAAATTGTGTTTTTTTTTGTGATTAAAAATTGTGTGATTTTCAAGTTTTCTTTTTTCAGATTTATTTCTCAGTCAGATCTATTATACAGCTCTGGAAATAAATAAGAGACCACTGAAAAATGATAAGTTTCTTTGATTTTGCCAAATTGAAAACCTCTGGAATATAATTTAGAGGAAGATGGATGATCACAATCCATCAAACCAAACTGAACTGCTTGAATTTTTTTATTTTTAAAGTTATCCAAAAGTAGTGTGCAAGACTGGTGGAGGAGAACATAACAAGATACATGAAAATGATTAAAAACCAGGGTTATTCAACCAAATATTGATTTCTGAACTCTTAAAACTTTATGAATATGAACTTGTTTTATTTGCATTATTTAAGGTCTGAAAGCTCTGCATTTTTTTTGTTATTTCAGCCATTTTTCATTTTCTACAAATAAATTCTCTAAATGACAATATTTTTATTTGGAATTTGGGAGAAATGATGTCCGTAGTTTATAGAATAAAACAACCATGTTCATTTTACTCCAATATATACCAGAGAAACTGATTCAAAAACTGAAGTGGTCTCTTAATTTTTTCCAGAGCTGTAAATATTATCAGTAGTTCTTTTCAAACACCAATACTAAAAGGGTCTTTTTTCTTTTGAAACTACTAAGCTTAAAACGAACTGCTTTTGAAGTACTCTTTGAACACTTCACTACCCCACACAGTTCTCCATTTTTTTCCAACTTTCTGCTATCATACTGATACCCAATGATATTGACATATTTGTACATGTTGAGAAAATGGTGAAATATGAAGTATCTTCCATTCATTTTTTTGTCTCTTTGAAGATGTTTGAATGTTGAAACTTTCAGGAAACTTAAACAGCATTGTAAACTCAGGACTTTAACTGGATAAACACTGTTTTTTTGACAGCAGCTTCTTCAGCTGCAGGTATTAGAAACTAATTTGGACCCTTTCAACAGTGCAGTACTTTACAGTAGTTTCTAGATTTGTGCTTAATCTTTACAACAATTTAGAATGATCCCAAGATTTTCATTAGTTCTAAATAGGCTTATTAACAGTCTCTTTTATTAGGATTCAGCTACACACTTCTACTTGTATGTACTTATAAATTGTGTAAGCACAGGCACCCTTTGTACTCACATGCTGCTCATATACAGTATATTCTTCTACTTTTTATGTTTTCGTATGTTTTTCTTTTGAGGATTACACAAAGATTTCTACCCTAAGGAGACAAAATAAACACTTTTTTGTCTGAATTGGTGCATGCCTTCAATGTGCTATGTCTGACCAATGTGAAATTTTGTTAGTCTCCTTTTCATCTTGTTTCGACTTTCTTGCAACTGCTCACACTCTTTTATGCCTGCAGTGCTAAGTGCTTACTCATGCCAGCTTACTGCACAGGCAAAATGTACCTGACCTTTCTTAACCTACTGTGAACTGTTTGTGTTTCTTTGTCTTCCCTGTTTTCTGTGTGTGTCTGTTTCTATGTATGTTTGTGTGTGTGTGTGTGTGTGTGTGTGTATGTGTGAGACATTTCTTTTATCCTTTCATATGTTTTCTAGGGATTCCAGCTTCCCCCCTTCCACTCTCCCCAACCTCCCAGTCTCTGCGCCCCCCTCATCACAAGGGTACATGTGATTTAGGAGCAGACTTAGCCCCTAACACTTCTAACCTTAACATTCGATTGGCAGAGTTCAAGCTTTATGCTAACACCCGAGGCATCTGACTGTTAACATTACTTTTATAACTGAAGTTAATTGTAAGATATGAAATAATATATGATTTCAGTGATATCTTACAACTAGTATGCAGGTTGCACAAAACTTTAAGTGAATTGCTCAGTATAGATTTTTGCTTTCATAAATAGTCCCTGCACATGTATGAGCATCAAGCCTCACTTGTTTCTTCTTTCTTGTGTGCCTAGCGCAACCAGGGTCTCCAGTGTTTGGCAACGTTAGCTCGTCTATGGGCGAGGATGGAACGCTAATCACTTGGGAGTACTGGGGGCCAGAAAAACACATTTATGTTGAATATATTGTAGAAAACAGTAAGATATGTTTTTTATTTTAGTTGTAATATTGTCTTGTGATTTTAAAGATAGATGGAAATTGACTCATACTGTCACAGTAGACACTGACATGCCAAAAGTCAAGGAAAAAGAAAAAAGCATTGTTCTATATAAGCTAAAAATTTGTTGCACTGACTTGCAGGATATGCGATTAGGCCAGAATTGCTTTGGATCTGTTTGCTTGGATACACTACCTTCTATGACATATTCCTGACACACACATGACACTGTATCACTGGATCAAGGAATATTCCTAAACAGCTTTGGAAATGGAATGTCACATCCATCTGATGGTGTTCAGTGTTCAGCCTTACTTACTTACAAGATAACACCTCACAACTTGTACAAATATGGCCACTTCCAAGCCGTTACCCTGAGGTAACACTTGTTTATAATCATTGATTTTGATACTGCTATTCCATGGCATTCGGCATGTCAGTCTATTCTCTCAGCTTAACTTTAGTTAATAATTTAGGTCAGATATAACCGCTTTTAAACAATCTAGTAGTGTATTACATCCATGCTTTCCAATCCAGTCCTCAAGGTCCAGGAGAGGATCCATATTTTTGCTGTTTTACAGCCTCTAATCCTTCCTGCACAAAGCAAATATGTAGGAAGCACTGCATATCTGACACCAATGTGTCGAGAGCCATTTTAAAGCAAACTCTCTGTAGGACTTAGACAGCTGATTTGGGAAGACATTCAGGGCCTTTCACTTACACTTTGCGCAAGGCGTGTCACAGTGCTCATTGCTATCATACACCCCACAATCAGTCTATTTTCACTCCTTGCACCTGCATCGTTTAAATAGCAAAGATGCTTATGAATCTATACCGATGAATGTGGTGGTCTGGAAGTGAGGTGTGTTCAGGTAAATTTCTGGCGTATTGCTATCTTGACGGCAGAAAACACAGGTGCGCCCTTGACTGATTAAAACCCTGACTACAGTCAACAGTCAGACGTCCATTCCAATCTTGGCAATGCATTTGCACCGTGTATGTTCGATGTGTGTACACCCCCACTCGTTACACAAATAAGGACACGCAGCAGTGCATGTAACAGAAAACAAAATAAAATGACCTTGTTGTTCCCATAAATGAGAACTGCAGAAGCACTGCACCATTAAAATATCAATCCGTCAGAGTGCACCTGCCTCTTAAAGGGAATGGCAGGTGACTTGCTGATTGTTTTATTTCACAATACGCCCAAAACACACCCATGATTAATTAAGAGAATAACTACATGCCTTTTGCGCATTTCCAGCCATGCAAGGTGTACTTTTGCCGTCATTATGATAGCAAAGATACACTGACACGCCCTAAATCCAGATATGCAGTGCGCTGTTGGCGGCTCGCCTATAGATCACTAAAATAGGGCCCTCAGTGTTTGATCAGATTTTTTTTTCTAAAATGTTTAATTTTAAAAGCTTCTTATAGTTCTAAAAGCCTCTTAAAAAGTACAGTGTATTATTCCTTTGGCTACATTTGAGACTTAGGCAGTGAAACTGACACATTTATGATATAGAGAAACTCATTAATGTTTTAATGAGTTCTTGGCTTAATTGTCTTTGGTAGATAATGAAACTTTTCTTGTCCTACTTTCAGTGAAATCACTTTAATATTGCATTTTACATTTTATGTCAGAGTGTTTAATAATTTAACTTTCTGTGGAAAGAATCCATACCATACTAATATACAAACCATTGACATTCATACCTCATTGAGTTCATTTAAATTGAATAACTATACTTCAAGTACTCTTAATATAGATTCACCGTAGAGGTTTTCAGTGAGATAGATAGATAGACTGAATTAACTTAATCCAATTATTAATAAATAGATGTATCAGTGCATGAAGTGTATAGAATATAGCTAGACCAGAGAGTGTGGATTTAATGTGCTCCTCTCACTGGAACCCCCTCAGGCGATGAAGGCTGGCAAAAAGAGATGGTAAATGGATCACAGTCCCATGTGCTTAAAGGTTTAAAAGAAGGGCTGGCATACAAAGTGCGTTTGGCGGCTAAATCCCTCGCTAACCAAACAGTCCACCATTCTGAGGAGCTATTGGTAACAGTACCAGGTGAGGCCCCGCTCGGCCTTGACTCCATGGTCTATGGGTGATGTAGTTTTTTGGTTGCAGACCCGCATGGGCTTTTTTTTTACTGCTGTTCCTCATTCATGGTTCACGTGAAGTGTCTCTATTCCTTAGCATGATCAAGATGCATTCATCCATGTGCTGTGTGTTACTGTGTTTCCTGCATGGTTTGTTATGTTGTCTGCCAAGTTCAGTATGGTAATACAAGAACTTATCAGAGACCATTCATCAGTTGTGTTTTGGATGCCCTTGAGACCAACCCTGTGTGAACAGTCTGCTTTGTGAATATTTTATGACACGACACAACAGAACACAGAATATTGTTGCATTCATTGAAAAAGTATCTCATTGAGTGCATGTCTTTCTTTGTGGCCATGTATTATTGTTGTAAAAACGTGTAATTGTAATGTATTTATGTACATTGTATAAATGGACTGCAGCTACTTTACCTTAGTGCTTCCTTTGTACCCAGTGAGATTGTTTCCCCTCCCCACTTCATCACCATTTGTTGACATCAATGGATTTGGAGAAGTCAACCGTGCATATATATGGCTTTTTATTACATTTTATCTAACTGATCTCCTTACTCTCCTCTCCTGTAGCTATGGCCAGTAGACAAGTGGACATCGCTACCCAGGGCTGGTTCATTGGCCTTATGTGTGCCATCGCTCTTCTTATTCTTGTTCTCCTTATCGTCTGCTTCATCAAGAGGAACAAGGGGGGCAAATACCCAGGTGAGAGAAAATGGCAAAATATATTCCATTTAGTGACACTACATGAAGCAGGGAGAATAAGGTTGCTACAAAGTTACATTTTAGCATTAGGAAAAGGTGCAGATATGACCTACACACGTTAGTTGTGTTCATATATCTGCTAGTCAATAAAAATAATCTTTCCAATAAAAGAAACGTAAAAACACCGAGCTCTCCTTTTTGGGAGAAATTTCATTTTATTATCTGGAGCAAAAAAAGCAAAAACATGAATATGCTTTATTGGGACATATTTCTTCATAAGTGAAGGTACTTAAAATACAATAGCTTACAATAGTCTAGTATATAACTGATTTCTGTTTGGAGAAATGACTGATCTATGGTTTTTCGTTAGAGATGCTCAGTTTTCTGCCATGATATCAAATTTGCAAATTTGAGTCAAGAAGTAGAGAGAAAAAGTGGAGCAAGGCATGCCTACTCTTTGGTAGGCCCACCCCTCCCTATCAGAACAAGCCTAAAAAAACTGAAGTAAAAGTAGATTTTTTCCCCACTGGATAGCTAATTTATACAGTAAGTAGAATACCTGGGAATTAATTTAACAAGAGCACTGGTGGAGACACATAATACTAAACCTGGCATGTGTAACTACACTAATGTGTTTCTTGATTGAATAACAACTAATTCAACAATTGAATGCTATCTATTTCATATTTTATGCAAACATCAGACTTAAGCCCTATCCGGACGAGATTAGTTTCTCTGGGGGACGTCTGTAAAAAAAAATATTTCACAGTTCTACTCATGTGAAAACTCTTGCATCCAGACTACAATTGAAAAAAACAGGAGAACCAGTGAGTTTTTAGGAGTAAAAGTACTGGAGGACCAGTTCAGAGAAAAACAGTAGATAATTTAACCTGTAATTTTCTCAGAGGACGTCTGAGAAAAACACATACATGGTCGTTCCGGACAGAAATAAAATAACAGAGAACCCTCTAGAAAAGAGAAAATTACCCCAGGACCCTGAGAACCTAATCCCATCCGGATAGGGCTAGTCGTCTGACAGCTCGTCTACAACTCAGCTACTCCATGTAGTGAACAGAAAGGTCCTGTATATTGTCTCTTCCAGCCAAGGCTGTCAAATGGCCTTCTTATAATATATCAGAGTAATAATGTTTAGATTAAACAGGCAAAATGGAAGTACTGCCAACTGACCCCTCTGCAATTCTGATTGTCTTGCCAGTGAAAGAGAAGGAAGATGCACATGCAGATCCAGAGATCCAGCCCATGAAGGATGATGATATAACTTTTGGAGAGTACAGGTGAGAGAACAATGAGCAGACCTCTGGGGAATCTTCCTTTCTACCTATATCTTCACCCCAACACACACAGCCCTCTGGAGAAAGACTTCCCCCCCTCATCGTGAACTGTCGCACCTGCTTCAACTACGCAGGACACTGAACTACAACTGACAAGAAACCTTTTCACCTCTGGAGTTAAAGCACAACTGCTCCCTGGTTTTATTTAAGTGGGCAGGTTGGCCTTATTCTTCTATGCTGTGTGTGTTTCAAAAGCTGTTAATGCTGATTTCCCAACAGAGTGTAAGATGGTGTACGACTTCTAAACAACCACTTTAAATTCAGGACGTTAGTTCAGGTATTCTCCTTCCCTTTGGTTTTACAGGATTTTTAAACCATACCTAACAAATTAGCAGGTTTATACTGTACGCTTGCTCTGTTCCTACTCTTGCTCTGGCGTTTATGAAGGTTAAACAGTTTTAGGCAGACTTTACATGCTTTGTTTGCCTCTTTTGGTTTGAGTTCATGCGAATGAGTTGGCTGAATAATTATGCAAATCCAATATACATTCATATCAGTAATAAACAGTATCCATATATCATTGCTGCCATAACAAAACCTCATATATCCAAAACAGTTTTTCAAAATATATTGTTATATTAGAACATTTGGTTCAAACTCGACGAACCACCTTGTCATTATATTAATAATGCACTCTGTGTATCCAGTTTTGGTGTTAAATAAATAATATTGGGCAGATATTGCTTCTGGTAGACATGTCATGGAAAATAGAAATAAATAGCAATTATTTTCTTCTGCATCGAGCAGCTAGCTAAATAAATAAATAAATACATTTAATTTAATTTGATATTGCACAAGACATGGCACGTTCTGCAGTGTGGGAGAAGGTCTTGGTATGACAGCAACGTTATGATAACATATCAACTTTAAACAGTACAGAGGAGAGTCTCTTACTACGACTGAAAGCAATTTGCTTATGATGCTTGCTATTGTAATCAGTTTCTTCCTGGTCTTTAGCTGCTTTTCGAATTGCACGCACACAAGCGATAAAAATACCAAGCACTTTACTTTGTATAGTATTTTTGAACATTCTTTTGTAGTTTGTTTTTTAATTCCTATCATGTTTACATGGTCTATGTTTTATACATAATGTTGTTTTTGTATATAATTAACACAGCTTTTTTATTTGCTGTTTACATTTGTTATTAATCTAAGAGTGTCTATAACTAACTGTACTATGCATGGCTGTACATAAAATGTCATTTGCCATAGATAAATGTTCTGAGTGGATGATGTACAAAATTATGAATATATGTACATTTAGAAGTAACCTGCTCAAGAGTAGGGGTGGGCAGTATGAGAATATTTATTTATTGTAACACAATATTTATTTCTGAGCATCTGTGCTTTAAAAACACTGACCAACTGCACGTTTCATGACAAAATAATTAAGTAATTAGTTATGTTTAATTGGATAGAGTGCAGCAGATTATTTCATAAAAAATAATACTAACTGTAATAAGTATGGGATAGTATTTTGAGGATTTAAGTATTTCAGTAGTATTTCTTTAGAAATCTGCCACTCCTGGAGCTCTTTGACTTCTTGAAAAAAAACTATTGTGATACATATTATGTATCCTAAAAAAAATTTCTAATATGAAATATTGTGATATATTGTTTTATCCATATTGCCCACCCCTACTGTAAAGTACCTAACACCATTGAGGGATATAGAGGGTCATTCTTTTGCAAATGAGACAATTTTTTCTTTTTTTCATTTACATTTATTGTATCAGCTTGCTGGACTGAACTGGAGAATTTTATGATATTGAAAAGAGACTTTGATGAAGAGTACTGTGATGAAAGCAGAAGAACAGGCAACTGTAATAGAAGATTATATATGAAAATATATATAATCTGGGTGTACATGACCTATACAAAATTGTATGCTCATAGAATATGTTTACAAGTGTAAGCCAAGTGGTGGCAATTTCTGTGTGGCATACTTTCATGCTGTTTTATAAATATTAACATTTATTTTTAACATATTTTGAAACCTTTTTTTTCACCTGTAACCCATCTAACCCCAGTGACTAAACATTTCAGATGTTGTCTTGTTCTCATTTTCTTCCCACGATCGTGAGCTGGTTTCTTGCTCTTGCTGAGGTCAGGTTAAGACTTCGTGATGAAATGATTTTGTAAAAGTCACAGTGCTTCAGCTTGTCTTACGCTAGAGTGGCTCGTGACAGTAGTTTCGAATGGAGTTGACCTGACGCTCTGCATATGTGGATTTTGACCACTGTTGTTCATTCTCTCTGCGATCTGATTTTAGGTGTGGGGGAAGGTAAGCAGGAAACTGCAAGACTTGCATGTGTAAGGCTGACTGAGATTACACTGAGACTGCTAGTGGGAGAGAAAAGTGGCCTTCCGCATCATTTCAGGATTATTACTTTACCCGTACTTTCTCCCTGGCCATAAAGCTAAATGCTATCATACACATGACTTCAGATAGCCTCATCCACTCACAGATCCTTACTGTGAGGCTTTGGCTTACTGTTACTGATTTTACTGATTTACTGATGTCTATGATAGCATTTCTAAGGTTTCCAATGAAGCGTGCGTGCGGTACGTTACACAACCGACCATCAGATCATGCTTATTTTAATTATTTCAAGAAATCATTTCACATTTGTTCTCAATGTACTGTATCTTCTTTTTGTCTGGCTGTTAAATATCTGCTTACTTGATCACATCATTATCCTATGATGTGTGGGTAGTGATTGTTTTCAATGGCTGTGCACAGTCAATTCTCTCGTTTAGTGAAATAGGCCCAATTCAATGAGATTAAATGACTGGGGCATTCAGTAATTAACAGCAGGAATAATACCTGACATTAGATATGTTGTTTGAATATGCAAATATCTGCCATGTTTTACTACCAGCATTTGCGGAAAACCAACTCTTTCCACAAATACCTGCTGTTTTATTTAAACGCTGACAGTGTGAACTACTGTTATAGTTATAAATGAATATTATGAGCATTATGGCTGCAGGAGCCAAATTTTAATTCTAGCCTTTTAAAAAATTAATGTTGGTCATAATTATTTCTGTTAATTACTGGGGGCCTGAGTAATTTAATCTTCTGTGTATCATTCTGTGTAACTTCACCCTTGATTCATGTTCTGGCTTCTGAATACTGACATTTTGGGAATGGCATATATGTGCTTGTTATTCATTATGACGTTAAGTTCTGATTTGATTTTGTGTTCTCCATAAACTATCATGAATCAAATGTTTTTAAATGTAAAATGCATTAAGTTATTAAGGTATCACTTATTCATAAATAGACTATATGTCCAAAAGTTTGTAGACACCTGCGCATCTAATGTTTTTTGGATTGCTTTCTTGGACTTACATGGGGCAACAGCCTCTACTCTACTATAAAGGCTATGCAAGGGCTGTCTGGATACTTTTAGACATATAGAGTGCTTTGGAATGTATGTACCAGAAGGTATAATCAATGCACTCTCAGAAAAAAGGTACTAAAGCTTTATATTTCTGCTGAAATTTTATAATCTTGTATTTTTCTTTACAGAAAAGGACAAAAACTGTGAATAGAAAAACATTTGGAGCATTTATTTTGGTTCATCCAATATTATATTGTGATACAATGTAAATGACCACTGCCAAGTCAAGTTAAATCAGAAACAGATGTGTCTGATACTGTCTTGACTCCGTTACTTAAGGCTATTTTAACATTTACACAGGCTGTAAGGGACTTAAATCATATTTTCTTGCCCTTATGATTTTTTCTGGACTGTGTAAGCACAGATTTTAGCCACTTTGAATATGTTCACACTGCCAGCACAAATCAAATTTTCTAGATTTTGTCCAGACTGACTTGTGACTTTGTACTTGTCCTTTGATTGTAGTCTGGACAGCCAGAAGCCAATCTGATACCACATTTGGAGATTTGCACGTTTGTTTGAAATTTGATTATAGTCCGATTTTAAAGTGTCTTTTGGGTCAAACAAACATTCAGGAGTCATCAGGAGTGACTGCGCCTTGACAGGGCAACTGTTTGGAGGGGAAGATGGTGCACTTTTATCTGTCCTGCTTCCACATATTAAAGCCACATCACCTGTATAGCTTTGTAGTTTGTGACACCTACATCATTACTACTGCAACCCATACAACCCTGTCGCAAATAACGGTTGTGTGCGGACAGTTATTGTAACAGAGATTAGGTTAGAGAAACGAATCCCACTAAAGCCTGCAGTCTGTTTTATCTCTGATCATAGTCTCCTTATATAATAACATCTCTGGTGATGTGCATAAATGTAATTTTCACACTGTAGACGGATACAGGTCACTTGAATTTCTGAATTGTAAACTTTAGAATAGTAAATCTGAGAAAATAAATCTGAATGCTATTTATTAGGATAATATATAAGAATATGAGAAAGATGGACAAGCTTTGCTCTTTGTCTCATTCAGTTTGTGTTCAGTACAATTGTATCTTAGCTGTGCTTGATGGAATTGAGACTTGTAATGTAAAAGGAGCCCAAAAGATGCACTTTTCTCTTGGGAAAAGTAACGTGAAAAATTGGATCTTAAGGTCCATGTCATAACATTAAGGGGTTCCTTTCGCTGTTCTTATCACTATATAGTACCTTTTTATCTGAGACTGTATGGTGGTTAACTGATATTAACATTGAATGTTTATTTGATGTTTTAATGCAATTGTTATGTCATTTTGAGCTGCAGTCATGTGTGCAGTCATTTCTCTCTTGATTATATCAGGCATGTTGTTCACATCAGTGTTCCATCTTTTGTCATGAACAGCCAAAAGCTAATCTGTGTG
Organism: Astyanax mexicanus; assembly: GCF_023375975.1. Taxonomy (NCBI): domain Eukaryota; kingdom Metazoa; phylum Chordata; class Actinopteri; order Characiformes; family Acestrorhamphidae; genus Astyanax; species Astyanax mexicanus. Next base: position 51,469,395 of record NC_064409.1, read on the forward strand.
CGACATCTGTCATCATTCCCGCCTGTAACACCTGCATGTTATTTTCTCCTAGTGACAATGAGGACCATAAACCGTTAAAAGGGAGCCGCACCCCGTCCAGTGGCACCGTAAAGCGAGACGAAAGTGACGACAGTTTAGTAGACTACGGGGAAGGCGGAGACGGACAGTTCAACGAGGACGGCTCATTTATCGGGCAGTATAGTGGAAAGACAGAGAGGGACACTGTGCAGGGTCACGAGAGCTCAGAGGCCCCCTCACCTATTACTGCCATGAACTCTTTGAACTCTTTTGTGTAAGTGCAGGTAAATGAAGTGATGCAAGTAGGACTTTCCTTTTTTTGGACACCAGATTGTTGTTGAGCATGATTAGAGCTCCAAGCAGAGAGATTAAAGGCCTAAATTCAGTATAAGTTTAGAGATAAAGTACGTGTAGAGTGTGTGACTCGGTGTGACTCGCATGGAATGCACTTAAACTGGCATGCTGATATGCACTGAGGACGGACAGATGGACAGATGGGTGGAAAATAAAATAAATAGCACAGAACTTCTCAGAAGACTTTTCTCTTTAGCTCAGCTAACATCAGGCAACCTTTCCTCAGCTCCCTCTTAAACACAGAAGCTATGTCAGTGCTGCATGCATAATGCGCTTCTCTATTACACATAAACATGGTTACTTGTAAAACTTGTAAAATTGTTGCATCTAAGGAACCAGTACACAAACATACGATACAAGCGAGAGAGAGAGAAGTAGCTCATGTATTAAACAGGCCTTGTGGTGCTTCTAGGAAATACGGGGTATGCCTTGTTTATGTTATTATATAATAAGATAAGATGAAGATGATGATCATGATGATGATAAAAAATGTACATGCAACACGCACCAGCGGATTAAAACCTCTGCTGCAAAAAAAAAAAATCATTATCTTAAGACTAAATGTATTATAATTATGTCTTAAGAAATTAAAATGTGTGTAAATATCTGTAGAAAGAAAAGATAAATCCTATTATATAGTATAATGGATGGAATGGGTGTTGATCAACCAAGACAGATCACATCAGATCAGATATTTAAGTTTAAGTACACTCAGACTCAAACTTCACGGGTGCCATTGTCCCAACACTGTGCCACCTTCGTTTTATTTTTGATTTTGAATTTGATTTGATTTATTCGTGGTCACGCCCCACGAGACGTATTCATACTGCCTCTGCACACGCTGAGCTGCTCTGACATGCATGAGCCTCATTAGCTGTCTAGTGTCACCACCTTGACCTGCATGCGAACTCTGGTGGTTCCCATGGCAACCAAAACCATAGCAACCCAAAAACGGCTTCCGTACGTATTTTGCTCCCTCACAATGGAAACGCCAGAGCACTTTCATTCACGTGCCCTTTTAGGCAGAGCGGCTGCGTCTGGTCATGATAACGGGTGCTGGGTGGCCTTTACTACATTGTGCCTTTATTGAGAAGTGCAGTTCCGGCTTAATTTACAGCAGCTATTAGAGTGCACGGGCAATTGGGTTTAGAGAACGAGTGGGAAGGTGTTTAAAAATGAAATTATGAGCTGAAAATGATATTTATTAGGATAATATAGAAGAATATGAGGAAGCAAGCTTTGCTCTTTGCCTCATTCAGTTTGTGTTCAGTACAATTGTAATTTAGTGCACAGGGTTTGTGACTGTGTGTGTGTGTGTGTGTATGTGCGATGAATGCTTGATGGAATTGTGTGTGTGTATGTGTGTGTGTGTAGACTAAACCCTGTGCACACACATACAGTATGTGTGTAAAAACTGTGTTCATATTACTTTGTATTATTATTATTATTCCATTGTGTCCATCATTCAACATTAAGACCCCCTGCCAGTGAATGAAGGGATTTTCATGAATTTTGTTGTTTTATTTTTCTGATAACTTGCATCAAGTTTTTATTTCAAATATGTTTTTATGTAGATATATTGTTGATTTATAATGTAAATAATAACAATGCTTTGTTTGGCTGAAAGAAAATCATCAAGTGGACATCACTGGAGCATTCTATAACCCTGAGGGTGTGAGGGCCTGTGAGTGTGTTATATATTTTCTTTTCTTTGCTGTGATCACTGTGCATCGTGACAGAGTGTTATAGGCTGATGCTCATTTATGAAGGCACCATGGAGGATTTACTGTGTTTTGTTTCCATTTATTTTCCTGTCATCAGAGCAGATTTCATCAACAGCTTCATTCCGCATATTCCAAGCACAATGGAAAGGACTGTCTATAGGAATTTCTATAAGTGATGATTGATTATACTGTATTACTGAGATCTATATATATATTAGAATCAATATTCATCACCATTATCTGCCTCTTTGATTTCTGTGCATACTGGAACTGTAAAGTGTTTTTGTATTTTAAAAATCAAGCAAAAGTGTTAGTTTCAGGATTTTACTAACAGTTTTACATTTCATTTCTATTTAAGTTTCCCCCACTCGAGAGTTGGAGAATGAAATCTCAACAACTCGAAATTTAATATTGAATAAATAAATATTACTATATTACTTTTCATCGTATTGTCTTAATTTCATTCCACACAATCTACTTTATTCAGCCTGAAACATTTGCCAGGAAGAATGGCTAAAATCAGTCATATACAGAGAGCAAACCCAGTAGAAACACTTTTAACAGACTTTAAAAAATTATAATAGTACATTTTTAATGTCAGTGCAAATCTTTATATCTCTAACAAATAACACTATAGGAGAAAAAGAAGAGGAAAAATATAAAAAGATTTTATTCCAATACTACTTCTGGAGCATTTCTATTGGTCAATAGACCATGAAATTAACCATATATGGCATGGTGTTGCTCTTAGGCAACAAACCATGTGTTTGTTTGTTTTTTACACCATTATTTAAATTATTTTATTAGACTTTTTAGACAAAATGTAACACAAATGTCTCTGTACAATAAAATCAGGGGTAGAAATGGGTTTTACTTTCAGAAACCAAACCCATCTGGCTATTATTAAGATAAATGTCACTTTTACATTTACATAAAATACGCATACATACATGTAAATATGTATATTTGGCCATTTAAAGATGTTTAGTTTTATTTACTCACTAAAACAGTATTTTTCTCATTTGTTGTGTCAGGGCAACATTATACATGCTGGATTCTTAAATTAAAAAAAAAATCAAATTCACACCATAAAGGGTTAACACAGTGTACGACTCACACTATGTCAAATATTGAGAAATGGCTAAAATGTAGATTAATAGTTTTAGCATGACAGTGATAACATAAATTAGTTGTTCTAGTAAGAAATACTGTGCTATACTATTTTGTAATCCACACAAATCTGATTTTTTTTTTACTTTTGCAAAGCACTGCATTTCCATACTGCTGTACTTTAATACTAAATTATATGAAAACAAAATACTCTGTATGTATAAATATAATAAATATAATTATATGTATACAAAATAACCAAACCATTTAGTATAATAGCTAAAATTATTTATTTAAATAAATTATATATTTTTGGTTAAAGGGGGTGCAGGAAATTACTTGTTTATTTTTTTCCTTTATGTATAAAGCATAAAATACAATATATTGACAATAGAAAATTGCTTTACTTAAAATGTTTTTAGACTACGTGTTTTAAAGGTATTACATTCTCCTGTAAGCTTACAGTGTTGGAGACACTATATGTGGTTTTGTTTGCACAGCGATGATTGTTTATCGTAAAATAGTGGATTATATTTACATGAATATGAATGAAAACACAAATATTCCGTTGTGCCATTTGCAACACATTCTCTGAACATGTAATGCTTTGTGTGAGCATGAAATTTGCTTTCCAGCAGTAATAGATCTGCCAGAGGGGAGCCTGATGTATTTCCTGGCCTTGAACATGAACACTGAGGTGTGTGTGTGCGTGCGTGTGTGTGTGTGTGTGTGCTGGTTAAAAGCTGGTTATTGTGGGAGCTGAGTGGTTTTAGATAAAGAAGGATAAAATGCAGGACAGCAGTGCTAATGTTGTTCACATTACACAGAAACAAAAACCCTCAAAAACACACAGAGACCCTCAGAGCACAGCAGTCATTCCAGTAAATGACATCAGAGCAGAAACAAAAGAGCGGAGAAGAGCGAGCGTGCGTCTGCTGAACCTTGAAGATCTGAGTGTTTATTTCTGTCATTGTTGTATTTGTGTGGTAATTGAAGCAGAGAGAGCGAACTTTGGGCCATCTGTTAGATGATTACAGAGCGACTGTGTCAGGAGGCACAGATGTCTGGTGGGAGTCTCGTGGACCCTCTTTAAGTGCTTGGCATGAGCTCTATGCCTTCTGTTCCTAAACATTTTATTTTCCGAATAAATTAATCCAGGTCTTCAAAATACGGTTTCTCAGAGTCAACATGGCAGATGATCCACACACTTCAACTTAGAGCTGAGCACCAGTGCAGATACTGAGACCCTGTTAGCGATACTAACATGGTCAGAACGGGGCCACATCTGGCACTTACCACTGGCCCTCATAACACTTGGTATAAATGCCCAGAAGTGGACCAGATGCTGAACCTATTCATATTTTTAATCTCTTTAACTCAGATTTGCTGAATGAAAATCCAATGCCTTTTGTGTACATAATCAGAACCATTTAACATGATAATTACAATTAAATTTATTATAAACAGCCATTTTCTGGTAGCAGGGAAGCAGGAATGTTTTGTTTAGTTTTGTTTTAAATGGTTTGACATTTTTCTTCATGTATAAAGTATAAGATACAATATTTTAAAACAAAATAAAAGTGCTTTAATTAAAATAGTGTTACATTACATGTTAAAAAGTTTAGACTTTTCCTGTAAGCTTACCATTTTAGAGACATCGTACACTGTTTTGTTTGCATAGCGATGACTGTTTATTGTAATATAGTGGGTTGTATTAAATAAAAAAAAAATCTATGAATAAGTACACAAATATTCCATTGCTCCATTTGCAACACCTTCTCTCTCTAAACATGTATGGTTTCACTTACCATATAAAATACATACATATTTATGTGTATGCATATAATAAATATAATTATGTGTATACCTAATGAGAATTTTAGAGTTATAAATTGTTTTTGACCATTACATTTCAGCATAACGACAGTAACAGTCTGTAAAAGTATACAAAATGTTACTTCTTTATCATAAAATACATTTTATTTTTTGTTTTGTTTTTTTATCACCGGCTAAAAAAAAAAGAAAAACTGTGTATTCAACTTTTCATGACATATTAATAAACAGTGTATTTTTTTAAATGTTTAAAGTGTTGTACATTTATTTGGAAAAACCAGCAGTGTCAGAACTTACCCATAATTCAAGCCATAGACTGTGTACAGCTAGACAAAGCATCGTCTCTTAAAAGTGAAGCCACCACAGGTCGGGCGCCCCCTGCTGTTCGGTTTCAGAAAGCTGTGTAACCCCACCCATCCCCATAGGTTTCAATGGCAAAACAGACAACTTTCAATCATGTTTTTTTCCAATATACTGTAATTCTACCTCCATTATTTAAATGTAACAGCTAGTGTAACCTCTGCTTATATTGTCAATTTTTATATCCCCACAGAATTCGTTTTTAAAAACGTTATTCAGCTCTATTCAAAAAAGGTGTGGTTATTGTAAAAGGGCTGGTTATGGGCGGGACCAATAACAGACCGTCAACTCCGCTTCGCTCTGCAGTCTGTGACCGCGAGACAGCCCTCAGGGGCGGGGTTATTTAAATGAGTAGGCGGTCTCTCCACAGTCTTTCTCCCTCCTCTGGTCTCTACTGCGCAGACTCGGGTATCAGGATCACCAACATGGTGGAAGATTTTGGCTTCATTTTTATTGAATGAATGGAAACGGCGACACGGCGTCCATCTTTTTTACAGTCTCTGATTTAAGCACTAGTTTTACACCTAAATCTAGTTTAATTTGGGCCCCTAACCGTGACCAAGGTTCAGACTACACTGCTGTTACAATCAGGGGAGAGATTCAGGAGTAGACACATCTAGCTGTCTGCTGTTTTCTCCATTCTGGAATAATCTAGATCAGTGGTTTTCTACCTGTGGACTGAAGCCCCCAGTGGATCACAGAGGTACTGCAAGAGACCTGTAGGCCAAAACTCTTCTTTTTCTTTTTTGCAAAGTAAACATTATTTCATATATTAAATAATTTCATTATTTATAGATAGATAGTCACATTACCTCACCTCAACTTGCCTTTTGAAATCATTTAGATCACTATTACAAACTTTACAGCGGGCAAGACTTTCATTGTTTTTTTACTTTTACCAGACATTGAATGCATCCCGTCTAGGGGGGAAAAAAACGATGCCCGCCTACACTAAAAACTGATTGGCTGACTCCAGACTCTTTAAGGCGATCAGGCCAATCAGAACCCTCTATTTTGTGTGAGCTTCATGAATATGCACACGAGGGAAGCGCCGTTCTCTCCCTCTCTGTCACACGCCTGATTAGGGGAAAAGTCTGTGTATCTGAGAGTGTATCTGACTTGTGGGTATCAGGGAGCCAATATTGATATGCGGTAGACTCCCACGAGTCTGGAGTTGCTGCAGTTGCTCAGGTCTAGGTTCAGCAACAGTATGTGCTGAAAGAATGAGGTCAGCTGACTACCTGAATATACTGAATATATAGACCAGGTTATTCCATTAATTGATTTATTCTTCCCTGATGAACACGGCCATATTCCAATATAACAATGTCAGGATTCATGGGGCTGGAATTGTGAGAGTGGTTCAGGAAGTATGAGATTATCATTTTCACACATGGATTGTTCAACAAGGAGTCCAGATCTTAACCTCATTGAGAATCTTTGGGATGTGCTGGAGAAGACTTTGTGCAGCGATCAGAATCTACCATCATCAGTGCAAGGTCTTGGTGCAACACTGGATTGAAATAAATCTAGTGACATTGCAGAAGCTTAATATTAGCACAGTGAATGTGTGCTGCAGTCAAAGGTAAAGACGGTCCAACAAAGTATTAGAGTGTGTGGCCTGTTTTGTGTAGAATCTTTAATAAAATTTTTTTCTGAAAAGTTCCGACCTGATTTCTAGAACAAAAATATTAAAATACAAGTTATTAAATTGTTTTCATTTATGTTACATCAGGATTGTATCCTTAAAATATTAAAAACACATGTAACAAGCTGCTTATTGAACTGATCTGACTCAGTGTTTAGTTAGATATTTAATATACAGAAGTGTGTCTGGGCTCTTATTGGTTAACTTGTGAATAATAATCATTTTTCATTGTGTGACTGAATATTTTTTAATATATCACATTTTCCAATTAAAGGTCTTGATGACATTTTAGATATTTTAATTAATAATTTAAGAAATACTAAAAAACAGTTCCAGATATCTGGTCTATTTTAATTTATTAAGCTCTTGAACCTTAGAGTTCTTACTCTTACTACTACAAATGAAGTATGGCTCTATTTGTATTCACCAAATCTAACTTCTTCATTAGACACATACATTACACTACCTGTCTCAATATGTACTGTATGTTGTGATCATCATTATTGGAGCTACAGTGTGAACTGTGGAGTATACAGTATGGAGTTCAGCAGATACCCCTGCAGCAGTGCTCCACTGGAGCTGCTCCTATAGTGCCATCTAGTGTAGGGGTGTGAAACTGCAGCGCTGAGAGTCAGCGGATGCTGTTAGTTTTTAGTTGCCTTTAAGCAGTTAAGATATTAAAAATAGCTCAAATAATTGACTTATTAACCAAACAGGCTTCCCACACGACATGGTAATATGTTAGCACAAGCTGTAAGTGCTGAAAACATACATGTTTAAGGGCTTTTAAAGGAAAAATAACTAAAAATAAAAAATATTGTAAATAAGTATTTTTTGCTAATATAGCCTAGGTGATACACATTAAATAAGTTAAATGAATGCATCAAAATTTAACTCAAATAAAGATTTTTAACCCTTTACTTAAAAAAGCCACAGATATTACAGATAAAGCCAAAGCATTTCCCTACCCTGTAAACTTTCAGCAGCTCCTGTGACAGGCAGCTGAACTCAGTCTCAGGTTGAGCTGTGAGGTTAAAATGGTGGAGCTGCAGGTCTGACAGAAAGTCACTGAAAACAAAACTCAGAGCTGTGGAAACTGCAGCAGCACTGTGGGCTGTGCTAAAACTTCTGACAGGCTGTGAGCGTGTTCAGCTGTGCTGAGCTCAGTTTAACTGGGCTTTTTGAGCTGAATAAACTGTGTAAGTTCTTCACTAAATCTTTATTTAACACTGGTTAGTTACAAACTGTCCTTTAACTAAATCCGGTTTCACCACATACCCGTATGTCGTGTTTTAATTAGTAAGCCTGATTGGTTAACAAAGTCATTATTTTAGCTCATTTTAAATGTTTTATTTAATCATGAAAATTTTAATTATTCATAAAAATAAAAAAAGTTGTAATTTTCCTTCTTTGCTTTGAATTATGTTTACACATTGACATCCATATATATCAACTCTCAATTATTTTTACAAAGGTAAAAATAATTGTGAAGTGGAATGAAAATCGATACACTCAACTTCATAATATTAGTTCTTCTGACAAAGTGATTTTGTGTTTTAGTCAGAAGAACTAATATTATGAAGTTGAGTGAATTTACCGGCCAGAACAACTCAATAAAATGAGTTCAGAGAGGTTCAACCTGAAAACTTAAAAAAGTTCAATCTATTGTTGAGCCAATAGATTACAAAAAAAAAGTGATTTCAACTAACTTTTAATTACTACACGTGTCAAAGCTCTTTCTACAGAATTGGTTCATACAGCTTTCCCATAAGGCCCCTGGCACCATATATTTGCATACTGGGTGTGGCCTCTCCTTTACTCATAATCTTTTCAAACCAGCGAGCTGATTGTCTGTTTCACCTGAAAGGCGGAACTTTATCCGTGAACTGGCTCCGTGATTGGTGTCAAGAATTTTCCAATTTACACAGTCTTCAATGTCCTCTCCTCATTAACAATACAGCTGAGCTGAACTAAACTATTCAGGGCTACTGGAAAAATATTCAGGGCTAAAGCCCCGGAAGCCCAGGCCAGGCGACGCCCCTGGTTCAAGTCAAACTTTACATTGTCTCAATAAGCATTTTTCAGTTTTCAGGTTTAGTTCTCTGAACTCATTTTATTGAGTTGTACTGGCCGGTAGATTCACTCAACTTGATAAAATTAGTTCTTTTGACTAAAACAAAAAATCCCTTTTTAGAGTGTAGAAAACTGTTAGCAAAAATTACAACACTTCTGGTAGCGTCCATCAGTGGCCTGCAAGTGACCCGTCAGCTTTACCAGTAGCTCTCTGTCCTCTTGCTCTCCGGAAGGGTTAGAATAATTCCCATAAATACTCCACAGTGACTGCATGACCTCATCTGCATATTGCTAACTGCTTGACATTAGCAGCATTAGCAAGGTGCAGTCCTTTCATCTCACAGCTACATTTCTCTAAAGCACCACATTTCTTATTAGGCTTTTCTTATTGCATTCTCACCAGACTAATTGCCTCTTTGTCTTTAATTCCGCTTAATTTGATTGAAGCAATCCAATTTTTATAAAAATGCACACTTTATTCTTATTGGTGTTAAATGGTGTTAAAATAAGTCTATTTCTTTTGTTTCTCCCCCACAATATTTGAGCTTCCATCTGTCGCAGTCATTTTCACTTCCCAACATTTAAAGCTGAGTTTAGCAGAGTTCATGAAACCATACTGTACATTCTAACAGCACTGCATATACTTATATGTATTAATATATGTATAAGCCATTTGTTTTTTATACAGTGGCTTACAAAATGAATCATAACCCTTAAACATTTTTCACATTTTGTCACCTTACACCTTTTTGTTTATTGAGTTGAAAGACAAACATAAAGTAGCCCATAATTGTGAAGTGGAATAAAAATCGATACACTCAACTTCATAATATTAGTTTTTCTGACAAAGTGATTTTGTGTTTTAGTCAGAAGAACTAATGTTATCAGGTTGAGTGAATTTACCGGCCAGTACAACTCAATACAGTGTTGGTTCATACAGCTTTCCTATAGGATCTTGGCAACCTTATTGTGTGATATATGTGTTGATTGTCAGGCCTTAATGTTGTAGGCTGTAAGAGCAATTCACCTTTATTTTGTTTCTTGTTGGCACAGAATGTTGGTTTAAAAAATCACACTGTTTGTTCTTGTGCTGCTTAGTTATGCAGTTGTCAGCATAGGTAATTCTACAAAACTGTGCTAAATATATTGAGAGTTTTTTTTAGATGTATATTAGATAAATTAAATAAACTAAATTCCTCAAGATTTCCAAACTTCCAAAAAACAAACAGTTGAACCAATTATGAACAAAACTCAGTTGAATTGAATAAACGTAACTGATTCAAGTTAGCATCGCTTTGACTCTGTGACACTGTGTTTTGGCTCAAATGTTTTGGTTAGGCTTGCTCCTGGTTTGACTTTTGCTTGTACTCATATCACGTTTGCTGGTTTAGCTCTGAATATTAAAATCACTTCCAAGTGATTTACGCCATTATTTACACTGGGGACTGTGTGTTCAGGGTGATGAGTAGTATTACTTTTTTCTGTAACACTGCACTTTGCAGTTAGGCCAAAAAGAACTGACCGGATATTCTAATACAGAGTTTGATGAAACAACATCTTGAAGGTGGGCTTGACAAAATAAGGTCGATACGGCCAAAAAATGCAGCCAGTGTTTGGAGTGATTTAAAGGACGCAACTGATGTATTCTTCACAGCCCTCAATTACCCACAATTCACTGCTCACCTCCAACAAAAAAAATAAATAAATTATTGCTGTAAAAAAATGAAAGAATATGACTTGTCTCACTGTAATCATGTGACATTCCCATGTGATATCACCACAAAGCCTCATTAGGCTGTTCTGTGTGTGTGACCAACAGGATTCTAAAGAGTCTAGCCAATGACAGCTTCCAACAATGACAGCTATTGACTTCCATTTACAGTTAAAACTGTTTCCCCTTTCCCTGTTAAGTTGCCAATAAATAAATACAAGTTGTTGCGCAATAGTGATAATATGGTTACAGCCCAGTTACTGCAGCTTCCAGATGGGACACTGTATTTCTTTTTAATGAGGCAAATGGATTCTGAAATCACATTATACCAGGGTTGATTGGTAATCATTGTTGCCATGCCAACATAGGCCTGTCCTTGAACCCTAAATACCAGCCGGCCCCCCACAGCTCAATTACCTGTGTCCCCCTCCTGGGACTGCATATACATATGTGCTTGAAAATTGAAAATTTGTGTGCATTGGTGTGTGTAAGCTGTGATTTATGATGACTATAACTGTTGCCTCTCTATCTGAAGCTGTGTTTTAGCTGTGCAGATGAACTAAACCAACCACATCTGTTTTCTGACAATTTGCTCCACTATATCTAATTATACAGGACTAATTACACTCTCTGTAATGTAATGTGCAGTTTAAAGTTATTTGAGCACTGATGATACATATGATATATCAGAAATGTGTACTGTCTATCACAATAACAAAATACATCACAATATGATCAAATATTGTAATTGTTTGTTTTTTTATTCTAACTCTCTGTTGTCAAATGGCATTTTCTCCATTTTTGAATATCTACATTAATTCACATTTGAAGGAACTTGCATATACCACCATATATAAAGCTCAGTAAAAAAAATAAAAGACCACTTAAAAATGATGAGTTTTTAATTTTACCAAATTGAAAACCTCTGGAATATAATCAAGAGGAAGATGGATGATCACAAGCCATCAAACCAAGATGAACTGCTTGACTTTTTTAACCAGAAGTGGCATTAAGTTATCCAAAAGCAGTGTGTAAGACTGGTGGAGGAGAACATGCCAAGATGTATGAAAACTGTGATTACAAGCCAAGGTTATTCATAAAACTTTATATAAACTTGTTTTCTTTGCATTATTTGAGGTCTGAAAGCTCTGAATCCTTTTTGGTATTTCAGCCATTTCTCATTTTCTGCAAACAAATGCGTCCACACGGAAACACCATTCCACTCAAAAACTCTAAAATGAACAGGAATTCTCTAAACATTCGGATGTGTTCTCGCAACTCCTCAGCAACAACTTCAACTTCAAATTTGTTCCACCAGGTGTTTGTTTGTCCAGGCCTGGTCCAGAATCTCCATTCGCGGTAAGGTTTGTACCTCCAGACAGGAGAGTCTGAAAAAATTGCATGAGGTGCATTTTGGTGCCTTTAAGCTGTAAACATGTTATTAATCATAAATCCATATATAAAATCCATAAATCGCAGAGAGAACAGGACTAATCCAGGCACTGTCCCTGTTTCAGGCTCATTCTGAGGCCAAGCTAATGTAAACAAAAAACAGACATGTGCAGACTCGCTGTGTGATGTCAGTGTTTTCAGAAAGATTCATTTTCCCCGTCCACACGGCTCTGCTGGTAGCATAGTTTTAAAAATCACCACCTTGGAAGGCGTTCTCGAAAAGCTCCGTTTTCAGTGACTGAAAACTTTTTGTGTGGATGGAAGGCCAAAACGAAGACAAAAACCTCTAAAGACGTTTTTAAAAATATCTGGATTCGTGTGGACGGGGCCTGAGATACTTTCTATTTGAATAAATACATTTGCACATCTTTAAATGGATCCTTTAGTTTGGTATTTTCTTCATCTTATGAATCAGAGCCCTCTGGCTCTTCTCTTTCTCTGCCGCTGTTTCCAAACGTGCTGCACAATCTGTTTACACACTTCTCTTTCTAATGAAGTTTGACAGATTGTAGGGTGGGCGTGTCCTTCGAGATTTCCTGTGTTCCTATTGGCCAGTTTCACCAATTACAGTGGATAGGGTGATGAGGTATATTTCTGTGCTGCGTTATTGCAAAGCTATTAATAGACACATTAAGGAAAAGCGAGTTTAACTCAAGAGGGCTAATATAAGATTTTTTTTGTTGTGTAGAATTACAAAGTTTGTGAATTCCTTCCTGACACTGTGGACCCTTGTAAGCCCACATAGCGTAACATTTCAATCGCATTTTTCCACATAGTTTAAACAAAAAAAAAAGTTTTGAGAATCTGGACCTTAAATCCAGTTTCCAGGATTTTGTTAACATTGCTACATCATTATACCTCTTCCACCAGCCTGGACCATTAACACAAAGCACTTCAGGTCCATAGATTCAGGCAGTTGATGCCTATTTCTGACTCTACCATGGTCTTCTAATGCGAGCACTACAATGTTGAATGTCAAGCTTGAATGATTAGATAATGGCATGAATGAGTAGATGACCAGGTCTTGCTAATAGTGTCCTTAATCAATATTAGAAGTAATGGACTCTTTTTCAGGCATGATCAGTATTGTAGAGCCTGGGTCTCAGATGTAAGTCTATCTTTTTTTGTGTCTTTATGCAAATTTGGCCTTTTCCTTTGGTGGCTGTGAAAGATGAATTAAATAATTGCTTATGATTGCTCACTGACATTTACATATGGCAGACGAATGGCATGGCAACACGGCCATATCTGATGAAAGAGCTTATTATTTTTTGTGCGTCATATAAAGTCTGTATCTTGTAATAAATCTGAGTATTTGAAACACTAGGCACATGTTTATTCTAGGGATAGAGTGGAAATCAGGAGCTGACGAGCTGCATATTTTTTGGTTAGTAGAACATTTTCTGAATGTTACAGATATTGTTATTGGAATGTTCAATCTGTCAAGTTTCCTGGATGTTCTTAGAATGTTTAATTTAATGTTTTTGAACAATCTGCTCATGTTTCTGTTTCAACCTTTAGTTTTGGGAATGTTTACTTTTAACATTACTTTGTAATGTTTCGGTAAAGTATAGCTGGGAACATTATGTGAGAAATGTTCTAATAACATTGTGATGCAAAGTAATTTTATGTCACACATTTTCAGAATGTTCCTGGAACATTATTTCTGTAACATTACAGGCTAATCTTCCTGGAGCCTTTTCAAAACGTTGCTAAATGTTCTTATAATGTTCTCTGCTGGCTGGGAGATGGTTCAGTATTTTCTCTGGCTGGTAGAGAGGGGGCAGTCTGAATGTACAGTGTGAATCTCCTGTGTTGGAGGTGCCAGACGTGTTTATAGCACATAGTGGAAGAGGTGAGGTTGTGGATAAATCTTGGGGGTCCTCGCTTTCACCTCTTCCTGATGATGTGCGCCGGTGGGTGGGTGATACATAAAGTGTGAGCACTTTGTTTTATTGATCTGACACTAATGCCGCCCAAGCCTCTCTCCCCCCATCTCTTTCCATCTCACCATCTTTCCATCCCCCACCCTCCTCTCACACCCCCTCCCCTTCCTCTCCAGTGACAGGGATGGGATTACTGCCCCCCAAAATCACGTCCCCCATGAATTTCAGGGTGAAAGAGCGAGAGAGGAGGGAGGTGTGATGTGTGTGTGTGTATGTATGCTTATGTGTGTGTGTGTGTGTGTGTGTGGAGTGTCATGGGGAGGGGATGCTCCCTTGATAGAGGCCCTCCCACTGATATGTGGGGACTAAATCAAAGATCATAGCCTTTATCCTCCACTCTGAGACCCTTCCCCCATCTTTACCCCCAAAAGATCTTTCATGTCAGTTCTTTCAGAGATTTCTCTCTGACGGGCTACAACACGCACGCTTGATTAACTGCTTAAAGCAGCACTCCCTGACATTATTTCTGTTAAATTGAAAGCAGTAGTCAGGAGGGGACAAAATATTCTAATCTAGCTGTAGATATTTTAAAGTAAACAACAAAGCACTGTTGTAAGTCGCTCTGGATAAGGGCATCTGCTTAATGCCTTAAATGTAAATGTAAATGAAATGAATGGAAACAGTGTCCTGCCACTATCATCTCTGGTTGTTGTCTCAATTTTTTTTTTTTTTTTTTTTTAATATTTCATAAATTAATTAGCAAAATAAATGTACTACTCAATCTACTCAAAAACACACAGAATTTCACACAGGATTAAGCTGCATTAAGACTGCTCTCAGCAATCACACTTTCTTACCAGAGAGGTCTCTAAATCCCCAAAACTTACAAACTGTTGCTTTAAGTTTCAGACTTCTACTCCACATATGATCTGGGGGCTGTTCCACAAAGCGAGCTTAAAAAAGCGGCGCTTATTTGAGTAATCCTCGCTTGAGTTAGCCAAACAATTCACTTCCAGCTCGTTCCGTTCCACTAATGCAATTCAGACTCAACCTGTTCCCACTAATCAAGCCAGGCTTTTTTAATTAAGGCTCACACGCGTCCTCAGTAATCGAGCCCTGAAAAGCCGAGAAAAATGTTAAAAGAGGTGAAGGAATTAAATGGATCAGTTAAATTTACTTAAATGATTTGAGAAAATCACTTGCCCTAAAAATAAAAAAGTAATGTTTATTGAAATCTTCTTAACATTTTAGTTAACATAGATCGTAAACTAAATTAATAGATATTTTCTTTTGTTCTGGACTTTCCAGGGTGTACTCTGCATACAAATTGTATGTTTAAGTAAATAAAACATTTGTGCTTAACCATAATTTTAATGTCATTCAACTAAAACATACATCTGAAAGACTCAAATATAAACACAGAAAGAAAATGTTATAAAGTGAAAAGGTATAGCACACAGCCTGCACAGAGCTAACAGCTTAGCGTTTTTTTTTATAGCCTACAGCATTATGGCCCGATAATTATTCACAATACAAAAGCTACAATTTTACCCAAGGTAACATAGGGGGAATGACTACACACTGACAGTGAATGTCAGAAATTGTGGGCGTACTCCCAGTATGCAAATAAATGGTGCCAGAACCCAATGGAAAAGAAGCTGCCAATGGCAGCTGACAAAACACAGTTATTATTAGCTGATTTAACTCTCCATTTGGATGTATAAATTGACAACAAATGTTTAACTCAATAGTTCTGTAATGTTTGGAAATATCCATTTTTTTTTAGACTTAAGCACTTCAGTGCAAATGGGTGGGCCGAACATGCTATTAATTTAATGGTTGGGATCAGATTAGATTTACTTAAAAAAAGATAATGTTTAAGACTCATATTTAAAAGAGACATAATTAGACTAAACAACAAAGTATTTAATTAAGTTGAACCTAGAACCCTTTATTCTCCCAGTGTGTAGCTTAGTTTAAATTGTTCAGTCAAATAAATCATTTTAAGTGAAGTGTACTGAATGTAAGTTAATATTACTCAAATGCAAAAAAATATATACATACATTTATTTAAAATTGTGTTACACAGAAACCCCAGTAAGTTAAGCCTACTCAAATCATTTGAGGTAATTCATTAGCTCAAATGAATTAAGTTTTCAATTAAGTTTTTTTTGGTAACTTATGATATTGTACAAAGGTTCACCTTTAAGTTCAACAGACAAACCACAAGTACTTGACACTCAAAATATGGTGTACCTGAAACTTACCTTTTTAAATTAAAATGACATAAAGCTGTTTTTATATCCAAACATTCTAAACTAAAGGTGGCACCACTAATTAAGGAAAATAAACAATGACATCTAAATAAGTTCAATTAACATAGAGCAGAGCCAACACAAAGTTACCAGCTCAGAAAAAATGCTTTTTCCAGCCAATAACACATATACCAGGCAGACAACCACATTATATGATGAACAACTTTTCTTAAGGTAGCCCAGGAGGGATCACTACACACAGAAAATGAGGGACACAGCTTGTATGCAAATATATTGTGCCAGAAGCCTATAGAGAAGAAGCTGTTAATGGCAACAGACTAAACTCAGGTATTATAAGTTGGTTCAACTCAAAGATCCCAGTTTGAATGTATTTGTGCCAACAAATGTTCAGCTAACTCAAAATTGTTGAGTATTGTTTAGAAATTTCCAGTTGTTTGTGAAACAGACTTATTTATTCAAGTTTAAACAAACTTGGTTTACAGTGCCAGTTAGCCCCATGGTGTATTCAGATATAATGGTTGAGATACTACAAACCAAATATTAGTTACATGAAATGACAAGGTGTAAACAGTTTCTGAATGTTGATTAATGTTTATGTGAACAACATGTAAAATGATCACACTGATTGTTTTTAGTCAGAATCTTTTTTATGATTCCAGATAAATCCATGGCTGTTAAAATAAAACTCCCTCATTTCGCAACTACAAGTGTTTCCACTCTTCTCGGAAAGGCAGTACACAAGACTGTAGGAGTCATTTAGACAAAAGACCATTTGTGAGGTCAGCCGCTAATGTTGAGCAAGAAAGGCTGGCGTGCAAATCATTTTCCAGTTCATTCCAGTGGTTGAGGTAAGGCTCTGTGCAGGCCACTAGAGTTCTTGTAAATTAAGCTCATTAATCCATGGCATTTTACACCTTTATTTGAAAACTAGTGCACATTATCTCATGCATACCTTATAACACACAAAAAATAAAGCAAACACAAGTAACAAAACGTAAAAACAAATGACCAAGCCAGACAAGAAAAAATGAAACAAAAACAACTAGATTAAAAAAAAAAAAACTAAGAAAACTAAGAGATTCAGCTTTACAAAAAACATGAGAGTCATACAACAAGCACAACCAAAACTCCTACAAACCAGAGAGAAGCTCCCAAAGCAGAAAGAAGCTACACAGCACACAAAAGCCTCCACAAGAAACACTTAAACAAAGGGACATATATACACAAGGAGGGTAAGGAACACCTAGGGGAAGGAAGCAAGGGGTTGGGGTTACAAACAAGACACAAGGTGACAACACTAAACGCTAGGGCAGGGCTAGGGTGGAGACAAGACGATATAACACAGGGCCATGTGCTCGAAGAGCAACAGAAAGAAACAAAAAATGCCACACACAAGACTATGCAACAGCATGTATAAAATGGGAAATGGTCTTACTCAACAAAGTTTTTAAATAAACTGAATATTTTTATTTATTTTAATGTGTACAACTTGGATCCTATTTAGAGAAAGGTCAGGTGATGCACACATCAATGCTTTATTAATACACTGACTCCTCAAACTCTGACTGCAACAATCAGCAGCTATGAGCTCCTCTAAGCAGCTGCGTAGAACTTTCATTGGTATATAATAGCAATACATTCTTATGTATCTAAATTTAAGACAGAAATAGTGATAAACAGGAACAGTCAACAGGAGGTTCTCCTTCAGTTGTTCACCAACGTGTGTTTCAGAACTTTCGAATCGGACAGTTCTTTCCGCCTGACACTCTGGCTGAAACTCCACCCTCTTTGACTAGGTCTGCCTAACAACAGAGCGATCTATATACTGATTGGCTCAACAAGACATTATAATATGCAGCCGATGGATTGGCAAGCGTGAGAAATACCGTGTGTGGCGTGTGAGCGTGTGAACTCGCTGAGGTGCGTGTGTCACACACTCAAAGCGTGAGATTTGAGAACACTGATCAGTGGAAATCATGATGGGAGTGATCCAGCAGGTAATGAGGAAGTCTGTAAACCTAGATTTTTTTCCTATTATTTGATTATACATGTTAGTGCATGTAAACACATTGATCTGATTACTGATAAAATCTGATTCTTTCACAGGATTATTAAGGTGATGTAAACACGTTTAATGGTCTCTAGAAAACAAAACTTAAAATTGTTAAAATGTTGAATTGTGCGAAAAACTATAGCAAACTGATTGCTTTAACTAACATTATTAAGTTTCTTGTTAAATAATCTGTGTTGGCAAAATTTACAAACTGTAGTTGAACCCTAATTGAGGCCAAGTTAACTACTCTGCACTACTGCACATGCTCAGTTTTACTCTTTAGTTAATTCTTCTTGGCTTTTCACTTCACTACAGACTTTTTGAAGAAAACTTTTTATCCCAAGAACACCGTTTTATCCCAACTACTACTGACTGCAGCCTGCAGGAAGGTGGAGTTGGACGTCCAGTGTGTCCAGCTGCGCCCACTTTGTTCACATCACGCCTCTTCAATCTGGCAAACTTGTAGTGTACACACAGCATTTAAGCCGGGAAAAAAAACTGCCCTGTACATTGTTTACTTTTGTTCAGAGCGGAGCTAAGACATGACGCTGACAAGGTGGGAGGAGCTGGATGCGGTGGATGTCGCCTTTCCGCAGGCTGCAGTAAGTACCCTCTTTTTCATTGGCTCCTGGAAGCATATATTTGCATATTGGGCGTGTCCTTTCACCTGTCACACACCATCAGTGTGTAGTCATGCTCCACAGGCTGCCTTCTCTTTTGATTAACGTATACTTCTTTTTAGAAAAGCAACTGCCCAGCCTCAGTTTTGAAACTATAAAAGCAAATTGTTATGTTTTGTGTTGCTCAATGTGAAAATATGGTTGCTGGTTTGAGCTGGTAATATCTATGTTATCCTAAGCCCGTATGACTAACAGCAGCACAGACATGTAACAGCTGTAAGATCCTATTTCTAAATTGCTAATTAAATAAACAGAAAATATGTATTAATATGAATAATATAAAATGAATCATTGCCATTTTTTTTGTTGATTTTAAAGTCAGCAGAACTTTAATTAGGCCAACTGAAAATATTTATAAATAAAAAATAAACATAATTTTTTCTAAACTAAAGATTTGTAGTTGGCACAGCTGGTGGCGGTTTTCTTAAAAAATTAAGTCAATATTTAGCAACAAAACTCGAAAATATAATACAGTAAGTTGCTTTGATTGGATTTGAATGCATTTAGGCAGCATATTTTATTCAACAATTTGTGTGCAATAATATTTTTTTTTTCTAGTTTTTCCCCATTTTCTCCCCAATTTTGCTCAGCCAATTACCCAACCCACTCGTTAGGACTACCTCTATCATTAGTGATGTCCCAACACACCAGAAGGGTGAAGCCTAACACATGCTTCCTCCAACACATGTGAAGCCAGACCCCTTTTTGTTTTCAAACTGCTGATGATGCAGCATTGTTGAATAGCTTACAGTGTGCTTGGAGGAAAGTGCAGCGACTCAGTTCTGATACATCAGCTCACAGATGCTTTGTGCTGCGGATATTACTCTTTTAGTGATGTGGGGAGGGAGCGTGGCCAATTTTGCTTCCTCTGAGCGAAGGCAGCTGATGGCAAACCTGCATGAGTGGGGGTCCGAGTGTGCAACAAATTCTTAATCGAGATCCTTATATCTGGATTTATTCACCACCACTGGGAACAATCCTGGCGGTAAAAAGGATTTTCCATTAAACCCCTACGATTCTGTAAATCATGCTTTGGTTCTTTACTCCCTTTACATCAGTTTTATAGACCCTACAGTATAACCGTGTGGGACCCCACCAAATATTCTAAAGCAAATGATTGTTAAATAATTCAGAATAGTTTCTGCATTCTGATCTAAACCGAATAATACGTCTAGTATTTAATGAGTTGTTTAACCACTTTGAATTACTTGTTCACATTTGTCAATCTAATGTTACAAAAATGATTAAAGAAAGTCCTCTTTTGTAAGATAAACATAATTAAATTCTCTTTCAGGCCTTGTCGCTATAAGTGTGTTTGTGTTGCAGGTCTGTGATGTGTTGCAGTGTGACGGGTTTAATGAGGACACGCCCCTCCTGACCGCCGCCCTCACCGTCCGGGTGAAGCCTGCCTCTCATTCATTCACGCACGTCTCTCCCATCTTCATCATATGTAGAGCGGCGGAAAACAGCACACCGCGGCTGCAGTGCTTCACTCTCATTGTCTATCCGTGGAGGAAAATACCCGTGGTGCTGAATATCGCACTGGTGTTGTGAGTTTCTGATGGTTCTGGCGTTTTTTGACCAATCGCTGCTCTGTTGTTGTTAGCATAAACAACACGTGCGTGCGCCTGGCAGACCCGCTGTCCAATAGGAGCACTCTCACAGAGAAGTCCCCGCCCCTCCATAGAGAGCGCATCTGAGAATTCTCCAATAAGAAAACGCTCTTTTACTAAAATGTATAAAACTAAAATAAATCAGTAGTACATTATTTTATTAACTTAATTATAATTTAATTATAAAAAAAGTAAATATGAATAAAAATGAAGCGGAACCGTTTACTTACATTTAATATACACACACATTAGATACTTATATTTTATACAAAGTTTTTTTTACATACATATACTCTATATACAGTCATTGGGTCAAATCATTGTTAAGGGTCTTCTTTACAATTGAGTTTAGACTATAAGTCAAAACTAGAATTGTGTCAACAAAGAAAATCTGCAAAAAAATTTTTTTTGCTTTGTTCATGTACAATAATTTTCTGACTGTGGTGATACAGTAGATGAATAAAAACGTGGAAAGAAAATATTAATCATTAATAATAATATTTTATAATATTTTGTATTAATTTTTATAATAATTAATACATATTTTTTAAATTTCTTTTTAATTTGTTTTTAATGTATTGTATTATTTATTATATAATAATTACATTCATTATTTCGAATGTATTAATACATATTTAATTATATATGTTATATATATTTTTCATATTAATTATTATCTATCTGTCTGTATATCTATCTAACTAGTAAATAATTAGTAAATATTATGTAAACAATTACCAACAGAATAATAAATACGCTCTAAATAAAGCCAGTAAAACTAGTAATTAGATAAAACTTTGAAATGAAGAGCTCAGTCTGTCAGCTGTACAGTCGCTCGACTCCAATCACAGCAGCGTGGAAACCGTCTCCGAGCGTCCTCCAATCAGCGCGCGCTGTGAAGACAGTCGCTACGCACCGTCCAATCACGGAGCTCCGGAGACCGTCGCGAAGCGTCCTCCAATCAGCGTGCGCCGGAGCCGAGCAGCCCGCGCTGCGCGGCGGAGTGGCGAAGCTGAGCTGCTGCAGGTGGGGCTCGGTAAGGGTACGCGCCGGACGGATCGGCCGTGTCTCCGCAGGTAAGGACGCGTTACCGGGCCGAGCTTAGCCTGACCGCGGCTGTGGAGGGGCCTGCTGGGGGGGAGCGGGGGGAGAGAGCCGCGCTGTCCGGGAGGATGGGTTATGGCGCTGCTGAGAGGAGGTACCGCAATGCAGAGCAGTTGTGGTGTGTTGTGACCGTTAGAGAGAGGTGTTTACTGGACTGTTTCTGATGTGTTTCACTGTGTTCACTGGGCTGGTGTCAGGGTCACACTTATTTATCATCATGTGCTGCTGGGAGCTCCTCCGGTCCGGGGTGTCTTGGATGTGAGGCCGGCTTAGCTTGCTGTGTGCTTGGGCCAGTTGGTTTTTGCACCTGTCCTGAAATAGTAATGCTCTGGGCAGCACAGTTAGTGGGTGGAAGAAGCAGTGTAGAACCTGCGTGTGTGTGTGTGTGTGTGTGTGTGTGTGTGTGTGTGTGTGTGTGCACTGACACACTCTCCATCAGCACCCAGCAGCAGTACCGGTGGAGAGATGGGTGATCAGGAACAGATTTACTGATGCTTTTTTACTGATGGATATTAGATTAGATTAGATAGATAGATAATTAGAGAGATACTCCAAAACAGGTAGACTGAAAGACTGACACATATAGATAGCTAGAAAGACAGACAGACAGACAGACAGACAGATAGATAGATAGATAGATAGATAGATAGATAGACAGATAGATAGACATATAAATAGATAGATAGATAGACAGATAGATAGACAGATAATTTGAGATATAGCCCAAAACAGGTAGACTAGATAGATAAATAGACAGACACACCAAAAACAGGTAGACTGAAAGACTGACAGATATAGAAAGCTAGGAAGACATATAGATATATAGATGGATAGAAATATTGATAGATAGACCAAAAACATGTAGCCAGAAAGACTGTCATATAGATAGCAAGGAGAGAAAGGTAGATATATAGAGATATTTAGGCAGATTTTAGACACAGATAGATAGATAAAAAGAGAGAACAATATTTAGATAGATATAGACAGCTAGATAGCCATATAGATAGATAGGTGGCATATCTCCCAGCTGCAGTGCTCTATGGGAGTCTCTGTCTAGGCAGCTTGCTACATATGCGAGTCTGAGGACCTCCAGGCATGCAGACACAGCCCAGGAATGGACATTAGGGCTTAGAAATATTACACGTCATGTAGTAGCCCCGGGTGTACCATGAGCCTGACCCCCTCCCCTGCTTAGCCTCATCCCACCAGTACTGATAAGAAGTGACTATTTTCTCCATCAGCTCAGACAAAGTGATCCCAAGCCCACAGCCAGCAGCAGCAGGTGTGGTTCACCCTCTCAGATTTCTTACATTTGATAGCATTCCAGCTGAAAAACACAGCCTGGCCTGCTCAGGCTGATTAAGCTGGTTAAAAGCTGGTTGAGTTTGATGGTTTAGTTGATATATAAGCATTGTCAGATTGGCCAATCTAGATAATTGGTAAGACCATGTTTGAACAAACAAGACCAAGCTGATTGACTAGCATGACCTGGATGGCCAAAAATGACCAAAATCAAATGTATGATACACTATGATGGTCAAGAGCTAGTTAGCCAGCTTGCTACTCAGCATAATGATATGTTCTTTAAATTACCAGCGTTTTAACCAAATTGACCATTGAAAAAGAGCATCATATACTGTCTAAAACCAGTTATCTGCAAAAACTAGTCTTTTGCTGGATGGTTCAGGAGGCATGTCACAGAGAAGTGCATTTGATGTGCTGTAAGAATGCCATGCCACAGTTTCTTAGACCTCTGTATGTCAGTCAGTCTAACAGTCTAACGAGACAAAGTTTGCCCTTGAAAAAGCATATGACCCATCCCTGTCAGTCACACAGCAGTCCAGAGGCAGCTCAGCTATGCATAACATAAGTAGTGCAGACATCCAGACTCAGCATCACACTGTGGAGGAGCACACTTAAATAAATGTGTATGCTTGAGATGAACGATCAGTTAAAGCCTGCTTTAATTGGCTGTATCTCTCTGTAGTGTAGAGAGTGTCCTCTTGAGATAGCTTAAAACCCTTCTTAGGCTGCCATCTTGCCTCCCCCCAGTGCCCTAAGGGTAGTCCACACGCTCTAAAGACATGGAGGTTAGGGGGAAAAAAGCTCTTTTTTTATGACTCCTGCTGGGATGGGGCTTATGCCTGTGCATTTTCTCTCAGGGGGGGAGATGATTATACTGGACGGTCGGCTTGCACTCATTACATTAAGGTCAGTACAGTCAGACAGGAGTGCATATGGGTGAAAAGCAGTTCAGGCAGTGGCTTGTAGTCTTCTTGGCATGTTTTTTTGCTGGTCATTCAGAGCCAAGTCTGATGTTTTATGCTTTTCCTCAGGGCAAATTTCGTTTTCAGGGTATTTTTTTTAACATTTCGGTATTCCAGTGTCAAGCCTGGACGTCACACTGCGTATTGGATTTGTGACATTAGTTGCGACCTGTTGCCCTCCATGCTTTGAAACAGCAGGAATGTGAAGCTGATAAATGTCAGCAGCAGCAAGCCCCTGTTCTCTGCTGTCATCTGCAACCCGGTGGTCGTCGTGAACCCTGTGCTCTGAAGGTTTAGTAAAGGAGATGGTGATTTCTAGGCTTGCCATAATAACTATTTTAGTTTGGACGATATTTTGTCTGAAAAATAATTGTGATGAATTATATTATTGTGTTTTTAAGACTAGGGATGGGAAAATATATCGATATATCATATTGTTTTTGTTGTATATAATATCAATATTGTTACTGAAACACAGCCACTCTAAACTTCCTAAGACTCACCCCCCAAAAGTTACTGCTTTATTAGTCCACTTGGTGGTGCTAATTAAATGAGTAGGGTAAAATTGGTTGAAGAATATTGATTGGCAAATAAATCCATAATTCCTGGTATTTGCTTATTTATTAGTATTTTATCCTCTTGAGTAACACAGATGCTGTGAAGTATTGTGGAGCTACACAATCACAATTAGTGTGTAATGCAACATTGCAGACGTTTCAATAAAGGAAAGATCTGGCGATGCGTCTGGTCATGACAGACTACCTGTGTCTTTAAGCCAAGCTCTTCAGGTGGCTGCAGTATGTGGATGAGCATTGTCCTGCTGAAACTGCGCATAGAATGTACATTTAAAAGAAGTAAGGCTGCTGATTGCAGTACCTTATTATCGTAACATTGGGTTGTCAAATTGCTATTGCAGAAAAAAGCACCCCACACCATTAAACCAGGCCTCCTGGTCATGCGATAACAATCTGTTGATCTTGTGCACATTTGCTGGTTTTCGTCAAGATGAAAGCAGGACTTGTTACTGAAGGTGACCTGCTGCCATTCTGAGTCACTACATGATGGTCTGGCACAACTATCCACTATCCACAAGTTTTATTCCTATTGGTTAATTCCTTCTGGGTGCATGATGAGACACTAATTTTAACTTGTATATTAGTAATATTCAAATATTTGAAGTGGAATGTAAGTTTTTTAAATGAAATGAAATTAAATACATTTATGTTTTAGTCAATATACAACACACTAAAAATTGATTTTGTGTTTTAGTCAACCAATATTATGAATTTGATTGAACTTACTGATCAGTACAACTCAGTAAAATTAGTTAAGAGAACTTCAACCTAAAAACTTGAATTAAAAATGTTTTTTGAGCCAATGAAAAAATGTGATTTGAACCAGATTTTAGTAAACTGCACGTGTCAATGCTCTTTCTACAGTGTTGGTTCATACAGCTTTCTCATAAGGCTTCTGGCACCATATATTTGCATAGTGGGGGTGTGGCCTCTCCCTTACTTACCATCTTTGTGTTGTCTGTTACCCAAAGCTACCTTTTCCTAGGCATGGTTTAGATTTATATATGTTGTGTTTGCCAGGCTTCAGCTACAGATTGGACTGGAGTTGCAGAGTTTACTCTTATGCTGCCGCAGCACTGTCAAAATGGGCAGTTCTGTAAAAAAATGCTAGATATGTTGAGAAAACTCCTAAATATAAGTCTTTAAGCCCCCAATACTTGTAAAAACTGTTGAGCTGATTAAACTATTGTTGTGTGAACAAAACTCAGTAAAGTTAAATAAACTTAACTGATTCAAGTTATCATCTAGCTTTGACTCATTTAAGTTGAATAAACCTAAAATTCTATGTATTTACAACTTAATTGAGTCAAATTAAATGAGAACTCGACTGAGTTTAGTTGATTGAACTTAAAATGTTATATATTTACAAGTTAATTGAGTCAAATTTAAATGAGAACTTGACTAAGTTAAGATAAGCAAATAAATATTTTTTGTCAAGTGTGTCTGGTTAATAGGAGCTTCTTGCTAATATACAGGTCAGCAAAAGTCTTTTAAGGTCATGTCCATATATTCTTTGATAAGGTATTAATGTAATTATTGTGACAGGCATACTGATTTAAAGTAAAGTATGATCAGTATGATTATCTTGACCATGAACTATTTCTGCTTCTGCATCTGCTTTAGGACTGAGTTGAGGAGTTTCAGATGTGGTATTTCCTGTTAAATGTTTACCAGTTCCACATGCTGTTGATCACACTAGAACTCTAATGTTCACAGATCCAGAACTGCAATTTATAAGAAAACCTGCACCCCAACTTAGATTGGGGTGTGTTCATATAATGGCCACCATTAATTCCAAGAATACTTCAAGAGACAACATGCTATTAGGAGGAGCAATGTGACATTATTGTAGTGTGCATCAGCTGCTGAAGAACTATGGCTGGGTTCCACGCTTATGTCTATAAATATCCTTATTTTTACTGCACTGCTTTTTGAGTGGAAGAAATCATATCTTGTGGTTGCTTGAGCTTTATAAAGCGTTCTCGTTTTTTACCAATTGATACCACTTTGAACTTTACTGCTTTTACTGCGATCAGGTAAGCACAGTGCTTTGAAGGTTGCTGTTTGTAGCATTAGCAGCGAGTCTAATCGGTGTGTGCCGTATCGTATTGTACGCAAAAATATCACCAATATTTTTAAATATAGTAAACGATATTATAACCTGAAATATTGTGCCAGATCACCACCCCTAATTATCACATCAGAGTACTACTTTTTTGCTGTATTTAGCAAAAGAAACATTTACACTGTTCTCATTTCCCATTATAGATCTACTAGATATATGGATATATTCGGATATTCGAATATATCCTGGATATATGGAGATATTCGGAGTGCATTATTAGTATCATGACATTCTGGATCATAACAGAATTAAATTTTTATTTTGTTGCAGTAGTATGTTCTTGATTTTTTAAAAATATTTTGTTTGTTATTTTATGTGTTTTGCACTACGGCTATGTGTTTAAAATAAAGCAATTTGTTTGTTTAGAAAGTGTTTTATATTCTTTAACATTGTTAATTATACTAGAGTAGACGGGGAGATCTGTTCTAAACAAACATTTTTCTCAAATAATAGGTCTATGCTTCTTCAGTGTTGCAGTGTTAATTATCATCATTCTGAAAGGATTTTGCTCATTCAAACAGCCCAATTTTTTTAAAGCTGAGTTTCAACGCTCAACTTACAAAAAAAAAAATGTCTTGTTTAAATCGGGCTTGGGCTCACAAAAACAGTTTATAGGGCGGGTCGGGCTTGGGCAGAATGTGCAAAGGTTCGGGGCAGGTCGGGCTGGATTTTTTGGGCCAAATCTAAGCTCTAGTATAAACTACTGGCTAGCAATGCTAAAATGGGCCAGCTTGTAACCATGGAAATGTTGATTGATAAAAAAAAAATCTTAAAAACTATGTGTGTATTATTTCACTGATAATAGGAGTGTTTCATGGGTTTTCCAAAAGTGTTTTTTTGGCAAGCCTCACATCAGCATCAGCCCTCAGTTTCCGTATCAGTGTATCTCTAGCATTAGTGGTTGGTCTCATATGATTTGAGAGTCACTGCTGCTGGATAAAGATAACTAATTGCATGTGAAAAAAAAGAAGCTGCTTGGGTTTTGATGGACAGCTTTGGCATTTGGCGGGCAGCAGAGGATTGACTGTAGCAGTGCTCATTTGTCTGCTGGCCAATGTCTGCCAAAACAAAAGGGATGAGATCTGAGTCGCACTTACCCTCACACAAATCCCCCCCCCTCCCCCACTCACACACCCGTTATGAACAATTAGTGTTAACTCCTTAAAGCTTATTAAGCTGGTGAGCATGTGCAGTATATGCTGCACATCATAACTAAGCACATAAATACAGACATACATGTACTAGGCCTGTCACAGATGTCAGGGCCCTCAGAATTCTACACTGTAAAGCCATATGTTGTTTGAACTCAAATCATTTAAGTCTGTTTTACATAAAATTGGATATTTCTAAACAATACTCAACTATTTTAAGTTAGTTGAACATTTGTGGGCACAAATAAATTCATACTGAGATCTTTGAGTTAAACAAACTTATAATAACTGAGTTTAGTCTGTTACCATTGGCAGCGTCTTTTCCATTGGCTTCTGTCACAATCTATTTGCATACTGGGTGTGTCAAACAGTTTCTGATACTCATCATCAGTAGTAGTGATTCACCTGGGGCTACCTTACAAAATAAAAAAGTTAAATCAACTTCCCCTTAAGTTGTAATATCTTGATGTTCTAAGAAATCTTAACTTAAATTTTCATTACCTATTACTTAACTTTTTTCAACTCTTCCGGGCTTACAGTGTACCAATGACATGTGAAGCTACTTTGAGCTTGTTAATGGTGTAAAAATAGTGATTTCTTTGTATGAGCAACACTATGCCCCTATAGCTAACTAAGTAAAGATAAATTAATAAAAAAAAGCTTTTCTTTTAAAGTCTAACAAGTGCTGGATGTAAATCTACACAGATTTCTTTCCTGAAAACTGTTTATTTGGGTGAGAACAGCGCTTCTGTTTATTTACAGTAAGCTTAGATTCCCGAATTACTCCAGCACTAGGCTGAAGCATTAGCAGTGCTAGCTGTGTTAGCTGCAGGCTACAGGATGACAGCTCTCCCCTCTGAACGGGGAAATAGCGTGCGCGGTTAGCGGGTAATGCTAATGCTACTCCAGCAGTGCCAGCTAGGGTTAGCAGCAGGCTACAGTCAGAAAATACTCACCTCCGTTTGGGGAAATAGCGGTTAGGGGTAATGCTAATGCTGCTCCAGCCCTGGTGCTGGAGAACTAAACTGAAACTCCTGAATAATAACACTGCATTTTGGCAGAGAGGCTTTACTGCTCTTTACAACCTGACTGGAAAAATGAATACAGAAGATGCACTGGATTTAAAGGCGCACTGTCAATTTTGGGGAAAATTAAAGGATTTTAAGTGTGCCTTATAGTGCAAAAAATACGCTATTTGAACACTGAAAGTGCTTTTTTTTTTGATAATTTTTAGTCAAATATTTTAGCTGCCAAATATTGTGTGCATTTTATTTAATAAGTACATTTAAACATGGCAGAACATTCTTAATAATTGAAAGTTATTTGTGCATTCTGTATTATGATATTATTGTATCATTATATCAAGGCAATAAAGGTTTGAAAATAGCTATAATATAGGTAATCACAGATATTTTTGGGGCAACAAATCATCCAAAAATTGGTTATTGTGACAGGGCTCTACTCACGTGTGCTCTGTGTAAGAAGGCCCATAAGCACGGAACATGTGACACATAAAACGCCTGTTTTCCTGATGACCGCTGTAGATTAGTCAGCGATTCCGGGGTGTCGATCAATACTTTCACTAATGGAATTGTTGTGCATGAAATGAGTACCCCTCACTGACACGCATCCCCTCTGTCCACATCAGGAGAGGGCAAGAGGATTCACGCCAAGTGAGTTTAACTGAAGGAGGGAGTGCTTATAGGTCCTGGGTGTCCAGGGGGATAAAACCTTGGCTGCAGAATGTGTGTGTAGGGGTGTGTGTTTCCTGGAGAGACATACGGGTTTGTGTTTTGTGAGTGGGTGATTTGTGTGTGTGTGGTAGAGTGAGTGTGTTATTCTGGAAGCCTCCCATGCTTCATCTATGTGGGGTTTCCATATCGTGACCATACGCTCTGCCCACACCGTCATGCTTTTCATTCTGATTCTGCTCTCCCCCTGTGAGTCGCTGAGACTAATGCTATAAAGCCATTCTGTTCTGCTGTTCCTCTCATCCCCCCTCCACTCCCACATCAGTGCAGGTGTCCCCTTTTTACTGGAACTGTGTTATGTTACATGCTGAACTGCGCACCAACCCCGCCACTGTCTGAATGGAGTGAGATGTCAAAGAGAAGCTTTTGCCTTTTTTTCTTTTCTTTTTTTAAGTCTCTTGGCTGCCATAGCTGTTGGTCTGTCACTAAACCTCTTAGACTAGAGCTTGGCAATATAATAGATATTATCAGTTACAATATAATACACACCAGGGGTCGACAATTAAGTTTTGCCAAGGGTCAGATATTTTCCAAATCATTACGTGGCAGGCCAAAAAAAAAAAAATCTGTTTTGGAAAATGAAGTGTAAGGGAATGGAGTGCTACAGACTAGTAGCTCTCCAGCCCAGAGGGTTGTTGAACCCAATTGCAGAACAGTTGATCTCAAAGCAGGTAAACCCAAGAAGAAAGAAAAAAATAAATAAATAAACAAACACAACCGCTTCTCATGCGGGATCAAACCCGTGTTGTCAGGGTCGCGGTTCAATACACTACCGCTGCCCCGGCTAGTGAATTGGGACACGGCTGGGAAAAAAACGCCCTTTTAAGGAGATAGGGAGCCCAAGAACAGGCGGAAAAACGAGAACTGGCAGAAACTAAAGTAATGCTGAGCGCGACAGAAAGTCATTGACGGAATTATTGTTTATTATAGTTTAAACAACCTCACGGGCCAGCTGTTTTATGCCTATTGCCTATTGCCGATGATATACACTGATATACCCCTGATATACACTGTAAAATGTGGTGTATTTGAGCAGTAGTTGAAGTAATGCAATATTCTGAATGAGAACGAGGTAAAATGTAACTGCTTTACTACTTGAATGAATTCAGTTATTGTAACTTTAATTCCACAGAAATTTGGGAACACTTAATCAGATAAGATCAAACTAACTCAAAAAAGAATTATTTCAGATACAAACTCAGATCATTTTGGGCACAGTTTGAGTTAAAATGGATTGATTCAGTTGTGTTACACTGACTGCAGCGAAATACAGTAAGGTCTATCTTATGTTTGTGTAGTGCAGCATTAATGAGAAAAACTCCTTTCCTATTGGCTGTTGTGCGTGGGTGTCGACCCACCATCCATGAGCAGCTATTCCTCCCAGGCTACCTTCCTCTATGTGTTCTCTTTAAGTATATATGTTGTTGCAGCTGCTAGGCCTAAGTGTTGAAGGCTGAAGTCAATCGAAAACGTTATGATGAAACTGGCTCTTATCATGACCGCCCCCCGGAAAGGAAGACCAAGCGTTACCTCTGTTGTAAAGAATAAGTTGATGTGTTTTTGAGGTTGGAATCGATAGCTAACCATTGCTGTTTTCTTGGAGCTCTGCACTTTTGTCACGCTGGATTTGATAAGGTTGTTGTTTGAATTACATGAAAAACACTGTCAAATCCAATTTCTACTTCCAGAGCATCCATACTGAGACCAATCTGTACAAACTGACCGGATTTAATGGAGTTTGTTGCTGTCTAGACTATCAAAAATCAATTTGAAGTCAATCTAGATATGCTGAATTTGGGCTGGCAGTTTGAACACAGCTGTGTTGTTACAGAAATATAAAATTGTAACAAACAATATTATTGTTAGACTGTTTCAATCCACTAATATTATTAGGATTCTTATTATGACAGTACCATAAAAAGACATGATCATGTTACGGGCTCTATTGAGGTCAGCAAAAATTGATAGAAGTTATAGAAGTCCATATATTGTACAGTAAATTGGGCGATAAGTTAATAACCTAATTATTGTGAGAAGCCAAGGCTGCCTTGTTGTTTTCTTCTACTTTTCCCCACTACACCCTCTCTCTCTTTTTGGAATCTGTGAGTGAATGTGACTCATCAAACTCTCCAGGTCATAATTTTACACCATGTGTATCTTCCGGCTGGCTGAAGATAGCAGCTTCACTGATGTTTAGACTCATAAATATCTCATTAAGCTAATAAACCTAAACTCTTTTCTCGCTCTTGGAGAAAAAAACAGGAAGCCCAGACTTACCCCACCTAATCTGAGTCTGAATCTTAAGATTTATAAACGATATAAGATTAGATTACCATCATGAGAAGGTTATTATACTGGTAAGAGTCTTTGTTTAATGTCTGGCCAAATTTATTCATGCTGGCAAGAGAGCGTAAGAGCGTTTCAGGCACTGTCTGGATGATCGTTATCTAGGAGATGCTCCTCTTAGATAAACGCACTAATCCCCTTTAGACAACCAGGCTGTCCATCAGGGTTGTCTGGATGCCAGCGTTGTGGTGCTGTATCAATCAGATTACTGTCCTCCTATTAGGATAATGGGTTTAAGACTTGGACATTCAAGTGATTGGTTCATTGATGGAAATCAGTTATACAACCCCAGTTACAAGAAAGTTAGAACGCTGTGTAAAATATGAGTAAACGTAAATAAAATCAGAATACAATGGTTTGCAAAATTTGTAGACCCATATTCTATACACAATAGAACATAGAATGCATATTGGATGTTAAAACTGAAACATTTTACTGTTTATTTAAAAACATTTAACACATCTCAAAAAATTTGGGAACAAAAAGCTAAAAAATAATAAGTGATGCAAGTCATTTGCAACAATTCATTTGTAATTTGCAAGTACTGTACTGGTGCACCTTATGTATGAAAATAGACCAGAAAATAGACGTTTATTGATAGTGTGCCTTATAATGCGGTGCGCCTTCTAGTGCAAAAAATATGGTAACTCACATGATTAGGTATAAAAATAGCATTTTAAACAGGCAAAGTCTTTTAGAATAAAGTTTGGCAGAGGTTTGACAATCCGCTCTAATAATTGTGGAACAAAAATTCTGAATGATTTTCTTCAGCATAAAGTTGTGAAGACTTAAAATATCC
The DNA here is from genome assembly GCF_023375975.1 of Astyanax mexicanus. Lineage (NCBI taxonomy): Eukaryota > Metazoa > Chordata > Actinopteri > Characiformes > Acestrorhamphidae > Astyanax > Astyanax mexicanus. The sequence continues at coordinate 51,502,304 of NC_064409.1, forward strand.
CACCATCTGCAGTACATAATATCGTAAAAAAAGGGAGAATCAGAATTCAGTGCTGCATTAAACACAGGCATAAGTCTGTACCTGATGATTCACTGCATGCACTCAGTTCTAAATAAGTATTTTTTTTTACAAAATTATACTAATAATGAAATTTTAATATCTGATTTGTTTTCTGTTTTCTATTCTAAATAAAATGTGTGTCTGTGTGATTTGCAAAATATTGAATTCTGTTTTATTTACATTTTACACAGCATCCCAACTTTTTGGAAATTCTGGCTGTAGATATAAGGTATGTGTCTGTAACATGCACATCAGAGATGAAAATCACAGGGCATCTCACGATACAATATTATCATGAAATGAGATTAAACTATACTCTAAAAAGTGATTTCTACAGTGTTGGTTCATACTACATTCCCATAGGATTCTGGCACCATATATTTGCATATTGGGTGTGGCCTCTGACTTACTTACCATCTTTGTGTTGTCTGTTGCCTAAAGCTACCTTATCCTAGGCCCATAGTGTATTGAATGTACAGAAGTGTACATAATGTATATGATTATATACATAAGAATATATACATAAACTGTATTGATTGCCAGGTCTCCGTGTTGTAGGCTGTGAGAGTAAGTTACCTTTATTCTGTCAGTATTAGCAGATCTTTAGAAATATGCTAAATATGTGGAGAATACCTATATATATGTTTTTTTGAAAAAAAAAACAGTTGAGTTAATTAAACTGTTATTTTGTGATTAAAACTCAGTTGAGTTGAATAAACTTAACTGGTTCAAGTTATCATATAGCTTTGATTTAGTTGAATTAACTAAAAAATGTATTTATTTACACCTTAAGGCAAATAAAAAAGATTACTTGACTAAGTTTAGCTGAGCCAATATTTTTTTTCAATGTATTGTGATTCTGTGATACTCAATAAATTACAAGGCAATTCTCTAAAGTACTTCACAGCATCTGTGTTACTAAAGAGGATAAAATAGTCCTTAATATGTAAATACCAGGAAATATGCATTTATTGGTGTCAGTTTCGCATAATTTGACATCTAATCACTCTGTTAATCTGTTAACTATGTTTGATCAGCACCACTGCATGGAGTAATAAAGCAGGAACTTTAGTCAGTCAAATTGGGGGAGCGACTGGCGGGGGATATTGATATTTAATACCACGTATCAACAATGTATCACAAACAAAAACAATACGATATGTCATAAGATATTTTGTCTCACCCCAATATGTGGTCTAATGTACAGTACATAATGTAATGCTCTTTAAACTTCCAACCAAAAACACTGGAGTCTCCAACAGCCCGCATATAAAACATCCTATTTGGTTCTTTATTGTAAATGGGTTAATGTAGCTTTCATATTGAAGTGTCGAGAAGTTCATCCTTCATGCTGGAGGAGAATCAGTATTTTTAGCCCTTGTGATACAATGGAGGTCTTAAGGGAAATGAGGGACTGATTTAGAAGTCGATTACAAAGGATTTGCCCTCCCCACTGCTCATTTCAGTCTGAAGATCTTTTCACTGATTTCACTGTGGCAAGTCATTTGGATGCAGCCAAACCGGATCAGTCAGCTGGAACTTAAAAGGCACCTTAGACAACATCTCTGTGTTTCATAGCGTATTGATTTCAATAATCCACTTACATTCATTAGAAGATACTGTTAAAAGGTTCTTCATGTTGGACTAAATAAATGGTGAAGATTTTTCCTGTAGGGTCTAATACTGTTTACAAAAAAATAATCAAATTCAGTGTTGTGATTGCTGATATCAACCAAAGGCAAGGCTGGATGCCACATTGACCTTTCCTGGCAATATTGGTAATGCATCATCATGCAGGCTTCATTAAATGCTGCGCTAATTATCTGGAAGAAATGAACTTTACTTTTTGGAATCAACCACATTTAATGTTATCAAACTCCAGGTACCAGCTATATGAGTCTTTTTATCACCATGCTCAACTGCACTGTGGAGCTTGGAGTGTCATTATCAGTGTTTGATAGCACTGCTAAGCCTCACTGTGCTAGGCTGACTCTCGAGAGGACTTTCTGGTTAGTAGTGCACCTGGAGAGGCCATTTCTGTACTGACTTAAATGGGTTCCATATCTATTTAAAAACTAGTGTTTAAGGGCTATATCACTGGAAAAGTGAAAAAATGTCATTCTGCTTGTTAGAGGTAACTACCGATGTTCTGGCGGGTAAAACAAAATGCTGAGGACGATTTCTCTTTTCTGGGCCACTTTCCTCAGATATATTCTGTCTTAATACCTGCTCATGTTTTGCAGATCCATTAGTCCAACTATGGTTATAAAATGTAGTTAGAAACATATCTAAATTCACCTTATTACATCTTTAACATTATTAATAGAAATGATTGTTTGGTAAGTCTGGGCGATATGGCAAAAATATTGTATAACAATATTTAAAGACATTTTCACAATACACAGTATTTATCATTATTGCTTTGTATTTGCAAGAAGTTGCCGATACAATACATATCATAGTAGTTGATCAGGATATTCCTTAAATTTTGTAGAAAGTAAAATGATGTACTTTACTGAAACATCAATAAAACAATCAATCTGCTGCATTTCATCAAATTAACCAATTTTTTGTTTTTGTTAGTGAAGAAAGGTGTAGATGGTCTGTTTAAGCTCTAATAGGAACCACAGTGTGCTTAAAAAAAGGTATATTGTGTATCACTATACGATAAAGTATTATCATAATGCCCATCTATAGTATATATTATGACTCCGACTTGGAGGTAGGATGCAAATGCAAGAAGCTTGCATTTGACTCCATAAAGAATAAGAAAGAAAATTGAAACAGACAATACTAAAAACTAGGAAACAATTGACTAGCTAGACAAAGATAGTTCTAACAAAACCACAAGTATATTAAAACTACATTGATCAGCAATGCAAGCAAACAAAGGAAACATGGGGTATTTGTAGAACTGGGGAAACAAGGAACAACTGGGGGAGATAACAAGGGGCCGGGGTAACAAACCAGACACAGGTGTGAACACTAATGACAGGGCGGAGCTAAGGCTGGAGACAAGACAGCAACAAAAGAGAGCGCCATGTGCTTCATAAGCACGTGAAGGTGAAACCAAAGCAGACTGGGGAAATCACAGAAACAGACAGGCAGGAAAGCAGGACAGGAACAGGAAGGACCAAGAAAGGAAGAAAACAAGACAGAAAAGGGCTAAGGTGTCAGTATTGGTGAGAGTATCAACAATTTCTTGTGAGGAATAGCATTTATCCCTACTGATTAAACACTGAAAAAAATTAACTCAGTCATCATTTTGCTTTGACTCAGTTAAGTTGTAAATATATAGAATTTTATGTTTATTCAGCTGAGTCAAAGCTAGTTGGCAACTTGAATCAGTTACGTTTATTCAGCTTAATTGAGTTTTGTTTACACAACAACAGTTTAATTAACTCTTTTTTATTATAAACATGATCAGAGATAGATAAATCGTTACTGCATTCGTCAGATCTTACACCTCATTAAATCAATCTACAAGGTTATTAGAAAGGTAACCTTGAAAATGCAGTGCTTGTTAAAGCCATTAAATCCTACATGACTCTGAATTGGCTGGTGATCAATTCAGAGTCCTTGACAATGTGCCCTTTAACTGATTTAAATCTGCCCTCGGAGTGGTTGGACTTGTGCGTGTCCATGTTGGCCGTGGTAAATGTATCAGGCTGTGGAATGTGAGCTGCTTGTGTGTTCTACTGTGTTTAATTTCACTGTAGTATCTGTCCTGATTACTGTAAGCCATGTGAGACAAGGCTCAGTTAACTGCCCCCCACCAATGACACTTACAAGTCCAGCCTCTCAAATTACAATTTGCGTATATACGTTGATATGCCTAAAGTTATGGGATAGGAGCGCATACATTTTTTGGTATTATGTCGGGATGCGGCTTGGGAACACCTATAGCTGTAAAAAAAAATCAGAAGAAGTATTAAACAAAACAAAGGTCATCAACAGTACAGGGTATGGAAGCATGGGGTACTGGTAGAACTGGGGAAACAAGGAACACCTGGGGAAGAAAATGAGGGGGTGGGATAACAAAATAGACAAAGGTGTGAACACTAATGAAAGGGCAAGGCTAGGGTGAAGACAAGACAGAGCTTCTGCTTCATGAGCACATTTAGAGGAAAACAAAACAGACTGGGCAAATCACAGAAACAGACAGGCAGGAAAGCCGGACAGGAACAGGAAGGACCAAGAAAAGAAGAAAACAGGACAGACAAGGGCTAAGGTGTCAGTGTTGGTGACAGTATCAACTCCGTTTCACAAACACACTGTTTAAAAGCTTTATAAGGAGGAAAAATATCAGGTTATTTGGATGAAACAGGCTATTTGGATGAATGCTAAGCAATGGCATGCAACAACTTAAATAAATAATAAAGATATTACATATCAAACAACAGACAGAGCTGAAGCCAGTTAGGCTTGATGCCACCTTATTCCATCGCCCTGGTAGGCAGCTCTAGGGCCTAGTTACTTAGCCAAACCATTTGTTAGAGTGGACATGTGCATGGCTAATTTAACCCAATGAAGCTTCCAGTGCCAAACTATAAATCATTCCTGATTATCTTTAATCACAAACCGCACAGGCACCTTATTAGATCTTTTATGGTGCCAAGCACCAAACAGTGTAAATCCACTTATTTAAACACCTCTATAATCTTTATAATAAAAGCAGCAATTCTAATAGTTTTTCTTTTAAATTAAAAAAAGTAAAAGTACTGTTCCTGAGTGGGGAGGGGATAAAATACTAATGCTAATGCTAAACCTAATGTATTTAGTCTAGGAGGAATTCTTGGGGGTTTTTGGCTTTAAGGTGTTCAGGCTTTTTTTGTCACTTCTGATTTTCTATGTTTCAGTTGATTCTGAATCACAAGGCCTTAATTTGATCAATATCAGTCTAGTTAGGGATGTTTCAGTTATATTTAAAGGTTTGTTTTGAATTTGAAAAGAGATTTTTAGGAACCAACCTACCATTATTAAAAATATTAGTTAGGACTGGAGCTCAAGCTATACCTAATTGATGTGCAGAACAAATCACATAGTGTGAAAAACACTACAAAAATTACAATACTTATTACATTTAGATCACTTAAAAAAGAAACCAGTACTAAATCAGTCTGTGTTTTCGCTTCTTATTACAGAGATACATGTACCTGCTTTTTTCACACCAGTTTATTTTTTCCCCATTTCAAGAGAAAATTAACTCAGCACATCATTATTTTAGTGCACAAAGACAACGTACAAAGGAACACCTAAGGGAAGGTGGCCCTTGTGAGTAAGAATACACGATCATGGCAAGTGATTAAATAGATGAAAAAAATTACTTTTTGTGTAATGTACCAAGAAATTATAGGAAATTTTACCTTACCTTGTAGTGTTTTACCTGTTCAATTTAGGTAATATTTACTCAATTAAACTCAAATTTATTTAGTGGAAATTGTTGCTTTAAAGCAGTAAAGGTGATTCTTCAAAGCTTTGTTTTATAGTATGATTTAAGACTATTTTTCATACAGCCTATAACATCGTGCCAAGGAAATGAGCTGTCATTTAAAATATAACTGAGAACCTTAGGGAAGGTAGTCCTGGTGGGCAAAACTATACAGTGATGGTGAGTGTTGCTTTAAAGTACAGGCAAATTAGCAACATAATTATTGCATAAATTCATACTATGCAACCAATCAACTCAAGCCTTGCGGTTACAGCCTACAATACTGTGGTCAAGCAGCCAACCATCATATAAAACTAAGCTACACACCTAAGGGAAGGTAGCTCTGGTGGGTAAGACTTCACAGTGATGGTGAGGGTTAGGGGAACACTCCCTTTACGCAAGTAAATAATGCCAAGAGCCAATAAGAAAGATGGACTAAAAAGGGACTTCTTGCTAAAAAATATTAGAATATTCACTGTGAAAGAGCACCAAATCACAACACATGAATTAAAAGGACTAGCCTAACTGCATACCTAAGGGAAGGTAGCCCTGGTGGGCAAGACTACACAGTGATGGTGAGTGAGGGTTTAAGGGCACACTCCTAATATGTTTATTTATGTTAATTTAATTTGGGTAACATAACATGCTCTTCCCAGATGTAGAGAGTGCAAAGTGTTGCTTTAGCAAAAAAAAAAAAAAAAATTACAGATGAATGAGCACAAGAAGAGTTGAATTACACTCATCACTTATTGAATTACTGCATCAAACCACACTATGCAACAAAGCAAATCAAGCCCTGCCCTTACAGGATACAACACTGTGGTCAGGTAGTTGTATACCATGTTTCCATCAGGGTAATAAACAATGTTGAATCAGTTTAATCCTGTTTGTTGATCTCTTAATAGTTTACTCTAAATGTTAGTTGGTATTAACATGAGTATTAAAATGAAGCTATGCCTCCACAGCATAGCAATACACACCTCCCTGCTATATTTCTCTCTTTCACAAAAAGCCTCATTACACTTTTAGTGCTTCCTGTTCTCTGCCCAGCCCTGGATGACTAAAGTTGTGGATCAATAGAGTTCTTCAGCGGATGGCTCCAGTGATGAACGGAAGCATATTTAAGCCCAGAAATCCCATTACTGGTGCAGGAGGGGGGACCAACCAATAATACAGCACTCAGGGATCTATGCTCTCCCCGAGCACTCGGCCTTATTCAATCCATCCTCATTTTCTGCTGTTGTTTCAACAATTGGGCTTCGGTGAAGTAAGCGTTGTGTGTTTTGTCTCTGTAATTCTGTCAGAGCTGTAAATATCCAGGCCTGCACTGTAAGGGGTGTAATTTCTGGCCTGTGTTAACTCGTACGCTGAGTTATTAGATTTTGAACGGGCATGTTGCTCTTTACCTGTCAGGAACACTCCATCATTTACTCTCTCCATAGCCAGGATCCGGTATATTCACATCACTTTTAATGATGGCCACCTATGCTGATGCTTCACTGCTTTGGATTTACTGTTTGGTCAACACAGTAATTCAGAATTATTGCATAAAGTCACACTAAGCAACAAAAAAAATAGGAATTTGCTCTTACAGTAAAAAAACAACAACAATAAACACCTAAGGGAAGGTATCCCTGGTGGGCAACAATACACATGGGGGGGGGGGGGGGAGGGCGGGGGGCGCCCATTATGCAAATCAATGGTGCCAGGAGCCAGTAGGAATATGCACTTTTTGTGTAATGTATCAAGAAAGGATAACAAAACTTTGCCTTACTTTTTAGTGTTTCAGCTGTCAAAATGATATATACTCAACATACTCTACTAAACTACACTCAGATTTAGTGTGTGCAAATTATTTTGTTGCTTTAAAATTGCAGCAATGTAGTAAAGGTGAATCAGAGCCAGCAGAGTTGAAATGCACTCTCCAACATTTTGTGAAAGAATGCATAAAATCAAACTATGTAACAAAGCAAATGGGAACTTATTCTTACAACCTACAACACAGTAACTGGGCAATTAACCATCTTCAAAAAAAAACACAGCTTCATAGACAAGCTGCTGTCTTGTCATTTAAGGGACTGGTGGACAATAGTACACAATGATGGCAAGTGAGAGTTGGGGAGAGAAACACCCATTATGCAAATCGATAATGCCAGGAGCCAGTAATCAAATGCCATTTTTTTGTAATGTTCCAAGAAAGGATAGAGAAACGTTACCTTCCTTACCTTTTTTGTGTTTTAGCTCTTCAGGTAAAATTTGGGTACCATTTACTCAACATAAAGTGCTAGTGCAAATTGTTGCTTTAAATTTGCAACAAAGGTGTAAAGGTTAATCAGAGCCAGTAGAGCTCAGAGAGTTCCGTTCCTTCACACTTTGTAAATGAATGCATTAAAGAACATTATGCAACGAACAGCCTACAACACAGTGACTAGGCAGTGAACCATGATATAAAACATGATTAAACACATCTCTATAGCCAGGCTCCTGTTTATTCATGTCAGTTTTAATAAGGCCTGACTGCATCTGATTTGCTATTCGGTAAGAGTCGCCCTAGCTCTGGAAAAGTTAGTTTAATGGTTTGCTAATGAAGAACAAAAGCAAATCTTTATAATGAGCTGATTGTGAGGGTTGTTGCAAAAAGGGAAAGAAAGAACAAAAGCCGACTAATGTGGCCATAATTTAAAACCACCCTCAGACATGAATAGGCAAAGTGGTCCTAAATGTGTGCGTCTCTGTGTCGCTTTCAGCTCGGCCCTCAGCTGGCTGGTCTCTGTGTTCTTGGCTAAGACAGCAGCCCTGACAGAATTTCCTTTTGAGGAGCTCATTGATGTCGGGACATTAGCATTCGCGGTGGGCGAGCGCGACAAACAGGTCGCTTTGCTGTTTCACGCCATTCTGCTCGCCGTCCTAAGGAGCATCTCAAAGGTCCTCCACGCTTTCTCGCCACACTGCTGAATACGCAATGAGAGAGGATAAAGAACCCTAAGGAACCTGTGTATCACTACCTTCACAAAACAAACTCTCTCTCTGTTTCTCTCTTACACACACACACACACACACAAAATAGAGCAATCGCTGTGAGGTACAGGGAGATGCAGCCCAAACAGGTGACGACAGGACAATGATAGGTACAGTACCAGTCAAACCTTTGAACACATCTCTTATTATTCAATGGGTTTTCTTTCTTTTAATGATTTTTTAAATCGTAAATTCAATATTGAAAACATTAAAGTTCTACAGAAACACATGTGGAGTTATTTTGTAAACGAGAAGTTTTGAACAAACCAGAATATGTTTTATACTTCAGATTCTTCTAAGTATCACATTTATCTTTGAGGACAGATTTGAGATCTGCTCTTGGTATTTTAATCTCAGTGTCTTCATGAGGAAGAGTCAACTGGAATAGTTTTATCAGCATCTTGAATGAGTTTCTGGAGGTGCTGAACAATAGTTGCTGCTCTTTCTTCACGCTGTGAAGCTCCAGCTCTTCCCAAATCACCTAAAATCACCATCTCAGCTGGGTTTCGTTCAGGGGATTGTGGAGGACAAACACTGTTTTTTGTGTAATGCGTGATTTCATATGTGTCTTAATGGATTCCATGTATTTAATATTAATCTACAATGTAGAGAATAAATTAAATAAAAACATAAATAAAGAAAAACATTAAGTGAGAAGGTGTGTCCAAACCTCAGACAGTACAGTATATCTCTGAAAGTTCTTCAGTGCATTCATTGATCGGCACTGACTTTACCACCAGCTGCAACAGAATACCCCAAGTTCCACAGACGAGGGCAGATAATGAGGATTATATTTTACTATGGTTCCCATGGGAAACAGCATTAGAGCTTTCTGTAAACAGAACAATATTTGGACGTTTCTGATAAGACCGTGCAGTGACTCTGTAATTAGGTCCAACAGTGGTTCATATTTCAGTATGTTGTTGTTCTCTGGAAGATGACTGTGTAAACATGTAAAAGGGATACTCATTAAAAACTTGAGACTGATTGTGTTTGCATTGATTGATATGTTTGCAGTGGGACATTTAAGTGATTGATTAGAATATTACTTTGCTACACAACACATGTTGCAAGTACAGAGACCAGATAAATTAACTATTAAAGCATAGAGATCTAGTTTAATGTATGTTATACTGTTACTATTTACAGCCCTGTTATTTTGCCTCAGAATGTACTGGGCTAATATTTCTTATAGGGGGTAATTCTTGCTGAGTCAATTAACTCACCCACACACTAGGACTCCCCTTTCCCCTTAAGAAGGGCGAGGACATGCACATGCCTCAGCTGACAACGCAGCATTACATTACATTTGGCAGACGCTTTTGTCCAAAGCGAATTACAATAGTGAAGTACAAAAGTAATAGAAGTTAAAGGTAAAACATTGTTTAGATAGGGCTTAAAAGAGGTCGAAGGGAATAATGGGATAGAGAAGTGCAGGAGGGGATGAAGGAAATGAGATTAGAAGTAGTTAGTGTGTTAGAGGTGTTAGGAGAGTATGTGCTCTTTGAAGAGCTCTGTCTTCAGGAGTTTCTTAAAGATAGTGAGAGATTCTCCTGATCTGGTAGTGGAAGGTAGTTTGTTCCACCATTGGGGAACTCTGTATGAGAACAGTCTGGATTGCTTTGTGTGAGTGTTTGTTTGGTAAAGCGAGGCGACGTTCATTGGAGGAGCGCAGCGGCCGGGAGGTAGCGTAAGCCTTCAGGAGTGAGTGCAGGTAGGGAGGAGCCTGTTCTGCCATCACCTTGTAGGAGATTGTAAGAGCTTTGAATTTGATACGAGCAGCAACTATTAGCCAATGGAGCTCAATGAGCGGAGTGTTTTTTACTACGCAGGCCGGGAGGCCAGTTAGTAGGGCATTGCAGTCGTCGAGGCGTGGTTTGACCACTGCTTGTACCATTACATTACATTACATTACATTACATTTGGCAGACGCTTTTGTCCAAAGCGACTTACAATATTGAAGTGCAAATAATAGAAGAGGTTAAGTACAAAAATAATAGAAGTTAAAAATAAAGCATCTATAGATAGGGCCTTAAGGAGGTCAGAGGGAAATAATGGGATAGAGGAGTAGAGAAGAGGAAGAAGGAGATGAGGTTAGAATTAGTTAGTTTGTTAGAGGTGTTTAGGAGAGTAAGTGCTCTTTGAAGAGCTCTGTCTTCAGGAGTTTCTTAAAGATAGTGAGAGATTCTCCTGATCTGGTAGTGGAAGGTAGTTTGTTCCACCATTGGGGAACTCTGTATGAGAACAGTCTGGATTGCTTTGTGTGAATGTTTGGCAAAGCGAGGCGACGTTCATTGGAGGAGCGCAGCGGCCGGGAGGTAGCGTAAGCCTTCAGGAGCGAGTGCAGGAAGGAAGGAGCTGTTCTGTCATCATCTTGTAGGCGATTGTAAGCACTTTGAATTTGATGCGAGCAGCAACTGGTAGCCAATGGAGCTCAATGAGCAGCGGAGTGACATGTGCCCGTTTTGGTTGGTTGAAGACCAAACGTGCTGCTGCATTCTGAATCATCTGTAGTGGTTTTACTACACAGGCCGGGAGGCCAGTTAGTACGGCATTGCAGTAGTCGAGGCGTGAGATTACCACAGCTTGTACCAGGAGTTGGGTGGCCTGTTGCGTCAGAAACGGTCGAATTTTTCCGATGTTGTAAAGCGCAAAGCGGCAGGATCGAGCAACTGAGGCCACATGGTGCGTGAAGAGAAGCTGGTCATCAACCATGACACCCAGGTTCCAGGAGTTAGGTTGCCTGTTGCGTCAGAAACGGTCTAATTTTTCTGATGTTATACAGCTGATGTATATGTTATACCACTGAGGCCACATGGTGCGTGAAGGAGAGTTGGTCATCAACCAGAACACCCATGTTCCTAGCAATCTTTGTCGGGGAGAGAGAGTCGATGGTTATAGCGAAGTTGTGTTGGATAGATTAACCAGTATAAGCAGCATTACTAGGCAGGTAACGTGCTTAGAGGAAAGCACCAGATCCATCCACCAGATACATCAGCCAATCGATGCCTGTGTCATCAAACATCACAATAAGAGTGATGGAAGGAGAAGCGGCATCTACCCACCCGGAGAGAGCAAGATTCCGGTTGCAGCATGACCTGAGATTCAAACTCGTACTCGTTGGGCCGGAGTGTCGGTGTCTTATTCTGGTGAGCCAGTCGGATACTTATATCGTTGTTTTAGAAGTGTATCAAAATAGTGCAGTTATTTTTTATCTATTATTTCAAAGTCTAACCATATTGCATTGCATTCTGTGCAGTGTATGGCTAGGTATTATAGCTGAAGAGACTGTAGGTGGGTTATTTTTTTAGCCTAGCACTCACTTGTCTTACAGGATCAGGGTCAGTTATTTCATTCTTTTATCTCTAGTTTAATATTTAGGTAGAGCAGTTGGTTGTAGAAGGTGTAGACATCTTCAGAAGAAGAGATATGTAGGGTGTACTCACATCAGGCAAGGTTCTGCCCCTTTGCCACTCCCCCACTGGCCTGCACTCACACTGCGTTTAAACAATCCGTGTCCGAGCATGCTTACGCCATTACTCACTGCTCAGTGGGCTTGCCGGTGTTGTGCTGAATTCAATACCCCCGCCATACAAAGCACCCTCTCTTGGAAGCGCGTCTTCTTGATAAAAGCAGTGATAATCTGCTTTAACGTACTTACAAATACACACCAAAAGTCATGGTTATCTCAGTCACCGTTACATACAGTGGGGGTGCTTTTACTGACGGTGGTGCTGAATTCGGCACAACACTGCCATGTTTGTTTACAGGAACGTCGCATCACTGTCATCTTCTTTCCGTACTCAGGCATGGATTGTGCTCACACTGCATGCGTACCATGCCCAAGTTCAAGTGAACGTGCCCTGGCCCACATTTTCAAGCGGGCCAGAACACAGTTCGGAGCAATTGCACTAGTCAATTGAGCCGTGCTTTGGGAGATAACCAGGCAGATTGCCTATTGTGAGTACACCCTAAAAGCTGGTTCACTTTTTTTATTTTACCAGGAAATCTTTTAGCATTTATCTATGGCAACCCATACCAACCTCTAATCTGATAACTAGACTTTAGTGGTGATCCAGTGTTACAAATGTCAAAATACCATATTCTACTGAAGTTTCAGTGGAATTGCAGAAACGGCTTTCAAAAGAGGGCTTTTTTTATGGAAATGTTAGGAAATTTAAATATAATGGGTCAGGAATGTTTTACAGTTCTGAGTTTTTAGAATTGACCAATTTTACACCACTCAGAATCACTTTATTAAAATCTAAGCCAATAAACTATAAAGAAACCCTACAAATGTCCCCACAATACGCAGCTTTTGTACAACAGCAACTGTCATAGCATCACACCGTTCATAATAAAGTTCCAGAAACCATCTGAACCAAAATCCATACCCGCACTTTCCACTAGTCCTTAAACAAGTCATACATTATAAATCAGTTCCTGATTGTTGCGCTGGAGGAAGGAAGAGCTTCTGACTGCTCCATGCTTTCAAACTGAAGAGACTAGGAGAAGAGGACAATTTCACGTAATATATTATTTATGTTGGGCCTGTAATGACTGTGTGAGGCGGAGGGCAGTAGGAGGTGAGACAGACGGCGCAGGGAGAGCGAGCGTGGAAACGCTTATCTCTAACAGACAGCCTCAACTACACAACACAGCAGAACTCAGGAGATATCTGCCTCTTTGAAAGTTTGATACACCGTAACTGTGATGGAGCACTTTGAGATGATCCCATGCTTTAGAATCAGAGAGAGACAGACAGACAGACAGACAGAGAGAGGGAGGTTGAAAAGTATCCGGATCTTAAGAACTGCATTCTGTTGCTGTCGTAGTAGCTTTATACCTCTGAAATGAGAAGTTTGTAACTTATCATTTCTGTACATTCATGTAATGAGATTTTTGAATCATTTATGTTGGTTCATTAAGCATGAAATTTGAACAGAACAACCACTGGATTTTGATTATGTAGTAAAATACAAAAAACGAGATTTAAGGATTTCTAGACCATTCAAATATTCTACCTCCCTTTACACCTGGTCACTTTATGTCACTAGTCTCCAAATTACATACTGACCAGATTTTAACCACATGGATTTACACTTGGTAGTGAAATGTGTCTCGGTCTTAAATGATTGCCAAGTGAGCTGAATATGTAACTTTACTATTGCTGCAATTATTACTGGTGCTTGGGTTCTAATGGAAGGTGTATTGTGGTTTATCTGAGTCCTGGAGAGAATCACTGCTATAACATGTGGCTCAAATGTGGCTGCATCTCAGATCACCTCCTGAAGTGGTCTGATTCAGATTGAACCCTTGTGACTAGGTGTAGACGGTCTTCAAGTGAGAATCTTGAGTAGGTGAGGTGATGAGCTGTGGAGAAGACACGACTTCCTGAACTAATCAACAACCGAAGACTCCTACAAGTGCACATAATTCATGCAGCATAGTTAGCACATCAGATTACCATCAGATTACCCTGCACATGGGTGTCTTTTGGCAAACTTTCATCAGTTCTTTTTCTTCATCTATTGTTCAATGGGTAGAAATAGCCTGCTTCAACTTCCTAGAGTTGATCTGAATGTCTGAACAATCCAAAAAGAGTGTTTTTACACTGCAGATGAATTTGACCATGATTAACTTGGTCCAGATTAATAAAACTCTCTGGTTGGGACCCATTTTCCTTTTGCGTTGGTCTGGACCTTTGTTTGCAGAACCTTTCAAACCTGCCATTGTGATAAAAGAAAAAACGTTTAAGTCTGAAGGCCAAAAGGGACCACAAATGTAACATGTTGCAGCTCTTAAGCCGTGAAATGCTAAATTTAAGAGAACTTGGGCAGAATTCCTGCCTGAACTGCCATGCTTAATATTCAGTTGTGGATAACAAGAACAAAAAATATCAGAGAACAGTAAAGTTGTTATCACCCTGAAAGTGGAAACACCACATGTGGGTCCACACAATGCTTGCTGGTTTAGTGCAAAGTGGAAGGTTTTGTTGGGGGAGCATTTGTGTTTGTGTGCTTTCTTTTTACAGACAGCACATTGGCTGATATGACTGATATGATTAGCTGTGCTGAGTCTCAGCTGAAGCATGGCATGCAGAAGTTTAAATCATTAGAACTTAACATTACATGATTCTGCACATCTGCAGTCCTGTATCTTTATATACAGTATAGAGCATGTTGTTGCTGTCCAATAAAAGAAAAATCTCTTAACGAATGGACCAGTAGAAATTCTCCAAAATTACCTGAAATACTTTTTTTTACATTGGCTTCCACTGAAAGTTAAGAAGGTTATATCTCTCTCCTGTAAAGCTGCTGTTTTAGAGATATGTTTTTCATTGGACAGCGATGATATAGAGAATATACAGCTGTGGGAAAATTTAAGAGACCACTTCAGTTTTTGAATCAGTTTCTCTGATTAAGCTATTTATAGGGTTATGTTTGAGTAAAATGAACATTGTTGTTTTATTCTATTAACTATGGATAAGTTGTCTCCCAAAATTCCAAATAAAAATATTGTAATTTAGAGCATTTATTTGCAGAAATTGAGAAATGTCTGAAATAACAAAAAAGGGGCAGAGCTTTCAGACCTCAAATAATGCAAAAAAAACAAGTTCATATTCATAAAGTTTTAAGAGTTCAGAAACCAATATTTGGTGGAATAACCCTGGTTTTGCCACTCCTGGTGCAAAAATAAAGCAATTCAATTTCGTAAAATCAAAGAAACTCACAATTTTTAAGTGGTCTTTTATTTTTTTTCTAGAGCTGTATAAGTTCTGCATCTGCACTGCACACCCAGGTGTTTAAAAGTGCAGTGGCAATTTTCTGTGTTCAGAATGAAAGCAGCTTATAATGGAGTTGTAGATATTAGTAGATATTAGGAGAGCTCACAGCAGTATTTGGGGTAAAAGCATTTTCACTGACTCTCTACAAGTCTGGCTGATATTCATTCAGATTAGCATGCTCACAAAATGTCAACTGAGGATTGATTCATGAAAGAGCGTTCTCTCCTGGCTCTCATCCAGCTGCTCTTGTCCTGCTTTCCACAAAGCACTCACTCTATGTGCAAACACACCTCTCTCTCGCTCTCTCTCGTTTTAAATCGCTCATGAGTGATTAAAAAAGTTTAAACCCGGCACTGATCTCTTTATCAGAACAGCTAAGTGGTCTGGGACTTTAGCTCACCCCTTTTTGCAGGGTCTGGCCTGAAGATTACACTGTTATATAAATCAGTAATCTAAAGATGGAAGATGCCACCTCCTCATTCTTTTATGCCAGTTTTTAGGATACATTTGCAAATTTGTTTGAAGGAACTGAATTAATGTTCTCAGAAAGCACAACTCTGCCCTGCAGGGGCTGGGGTTGGCACAGTGGTTAGAGCAGCGATTACAGGGTTATGGGTTCAATGCCTGTGTTCGGTAAGCTGACACTTTTTGGGCCCTTGAGCCCAAAATCCCTGAACCCCCTCTGCACTGTAACAATGGGTTAGGCCAAATTCCTTCTGTGTCCAGCCAAAATGATGATTATGTTTGTCTGTTAAGGTTTGATCACTTGTATGAGTCCCTGAGGGCATGTATGCAGATCTGCTAGGACTGGTTGACGACTACCACCACCATGTTTAAATGTTTGTGCAATGTTCCTACTGTAAAATTCTGGGTTAGCTTTGAGATAAATATAAAGTGACCTGTGTTTTCCAGAAGGTTACAATTGTTAGTTTGTAGGAGATTATGCCAAAATGTTTAAGGATTTTACTAGTGCTTTTTTGTTAAGACACCAAAAAAAAAAGGTCACACTCTAATTTTTCGCTGGACTGCCTTTAGCTTTGATTGCGACACACATTCACTGTGGCATTGTTTCAATAAGATTCTGCAATGTCCCAATATTTATTTTAATCCAGTGTTAGATTAATTTTTCACCAAGATCTTGCAGCAGCATTGATATTGGTAGAGTCTGACCACTGCACAAAGTCTTCTCCCGCACATCCCAAAAATTCTCAATGAGGTTAAGATCTGGACTCTGTGGTGAATAATCCATGTGTGAAAATGATGATCTCATGCTCCCTGAATCACTCTTTCACAATTCCAGCCCCATGAATCCCGATATCGCCATCTTGGAATATGGCCGTGTCTTCAGGAAAGAAAAAATCCTTTGATGGAATAACCTGGACTATATTCAGTTAATTCAGGTGGTCAGCTGACCTCATTCTTTCAGCACATACTGTTGCTGAACCTAGACCTGATCTGAACTGCAGCAATTCCACATCATTTGCTTAGTTAGTGTAAATTCAGGTGGAGACTTTTTCTTTGGCACGGCAGCTTAGTACTCATGAGTAGTGATGATGACACTCTTGAAAGAAAGCAGTGCAGTCGGGACTATCTTGCTCTTCCCTCTTCTGCACCTAGCGTAACATTGTAGCCCTTTTACCCTTCCTTTAGTATTCTCCTGAAGTGGTTCTTACATGTAACAATTACATATCAAATTGAATTGGCCTGTTTTGCTATTTTGTTTTGCTTGGATTCACAATATTTCACTTCCATGTACTAAAAACTCTTCTTACTATGCCAAGATAAATACAATGTTCAATTCAAGGGCACTTGAAGCATTTGCTGTAATACAATATTGAGAAATTATATAATGATGAAATTATATACTTTTAAAAGATCAAGAAAAGAGCAAACGTGTTCACGGCTCAGTAAGAGGAGTAAACTACAGAATTACCTCTACAGAGAGGATACTGTAAGCTTGTTATGCTTGCTGATTAATGAAATTGATATAAATCTTGAATAATGATTCATTTTCATGGCTTTTACTTTATTTAATTTAAATGTGCTGTAAATTCAGCATAAAACCTGTTGGATAATTACCAGAAACCTTTTGTTGTTTTGTCTTTAGGGTCTGATGTGTGGCTTTCCCATGCTCTCTAATGCACCACAGACATTACTAGTGATAGAGGGAGTCCTAATGAGTGGGTTCGTTCATTTTTATATGTCTATTTGTGGTCTCTAGTATGAATAAATGCCATGTTTTTGGTAACTGTTTTTTGTTAAAAAAAAAGGTGTTTCTGTTTGCCCTGCTTTAATTCACTGAAAAAGAGGTTTCTGAAGAACAGGATGAAGAGACATGCAATGTTATCAAGCTCCCACCGCCCCCGACCCACCTACATCCTGGCATCGCTCTCCCCGCAGCATTGATAACGTTTCTTTCGGCTAAACTAACGCTACTAAACTCTTACCTCAGACTTGGTGATTCGGTGCTTGGGCAGTTTTACCACGTAGAAGCCCCAGAGTCTGCTCTATATCATAACATCCGATGCGAACGGGGCTCGCTTTGATGTAGACACAGTGCTTTTCCTGATCGACTCGTTTTTTCTGATTATTTTCTTTTACTAGCTACTGCAGACAATGGAGTTTAAAGAACAGTTTCATGTACAGCATACATATACAACTCAGAGAGACCTACTGTATTTTACAAAGAACAAGAAAAAGTGGATTCTAGCGGAAGGAGACCTTCAAATGCAGGCTTTCAATTAAACATTCTTTTTTTGGCAAGGCACTGGGGCACAAGGGGAATCTTAATCCTGATTCATAGCCTCATAACTTTGGTTGTTAGTCATGTATGTTCTCAGGATTGGATGATTTTACAGATTTAGGGAAGGTTTGAACCATATTCCTGAGCTGTATTGTCAAGATAAAGTGTAAGATAATATTTCATGCTGTCAGCATTAATCTGTTAAGGGGGTAATAGGAGTCACAAGCATGAATAGTTGTTCCCATTAATTAATAAGATAATCATTCATGTTGTTCAAGTTAAAGTGTTAACTTAAATGAATAATTTAACAAGGTCCTCTTGTAATTCATTTCATTATTTTTTTTACAGAGCCCGGAGATGAATAAGTCGTTTTATTAAGTGATGTAAACACAGCATTGTTTCTGTCGAGTTCAGAAGGTAGATTCCATCCTATTTAGGCTGAAACATGGATTAAATCTCATAGCTAACCAACTGTGGTTTTACTGTTTCTCCCACGCAAATTGCACTACAAATACACTAGCATTAATTTCCTTCACTACTGCTTATATGTCTAAATTTCCTCATATTTGATTCGTTAAACATTTTTCCTATTAAGAAAAAAAAAAGAAAAAATGTGATTAGTCATGAATAATCACAGAATATGGTTGTGATTACTTACCCTGATTATATTTTTAATCGATTGACACCACTAATATTAATAGAAACATTGAGACATTCTGTGAGTTTCTTGTGGGTTATTGTGCTGTTTCCTTTTATGCCACTGGGAATACAATATAATCTGTGGCTGGATAACATTTAATTAGTGAGTCAAAATATACAGAGAGCTGGGGGATGGGGGTCCCATTAAAATAAGTAAACAACCCAGTATGGCTGTAGACTGTGGTACAGTGGGGAGATGCCCTGGAGGATACAGTAACTATCAGAGTGGCATATGGTCCAGCTGCAGACGCTCAGAATAAAGACTTGTTTTTTCCCCTAATGGCGTAACTGTGTTGTTTGTTTACTCCGTGTTTTATGAGCACAGCACCCCGCTGAGTACAGACAATAGGAAACTTCTGCAGTTTCTGCCAACTCACACCACAGCTTCACTCAGCAGCGGTTGACATATTCAGTGCAGTGTCGCAATGACCCTCGGGTGCTATGACTACGGTGTGCTAATGGCCGCAATTGAGAACCCAAATTGAATTATTCCTGACACTTCAGCGCTCCTCGTCCGTGCATTCAATTTCCGCTTTGGTGTTTTTCCCCTACGGTCATTTTTCCTCGAGGCCTTCCACCCTGTCAGCATGTTACGTTTTCCTGTATCAGGCAGGTGGGACTAGGACTCGGTGCTCCGCTCGCCTCCCCTCGCCTCCCCTCGCCTCCCCTGGGATCACCAATCTGGCAGCAGAAGGTAGAACATGTGCGGTACTGAGATTCACAGGAAGGAAATGCTGTAGAACAGAATAAGAGTTCTGTTGGGCTATATAGACTTGCTGTATGGACGTGAGCTCTGTCTCTTGCTCATTTTTTATTCATTATAAGTCATTATAAGTAAGCAAGTTGAGTGACCTGTCAGAGATACTTGTGAATAGGGCTGCAAATACAACTATTTTGATAATCGATTAATCTGTCGATATTTTTTTATTTCAATTAATTATCCCAAGATATATATTCATTTTATTATTATCAATATTTAATTACACAATAACAGTGTATGTACTTTTTTTTGCACTCTGAAGTGCACTGGATTATAAGGTGCACTATGCAACACTAGTAAGGAACAGTTAATTTAGCCACTGGGTGAGGCGACCTGCAAAGCTAAGCTAAGTATTCACAAAAAAACATTTTCTTTTAAAGTCAAATGAGCACTGGATGTTAATCTATACAGATTTCTCTCCAGAAAAAAAAAATATTTAGGCAAGAAAAGCGCTTCCATTTCTTTACAGTAAGTTTAGATTTCTAGATTTCCACTAATGCCGCTTAATAGAGCAACACTGAGGAACACTGCGTGTTCCTCTAAGCCAGGGCGACATTAGCTAGCAGTTTGTCCCATGTAGCTTGTTTTAACACGGTAAACACGCAGATTACAGTTTAATAATACTTCCCTTTGAACGGTGAAAGAACTAACTAGCACTCAGCGCAGTTAGCGGTTAATGCTAATGCTGCTCCAGCAGTGCTAGCCGAGGTTAGCAGCAGGCTACAGGCCGATAATACTCACCTCTGAACGTCAAAAGAGCTAGCGCTTAACGCAGTTAGCAGGCACATAAATAAAGTGCATTAAAATATGCATTAATTAGAATGACATGACTGGCTAAAATATGTGTGGTGTTTATTCTAGTGGTGTACGATATGGATTGAAAACACTATGTTTATTGGGAAAACTTATAGCATGACAGTGACAAAAATTCTGTATGTTTAATTAATCTTCATGTAAACAAAAACATGTGAACACCATGGAAAATATCAAGGTCAGTAAAAGTTATTGCAGATATTTCCACATATTTATGCAAAGCTGTTCAAATATCGTGGCAGAACATAAGTATAGAAATATAGCCATTATGTGTCAGAATTACAACAATTTAAAAAATCAATCTGTCGGCTGCAAAACCACGAATAGCAACTATACTGTGTAATAGAGATATTTCTGAGGCCATGAGTGTTCAGAATCTGTCAGGAATGATCAGCAGCACTATTTTTGTAGTGGGTTTCATTCAGCAGTACAGTAGGCTGTGACAAAGCGCGCCCTGTAGTGCTCCTGAGAGCTCCGTGCCAGTCACCACAAAGCCTGGGGAATATGAAGCACCCCATTATTCTGGTTTTAGGCAGTATATTTCTCCTGTAGGCCTCTTAGTGCCTGCTGAAAGGACCCCACTCTATCGAGTCTAGAGGAGATGTCTGCAGTTGACAAGCCCTCAGGGAAAGTGTCTCGCACGAGGACAAAGCACAAGAGACAATTACAGAATTATAGGAGTTTGTGGGCGGTAAGTGGCGGCCCTGGGGTGTCCAGAAACAATGCAGAGATACGCAGAGCACAACAGACAACATGAAAGCTTATTAATCTGTCTGTTAAACAGTGCATGATGCAGGTCATCAGAAAAATGTATTTTTTCCATGTGCATTTATAGTTGTGTATTGTTAAGATCCTGGTGATATGATTGTTATCACGATACATATATTCATTTTGAGATATATTGCTCTACTGTAATTTTAGCAAATTCGAGAAAATCTGTCAGAGCATAAAAATACACCATCATATCTATACAATCTGAGTAAATGACCGTTCACTTTTTATCCAATCAGAACAAAGGAATCACACTTCTACTCAGTGATAAAACTCTTGCATCCAGACTGCAATTGAAGAAACAGAAGGACCAGTGAGTTTTTTGGCTTTCTTGGTCATGTGACATCGAGTTCAGTAGCTCCTCCATTTCCACTCGATGTTGTGTTTACGTGGATTTCCGTCGAAACGTGCACCCAGTGTAATAATGGCGCGTGGCAGTGGACAAATATCTACTTTATTAAACGCGAGGAGATGAAACTCAGAAATGTGCGTCCGGACGGGACTAAAATTACTGGAGGACCACGGTAACAGTAGGTAATTCTGCCTGTAATTTTCTTAGAGGACGTCTGAGAAAAACACACATAGTCGTTCCGGATGGGAATAAAGTCACAGAGGACCCCCCCCAAAAAAAAGAGAAAATTACCCCAGCACCCCCTGAGAAAATAATCCCAATAGGGCTTATGTCTGTGTTATTGAGAATCGAAACACTGTGGCAAAACGTAATGATACATATGTATATTTTCTTACACCCCAATTTACAATTTGGGGTGATTGTGTCTATGTAATTTGGTTGATTGTGTCTGTGTAACCTACGCACTACATGTTGTTAATATGCCGAATGGAGTTGTCATATGGAATAGCATAACCCAAAACTGATGGACTGGGGGTTTACTGCCTGACCTTGTTTGCTAATTAGGCGTCAGACCTATTTTTCCACTTGAGATAAAGATCATGTCTTGAATCACCAGAAGGCTCTTCACTTATTCAGAATGTAAATTCTACTCTTCTAGTTTTTACATTTACACAAATATAATAGGTGTTCAATTCATACAGCCTGACATAAGAATTAAAAAAATGGAGGACATTTTTTTACGAAAGTACACAGGCAGTTCACAAGAGCCTGACTTAAAATACTGATGTCACAATATAAATGACAATAATAAATTAAGGAGCCAAATAAAAATGTGTTTATTTAATTACCATGAGATAGCAAGAACTACGAAAATTCTGCGGAAACAAAATCTAGCTGATTGCTGATTACATGTTTACAGCAAATATTTAAACTTTGTTCCACTCTAATAGTGCACACTGATGCATGTATAAAACATGGATGCTGTAGTTTTGTTTCCTTCTTTTCTATATAAATAAAGGTAAATTATTCACCAGGTTGGCAAATTTGTAATTTAAGTCTGTACAGTAGAGAAAAGTGTCAGAGTTGGACAGTGTCAGTTACTTGTTCAACTGCTTTAGACAAAACACAGATGTTTAGGTTTTTGCCGTTTCTGATTGAACCTCATATCTGTTGAATGTGTAAGACTAACACAGCTTGCAGAGAAAAGAGAAGATAGATTTATAAAACCACTAACCAGATACCTATCATTTGGCTGTATTACTCAGCTCATACAGTAAGTGGCTATTAGTACAGCAACACAGCGGAGTTAACTCAAAAACTCCACTATCTACACAAAAACAGCAAATGATGCACATCACATCCAACCATGACCAAATGTACAGCAGCAGCAGTCAGAAGAATGAAGCAGTTAGGTTTAGAATATGAGATTTTTCCACTGTGCGGAAATGTACAGTTCTCTAAGCTGGTGGTCAAAGTTTTTAATGTGCATTATATTTTAAGAGACGATGAACGAAACATTCAGAAGCCCTACATGATCCGGCATTACCAAGTTTGCTTGGTAAGGTTAATGTAGCGTTCAGCCCTTGATTGGTATTGATAATCAGCTGATAAAAATGAATGACGATAGGTACTGGCCCCCAAAACACTGATCAATTTCCAGTTTATGTACATTTGATGACAGGCTAAAGAATAGAAAAGTGACGGACAAGGTAGAGTAATGTTAGACACTCCACCAGTGTTACATAGTGCAGTTACCAGCATGCCAGTAAAAACAAAAAAACATGCTCCCTACTATACTATATACTACACTATACAGTATATAGTCAGTGTATTAGCAAATGATTTCAAAGCTGTTTTCATGTTTTTTGGTCCCCTTTTCCAGCTTATACACTCTGCAACTAGAACTGATAGAGGGTCCATACTTTTACATTAGTCACATACTTTGAGAGTTTTGAGTTTTAAGAGTCGATATAAAGAGGTGTTTAAATGAACACATTCTTCCTCACACATTTAAAGCCTCTTATGCTGTGAGTGAAATGTCTCTCAGTGTTTCTGTCCATATTGAACATGTGGGTTTTGTTCACATAGCATGAAAATTGCTCCATATAATGTGCCTTCTAGCCTGAGTGCCTCGTAAGACTCAGAGGTGAGCCACACTGAGCTGTGAGTATTTTCCCAAGCTCGTTTTCCTGTGTTAATTTTGTGTCAAGTGAAATTATGCTCGGGATGAAACTATGAAATGTTATGGCTTTGTTGGCTGTATCTGTTGTGGGAATGCTGAATGTTAAATATGTAAATGGTCA